>NW_026000142.1:31162816-31188589 GCF_001458135.2 Marmota marmota marmota
CAAGCCCCGTCTCAGTCCTGTTGCCACTGCCTATGAAGGCTCGGTTGGTATTTACCTCTACAGTGTTCAGCAGGACCCGGACCGAGAAGCAGTTTCCGCGGATTCTTTAGCCCTGGGCCAGAGCAGTTCCGGGAGCCGGAATTCGGCCGCTCCGTGCTCGGTGTATGTTCTGATAGGAGCAGGCTCCAAGAAGCAGTTTCCGCGGGTTAATTAGCACTGAGCCTGAGTAATTTGTCTGCGAGCCGCAGGCAAATGGCAGCCTGAAATTACCTGTTCTATGGCTGAATGAACTGCGATCAGTCGAAAACAGGGATGGTGACGTCAGCTCTCCAAGATGGTGGCCGCTGGCTTCCTCTGTGGTCTGACCGGTGTGGAGAACCGAATTGGACCGCTTCCTTCCCCCGTCTCAAACCCAGAATTCAGCACTGAGTATGGTGATTGCACAGCTGGCAGAAGCCCGCGGAAACTGCAGCGCTGAATCTTTGCGTTGCTATCTCCTCGTTTCCCAGAGCGCGCCGCAGACTCTAGCCGTGGGGCGATTTGCTGAATAAGCAGCGTGACCCTCCGTGCGAACAAATCTCTCACGTTTGAGCCCCCGTAGCTGATCCTCGTGCGATGGAAATCCTTCCTTTAGGTTTTGGAGCACCCCAATTTTGCTGGAAATTCCTAACAAGATAGCTTTTAGCCTTTCTAACTTGTCATTCTCCCGCACAGTGACATTGTACAGGGGGTAATGCACTCCCTTCGCCGCCATCTTCCCCCATGTGATTATATAGTTCTTGATATATCATATTTCACACTTTGATTCAAGTGGGTTAAGATTTTTAAAAATAGCAATTTTGGAGAATTTCCCTCAGATTAGATGAGCCTGATGTTTTCTCAATTGATTAAGGTTTTAAAGCTTTTGATTAAATACCACAGAAGTTATACTTTATTCTGTCAGTTTGTTTCATTACTAATCATGTCCATCTGAATTACTTGACTAAGCAGGCATCTGCCAGTTTACTCCATTCCAAAGTTACTGTTTTGCCTTGTGCAAAATATATTTTGTGGAGAAGTATTTGAAACTACATAAGCATCCTCTACCTCATCAAACTGTCATGTTTATTTGCATATTTATGTCTCTGTGGACTCATGGTGTCCCATTTTATTTATGGGTTTTAATGTACAATAAACTTATTTATGTTTATTTATTTATTAAATATGTTTTTTTTTAGTTGTTGATGGGCCTTTATTTTATATATTTGTATGTGGTACTGAGAATCAAACCCAGTGCATCACACATGCTAGGCAAGCACTCTTCCACTGAGCTACAACCCCAGCCCTATTTATTTTTATTGATATATAATATTCATTGATCTTTATGAGTACATTATGATAATTTGATATATGTATACAATGTATAACAACCAAATCAGAGTAATAAATATTTTTATCTACTAAAATCTTAATCATTTTTATGTTTGGGGAACTTTAATACTCCTATGTTCTCATTATTTGGAGATAAATCACACTGTTATGACCAGTGATTGTTCTACTGTGCTGTAGAGAGCCAGAACTAATTCTTCCTACTACCTACCTTTTGGTACCTCTTAATCTCCTTTTCATCTCCCATCCTGTGTCCTTCCAAGTCTCTATGACCTGAGAACATGTATTATCTATCTTTTTTCTCTCTGGCTTATTTCACTTAACAAAATGATATCTAGTTCTGTCTATGCTGTTGCAAATGACAAGATTGCAAACTCTTTTAGAATGGAATAGTATTCCATTGTGAAAATATATTGCACGTACCTCATCTTTTCACCCATTGGTGGACACCTTGGTTGATTCTATGCATGATTATTTATTTTGATATTCCAATGGACCTAGCATTTCCAAAATATAACCAATTTTGTCTAATTTCTTCACCTTATTGACATTCCTTGTTATTGTATGAGTAGGTTCTTGCATGTTTGTTCATACTATATTTTAACTGCTCTAGTCTCAAAAGGAACCATTCCTCTAAGGAGCTCTTGTAGGGAAATGGGACTTAGAGGTCAGTATCTGCACACAAAGTATACTTTTGCTATTGTGACATTGGAGTTCTTAAACTCTTTCAATCTTATTGTAGACACAGGTACAGAATGTATGTATGTGTGTATACACATGTAGTTATGTCAATATTTTTTGTGTATTTGTGTATATTATGTATAGACACATATATACAAATATGTATATTGAAATGCATATATTCACTCTGATACCTTCAAATTTTAATTCATCCCCACCCACATGGTTCATCCCCACCCACATGGTTTTCATTTTCTATCTTGATAATTCATCTCTCCTATAGGAGTGTCAGCCTTTCCTTAATGTAGTTATCAATCCCCCTGTATGTAAACTACTGTCCTTTCTCTGTTGCCATCTCCCTCATACCCAGTTCAAGGACCCTTCTTCCCCTCCATTTAAACTGTGACTTGCCATACCTAGCCACCCCTCCATGGGTCATCTTCTTCCCTAACCTCAGATTCTGATCCCCTACATGGTGGTCTTTCTATTGATACGGTAGACCATTTATATTTAATCCAATTATGTGTATACCCTCTTTAAAAGATGAGAAATTTTTCTTTCTTCCTCCCCCTCACTTTATACCTAAATTGTTAGAGGCATGAACTTCTAACTTCCAGTCATGTGAGATGTACTCAGAGTTACAAGTGTCACAATCAAGCAGATTAAATTCACTACAGGTCTTCTAAAGAAATTAATCATATGAGTTTGGCTAAATTAAAACTCCTCTCCAGGAGTTATATGATAGATGGGGGTTAGGACAGTAAAACCCCAAAGGGGTTATTATGCATGCAAAGTCCTAGAAGAATGTATGATATAAAAATAAATATTCAATTTATGTTAACTAGTATTCTGGCTTCCATGGGAAAGTTTACTTCTCGGAGGAAAACTATACAATAAAATCCTAGGGAATACTGTTATGGATCTGAATTGTCTGAGAGTTTCCATACTTCTGAGAAGGAAGAAATGATTACTTGTTACTTCATAGAAATATGTAAATACACTGCTAAATATTTTGAAGATGTTTTCATCCTAATAGAATGATAATCAGGCTTATTTTTAGCTAGTGAAAAATACATTATATTATACTTTCTGAAATGATTAGCCACAAAACTTTTTTACCTTCATTTATAGAAAATTCTTTTTGTGTACCTATAAATTCATAGTGTACTGAGTCCCCTATGTCTCTATCAGTTGCTGTCAACTTGACCAGCATTGTTCCAACAGGCAGATTTTCATAAATATTTATAGGTGCATCTGGTATGTATCTGTGGGACAAAAGAGATTTTTTTTTATCATTCAGTATAAACAAATGTCTCTTTTCATCAAGATCATACAACAAATATTTTAAATTTCTTGTGATACATATTTTGTAACATTTTAAAGCCACTGGTCTTAAATAATTTGTAGATTATTATGTATGTAGGGAATGCTTACATATCATAAATGATCTTATAATATTTTTTCTTCTTCTTTTCTTTTTTTTTTTAATTTTTTTTTTACCTAAACTCTTTCTCCAGTCCTTCCAATGACTAGTAAATTATACTGTTTTCCATATGATAAAATTCTACAAACACTCTGGCAATCACATTTTCATTTCATATGTTTGGAAATATTTTAATATCAGCAAGAACTTATTGCCCAAATTCTCTTGAACTGCCACATTGATTCACAACATGAACATATCTCTGAGTTTTCTGTAATATTTTACATATTAAAGTTAATCAGCAAGAAAATAGCAAATGTTAGAATCTTTTCCACCAAAGTATTATTTCTCTTTGTAGTGTTGAAAGCAAAGTAGAAATGGAGTTGATTTTTAATCCTTATTTAAAAAAAGCAATAACAAAGAGTTCATAAAATTTTGACTTCTAATAATTTTAAGAAAATTATAATAGAAATAGTAAAACATTGATATTTTAACTGCTATTTAAAAAGTTTCAGTGATTTAATCTTAGCACTTAAATATTTAGATAACTCATTGCTTACGTAAGAACAGGACTCTCATCATTAACATTCTGGATGTTTATAGTGATGGTGCCAATACATGACTCCACAGGGAGGTTCTCCTTATTCCTAACAGCAATTACAAACTGGAAATGCTAAAATAAACAAGAGAAGAGAGTACATCTTTATTTTTTTTTCTTGAGTACTTAAAATATGCATCTACCCCTTCATAAAAAGTTCTTTAAAAATAAAACAGAAAAAAAACACTCTAAAAAATTCTTAGCATAAAAATGTAGCATCCCAAAAACACTTTAAAATCATTTCTAGAAAAGAACATCTCTTGTATTCTCATGCAGATTCTGCAATTAATGCAAACTTCCCAGTTGTTATGATACTGAGGTTAAATTTTTGATGGTTTTTCAGCATACCACTATAAGGAAATATGTCAAATTTAAATTTGTTAAAATATCAAAATACTATAACAAATTAGAGTAAATAAATACATTTTAAAAATAAATAAAATATCAAAATAAAAGTAACTTTATTGTTTAGGGAAAAATCTCTGAAGCTCAACAACTAACTTTTAGAAAATACTGACTGAAAAGCCTCAAATATTTTAGAAACTTCAGAATAGAAATTTTATTTAAAGAGGTAACATTCCAGTGCCATAAACAGCAAAGAAGTGTAGTCTAAAGAGGTAATACTTAATTTTGATGAAGTCAAAGAATGATTGTAATTTTTTGTTTCATTTTTAAATTTAATTTTATAATAAGTTATATGTATACACAAAAAGTACTTTAAAATACATTTAATCCACAAAATTATAACTTTTTGAGCTTTCTACTTCAGGAATATTTTAAATAAGTGAGAAGAAATTGAAGATCACAGATATGGATATTCTAAAATTTGTATGAACAACAATATATTACATTTAAGCAAATTATTCTTCAGAATAAAGCACGTTTAAACTATTTGTTTAGAAATAAGGTAGAAAAATGTATAAAATAGAGATAAAATACACAATTAGGAAAAGAGTAGGAGAAAACTAAATGTGTGGTACTTAGAAGTAAAGGTAAGAGTTGCAACACAGTACTTGGAAAACAAAAATAGTATTTTTGAACAAATGAATCTGTTGTCTCTATGTTTTGAATCTTAACAAAACATTGGAAATTGGTAGCTAAAGTTAAATGTTTTCATTCAAAAATTATTTCTCAAGTACTGACTATTTGATGCAAGTGTATATACTAGAGATAAGAATTATCTTATTAAGATTAGAAATAACCTTAAGTGTGTAGGAAAGCATGTCTAATCGGGAAGATTGACATGTAAGTCAAAGGAAGGTGAAAGTTGATCAAGTGAAATTTTGCTTTTAAATCAGATTGAAGTACAGAATAAAATAGTTTTCTGTAATCCTTCAAAAATACTACTGAAATGATATTGTAAGGGGAAAGAAAAAGTGGGAGTAGGGGTGGGATATTACAGGTGAATAGTAACCACATTAACCATCTCCTCTGAGAATTGCCAAGGCATGAAAATAACATATGGATTTCCCAAAGGCCAGTTATGCCAGAGGCATGTCTCACAGAGTCAAATGGTAAATACCCTTTGGAAGAACAGCTCTTCAACACTGTCCAAACAGCTGTGGGGAATGGGGGTAGGAGGGCTAGCCAGAATTCAAGTATCAAATGAAACTAAAATATTAATTAAGTGAATTAGCAGTCAATATTGAAAACGATCTCAAATGGGGTTGGTTATATGCTAAAACACAGGATGGTGTAATAGTAGAAAATATGTTTAAGTAGCTTAAAACTTTAATAGATGAAAGAAAAAAGGAAAATGTAATCATTAGAATAAATGGAGAAAAAAAGGTATATAAGTCAAAATCAAACTCCTGATTTAAAAAAAAAACCCTCTTAATAAAAGAAAATTAAATAAAGATTAACTATATCCTACAACAAATAGCATTCTAATTTGAACCATTTAAACAATGTTTTTGAAAATCATGACAAGATAAGGATTCTTTCTTATACCATTTCTAGTGAACATTTTTCCCCCCTGGAAGTTCTTATCAGAACAGGAAGGCTTAAAACAAATAAATTAAAATTGTAAGGACTATAGAGAAAGTAGTAACTTTTATTTTTCACAAGCCCTTTATGAATGTTGACACATAAAAAATGAAAAATCACCAAGATAGTATTAGAATCAATAAAAGGATTTTGAGATTTGCTGTCTTTGAGATCAGGAAACAAAAACCAATAGTTTTCTATACAACTATAAAGAACAATTAGAAAATGGATATTTAACAATAAAATGAAGGGTGGCTAAGAATGCTATACAAATAGTATGAAAATCTGGATAAATATAAAGTCATTAAAAATTTAAACAAATTTTAAATAATTCTCAATGATGGTTTAAAGATGATAAGATGCCATTATACTTTATAAATTCAATGCAATTAAAATCAGAATGTCAATAAAAGAACAAAAATAATAAAGGCAATTTGTGTCTTTAGGAGTGAGTGAAAAACAGCAAAGTTGACTATATGACACGAGAGCCCGTAATACCAGAATGAAAAGTAATTTTATAAATGGCTAACCAGATGTTTTGGTCTTAGAGAAATGGCTGGATTTGTTTGTTTGTTTGTTTGGGGGTTTTTTGTTTTGTTTTGTTTTGTTTTGTTTTTCTTTTATTCCTACCTGATGAGAAAAGTTCTGGCCAAAATTTTTGCAGTTTAGGAAGTCAGTATCTAGGTAAGATTAGAGAATAAAGGGGGGAAAAAAACTTGATAGTTTTAGTGGAAGCATCATTGAGAATTATTTAAGAAACTGGAAAACATTTGAAATTTAAATGATTCCATTTCTCAGAACAAGTTGGTAGGGAGAAGTGATTTATTATGTTTCTCCATCTCCTTATACTTTTCTTTCTCAATCTTTTTAAATTTGAAATTTGACCAGGACAATGAGGAAAAAAAGAGGTTAGGTCTCTACAATCAAGTAAAGTCAGACAGATGCAGTTCTCCAGATAATTCAAAACTAAGAAGTATGATCTCATTAAATTACACAGGACATTGTCTCAGTTCTAGGCTTTTGAATATAGAGAGGATCCCTCTTCCAACATTTACACACACCCATAGAAGCACATACAACAATTGAGATATTTTTAAAAGGTCTAAGAAAAAAGTAAGATGAATCAATTAAGTTTTTCATCAGTTTTCTTAATGAGAATTTCTACATGATCTATGTGAATATGAAAAGGCAATTACATAAAATCTGGTATATTTTTATTTCAATTTAGATAAGTTTCAATAATTATTTTTCATTGAAAAAGTATTTAAAGGCATTTGTTATTTTAATTCTCTATTTTATATTTAGTCTCACCTTAGGATTTGTTTCATAGTCCAAAAGAGGTTCAATGGTTTTAGAAATGACACCATTACGTGAATCCAAAGCAAAGTAGGCAGTGGCGTTAGTTGAAGAATTTAATATTAGAAACTTAAAGAAAAAACACAAACATGGTAAATACATTATTGAAAAAGCGTGAATTTTGAGCTGACAGTTTTGATGCAGATATTTGGCCAGACCTATATAAAAATTAGGTTTGTAAAAACAGTGCCCATAAATTAAATCTGAACCTACTCTCAGTTCCAGACTTCAAAAACAATTTGAACATTCTTTTCGCATTTTAACTGTACTTTTTCCATTGGTTCATGTGCTTAAGTACTAGAGCATTTTTGTAAATATTTGTCACTGTTTTCATAATTACTTTGTAGTTTCACATATGCAGCTTTTTCCAATTTAAAAAAAAATGTCACTCCCTCTTGTATACTCAGGAAGTGTATCTAAAGGAGGTACATGCATTAAAATACTTGGAAGAAACCATTTGATGTCATCTCTGTATTGATTTTCTATATGGAAAAAAATAAAATATTGCTTTGGAGACAAAGATTTTATGGGCATAGGCATGTTCCTGTACATTGATGTCACCCATGCCTATAACTGGGCCCAGGTTCAAGATGAATATTAAAGATTTTGAAAAGAATTTCATAGAGAAACGAAATTACAAAAAATTTACATCCAGATTCTGGCTTAAAGAAAAAGAATAAAACTTGGAGATGTGATATCCAATGCCATTTCTAAAAAGTCACAATGGCCATTTTGACGGGCATAACGGCTTACATTTTATTGTCTGTAAGTGAACAACTAAAGTTGGCTTATTTTAGAATAAACTCCACTAAATATTCTTGTGGAATTTTTTTTTTGTTTCTCCCCTTACTATTATGGTTTTGAATTATTAAAAAAAATTATCATCTTCCAAGTCTTTGTTTCTCTTTCCTAATGACTTTTGCAATAAAATCCAAATGTTATAAATTTTACTTATGGAATATACGTGTAAACACATAATTACAATTTATATTTATGGAAACACCAATTCTACACATAGCCAAAACCCCCACATAAACCCACATATTTCAAACGCATAAGACCCCCATCTTCTGTCTTTTTCCCTCCTGAGACACACACTCACACAATGGAGGATCTGAACCTGTAAACAAGGAATTTCATTTTTTTCCTGTGTTGTCGTCTATCCTCCGTCTAAATTCATATGAACAAAACATGTAATCGAGTATGCTAATCAATGCCTCAATTGAAATCGGGTCACCATAAAAATTATATATAGGCTTAATTCTCCAGAGATCTGCTCCTCTAAACTTTAGTTTCAACTGAATTCTCAAGTCATGTTTATAAGCCAGTATTTTTGCAACAATTATGAACAAATGGGAAACAATGTAAGTCTCTTCTATGGAGAATTAGAGTTGCTAAATTTAAGGCAGAATGTTCTAATATATTAACATGATTTATAATGTATAATCAAGAATCCAGTTGTTTTCTTAAAAAATATAATTACATTTAGGTCATATTGCACCATTAGAAATTTCTGAGAAAATGCAGTTATGAATAAATTATCTTAAGTTTTTTCTTTACCTCCTCTTAAGCTGTAACCATGTTGTCATCTATTACTTATGAATTTTCTATTCTTTAGGAATTATTGCTGAAACCAGAAATAAGGGGGAGATCTAAAATGTCCATTATTCAAATTACATGTATAAGAAGAAAATATGCCTGACTGGAGTGAATAAAAGAAAATAACAATGAAATGACATGATTGAAATGAATAAAAAAAAATAATGAAAGGACATTTCATTAGTGTGTAAACCTGTCATTAGGTGACTACTTTAGTTAAAAAGCTGATGAAATAACTTTTTGCTGATTAAAAATTAGACACTTTTAAATCAATTTTTTTTAAAAATAATAACTGACAGTTAAAAACTTACTTCAACTTCTTGTCCTATATCTGGGTCCCTTGAAAGAATCATATATATAAAAGCAGATGCAGGAATATTTTCAGGAACAGACACTGAAACACCTATAAAATTACCAAAATCATGAACAAAATTTTAAATTCAAACATTCTTTGCCTCATAGGGGTGTGATATGTCTTCATGCTGTAAAAATTTCAACTTCAGGTTTTTGTTTGTTTGTTTTTTGTGGCTCACAGAGTCTTTTTATATTGCTCAGGCTGAGCTTGAACCCCTGGGCTCAACTGATGCTCCTGTCTCAACCTCCTGAGTGCTGACACTATAGGTTTATGCTCCCATGTCTGGCTTTCAAGCAGTTTTCTTAATACATTTTCGGAAAACTAAAAATATTTATTCACATAAACATCTGTATTTTTTAAATCAACATAGTTCCAATTCATATTTCTAAATTTAAATTTAGGACTAGTGTGTGGAATGGGATATAATTGCTCAGTGCTTGTACAACCTCGATAGTCTCTAAGATATTTCATCTGGGATTCTTATATGTTAGAAGATTGAAGTTTTTGTTCTGTTCCACAATAATGTTCACAATGTGGAGCCAGGTAGCAAAGTCAGAAGAAATGAGCTTGAATTCCTGCTTCATCAGTATTCTCATCTGGACAATGCAGATAAAGTACATTTCCAACTTCAGAGTAGTTTTGAGGACTAAATAAAATACCTTACATAAATATTTCACAACTGCTACTCTCATTTCCCCAAACATTTCTTATTTTACGTCCAATGTTACCATTGTGATTCTCTCGCCCCAAAATCAAATAACACAGATGCATGCACATTTAAATCATTGGTAGTTTCTTCATCTAGGATTCTCAAAAAGTCTCAGTCTTGGATATAAATTAGGTGGTTCTGCAAAAGCCTCATATTATTTGACTATTTCTAAGGATGTTAAGGAATAATTTTTGTGTAAATGGAACTAGCTTTTTTTTGAACTTTTGTTTCAAATTGAACATATATAAACAGATTCTCTAACTTAATGGTTTGCTCTGTGTTAATTATAGAGAGATAACAAACCACAGTGAGGTGAACATGTGTATCAAACCAACAACTTAAAAATCAGATCAACACCTTTTCAGAGAGGCACTTAGTTACCCTGTGTTTCATAGAAAGTAATTTTCCCCTACTATCCATCCATCCCAAGGACACAGCCCACGTAATGGAAAAGAGGGCATCATGATCTTGATAGTGCTTGAGCAGTTTGTGTTGGTTCAGCCAAGTCTGGTAGAAACCAGGTCAAAATGACCTTCATGGGATCCATGTGTATCTTTTTAAAGCTTACTATAATTTGGGGAGACTGAATGGAAATTACAGAGAACATCCTATTGTTTCAAAGTGATCCAAAAGATACTATCTTCACAAACATCAAATGGAAAGCTGGCTCATTGCCAGAGCTCACCTAGGGGACTTCTCTTTCAGCCTGAGAACAATCCCTTTGACATAAATTCCTATTTCAGAGATATTTATTAGTATCCATAGCAGAAGGTATGTTTTTGCTCAAAGCAAGAAGTGTGTGTGTGTGTGTGTGTGTGTGTGTGTGTGTTAGAAATTTTGAATTTTCAAAAGGTGATGCTTCTGTGGACAGAGAAGAGGGAACACTGTGAGAAGTCGCTACACAGCTGCAATAGACAGGCACTGGTCCGGGGGAGAGGGAGGAGTGTTTTAATGAAATTTGCCTTGTTCCTCTTGACTTCAACTTTCAGTTTCTCCTAATAGAAATAGGGAGAGGAAGACAAGCACTCAAACAGAAAAGGTAAAAGGAGACAAATAACAAAGTGGCTAAGTTTAATATGACAAATAACGAAATGGCTAAGTTTAGGAAAAAACAGAAGAGAAAAGGAGAACAAGCAGAACAGATATAATTATTGAGATCCAGCTGACCCAACTAAAATTAAATCAAGCCAATCTGTTTCAGAGCTCCAGTTATGTGCATTGTCCAAATACAGTCAAATGTTTAAAAGAGTTTATTTTTAAAAAGCCTTCATGAAAAAAAAAAAAACCAACACACATAAGGGTGAGGTTAATGAACAGTATATGAGGCTCTGAATTATGTAGCACAAAGTATAAGAACATATTTCATTATTTTATATATAAAGGTATACAGATTCCAGTAATTCTCTTTGGAGGAGTAAGGCTATCAGATGTAATGACACTATTATATTCTTAATACACTGAAATTTTATAATTAAAGCTAGAGTTTTTTAATATAAGAGACATTAAAAATTAACAGTAGAGCCAGGCACTGTGTGACTTTGTAGGCTGAAGCAGGATGATTGCACGTTGGAGGCCAATCTTGGCAACTTAGTAAGAATCTATCTCAAAATAAAAAGTGAAAAGAGCTTGGGATATAGCTAAATGTAAAGTGCCTCTGGGTTCAATCCCCAGCACCCAAAACAGACAGAAACAATAACAACAACAACAACAACAAAATCAGGCATGTTCAGACTAATTTACTGTACTCATACAAAAATAAATGATCAAATAAAATAGCATATGTTTATAATTATTGGGGGGACAATGTACAATGACATCATTGTACACAAAATTAAGCAAACTAAAGTGTATATCATTGTCATCTCATGCCTATTATTTTTTAAAAGGCAATTTTTAAAGACTAGGTAGTAATTCATTAAAATATATATCAACTTTTGGTCAATTTCCTATAGTTAGACATTTTGGTTATTTCAAAGTTATTCTTATTACAAATTTTGCAATAAATCTTGACCATGTTTTAATATTTTGGCAAAGATAAACTCTAAGAAACAAATTCTGGGAGAAAGATTATAATCAGTTTTTAAAACAAATATTTACTACCATAATATTCTGTGTGGTTATTAAAAAATCCGAACTTAAAATTGCTAATTTTTCAATGTCTATATAACATTACCTTTTTTTCCTGTTATATTTATGTCTTAAACAATATAGTAGGTGAAAAATATATTTTGTTATTTATATTTTCTGGTATTTGGCATCTTTTAAAGCTACACATTAATTTGTATGTGACAGATAAGCTTAGAATAATTTTGTCATTTCTCCTATCCTCTATCTACCACACAAAGAAAAAAAACAACAATTTGAATATAGTGTTTTCTTTTCCGAAGCATGTTATATCTTGTATTCAGGATTTAAATTATTTTTAATAAAACTAAGTAAATTTGAACTACAATTCTAGGTTTTATTTTTAAATTTTACTGCTGTATCATTTCATATATTTTTTAAAATAAAATTAACCTGTAATATAACCTGCTCCTGTTGAAAAACTTGAGTCACAGGAAATAGGATCATCTATGTTCTCCACAAAAACTGTAAACATGTAAGTGTTGGTATTATTTCCGTTATCTCTGGCCTCAATTTCCAAAGGGTAGGTTTTGGAGTTATTTGGGTTGTCAAGATTCAAAGGCTGGAGAAGAGTGATTATACCTTTAACTAATGAAAGAAATAAAGTAAAGAATTACCAAATCAGTAAGCTTATGTTAGTTTATTTATATTGACAATTTTTAAATTTATTTAATGATATATTTTTCTGTGAATGAGAAAAACAATTGTTAGCAATTATACATTCATTGGAAATATTTCTTTATTTTATAGTATGCTTCTGCTTACTGTATGCTTATATTTTAAAATAATCATATTTAAAAATTGTTTCATCAAATTTTCCTCCAAGTTTGTAAATTGTCATTTATTTGTTTACAACTACTTGTAAAAAAAAGCAAATACAGACCATTGTATTTCATTTTAATTACAATAATAAATTGTTGCTAATGCTATTGAACCTTAAAAATTAGTAAAAACATTTCGAAATCCTAATCATTCATTGCTTTTGCCTTTCAAATTAATCTCATTGCATAAAAAATGAAAAATGAGTTTAAAGATCAAACTAAAGAAAGTTTGCAAAGCATAAGAGACTATCCCTGCTGCCACCACCTACTTACCTTCCTTCCCAGAATTCCTTCTTTTTGCTCTGGAATCATCTGGCTTAATCCTGAGTGTCTTCCTAACTCTCAAAGGCTTTAGTCTTGCCCAAATTGTCCTTAGCTAGTTTCTTCTCCCAATGACATTTGCATCTTTTAAAAAAATATTTTTTTAGTTGTAGGTAGACACAATACCTTTATTTTATTTATTTATTTTATGTGGTGCTGAGAATTGAACCCAGTGCCTCACGTGTGCTAGGAGAGCACTCTACCCCTGAGCCACAACCCCAGCCTGGCATTTGCATTTTAAAGACAGATGCATAAATTGGTAATAACTCTAAGAACTTAAATGAATGATCTCAAATGTTGGTTGATCAGTATGATGATTCTAAAATATGTCAACTCTTCTAAGCCAAATTTTATTTTCCACAATTCTAATTATTGTGTGTGTTTTGGCTCATGTGGGTCACAAGGGAGCTTCTTGGCCAATGTGAAGGATGAGGATAGCATCAGCCCTTTCGTTCCTTACATATGTTTTGGCTGGTCCCCTTCATCACTGTTGGTGTAAACCAGCTAGCTGAGTCTGCAACTACCTGACCTGCTGTAGTTCTTCCAGTTTCTCTGACTTGCTGAACAGGTATGTGTGCTCAGCCCTGTGATGAAATGCCCCAGCTTTCATGAGCTACCAACAACACCCAGGTCAGAGACAATAAAAACCAATGTGGGTCTCAGTCCCTACTTGTAGGGTCTATCAGATGCTTCTATGTTCTAGTCTACCCTTAACTTACCACACTTTATACTTGTCTTCTCTTCCTGATTTCTTGCCTTGTGAACTTCAAGTTCTAGCATTATGTTAGAACAGCCTTTCAGAGAGTATTAAAGAAGCTCCCTCAGTGTACCCCTGGTACTTCTGATTGTCTGCTTGAACCCACTATATAGAGATATATAGTGAATGTTTTACTAATAAAATCAGTTATCTCAACAGCCTATAAGAAAATTTCAGAAACGGAATCTTCTCCACATAGAAATCTATCCATAACCAAATATGCTAATCAAATTATCCATGAAAAGTCCCAATCTCTACAAATAAAATTGAGATAATAACTATGACTTATGTGTCATATAGTTTGCAAGGATTTCACAGATGCCTTTGTACTAATTATCTCTAAAAAATGATGGCCACTGGGCTGGGGATGTGGCTCAAGCGGTAGCACGCTCGCCTGGCATGTGCGGGGCGCTGGGTTCGATCCTCAGCACCATATACAAATAAAAAAAAGATGTTGTGTCCAACAAAAACTGAAAAATGGATATTGAAAAATTATCTCTCCTCTCTCTCTCTTTAAAAAAAATGATGGCCACTTATAAAAAAATTAGTTTATATCACCCATTATTTCATAAGAATGCCATTTTAACCAGTAGGAAAATAGCAATTATAAATGCCATGTTTTTGGTATGTGTGCTTCTCCACATTTAATTTTGAAAGGGTAGTTGAACCAGGTCAAGTTCTATAAATGTATAGAGATACATAATGAATGTTTAACCAAAGTAGGCTCCAAGAAATATATCTAAAACTCACGAGGGTCCAAACCAAACATTTCCTGCTGAGTTTTAAAGGAATAAGTGATGCTGTTATCTTCATCTCGATCTGTTGCTTTTACTCTTGCTATAATTTCTCCTACAGGTTTCTTTTCAGTTACATTAATAGAATCCAGAGGAAATGGCCTTAAAGAAAGTTAAAGACAGAGTTGAAAAAAACAGTTGGAGATTTACAAATTTACAAATTCTTACACACATAAATGCAAGTTGTGACAAACTTTGAAGAAAGTTTTAGATTTGTGATAATACTACTTCCTCTTGTCAAGAATTGAAGTGTCACGGAGCTATCCAAATGTCGAGAAAATTCATTTGTGGCACAAAGTTACTTAGTTTCTGCAAAAGCATTAATTTTCAATAATATAGTCTCTGGTCCCTTGCCAGGCATCAAAGATACCATGACATAAAATAGATGAAAAATGAAAAGCAGAATGGAATTATATAATTCTGTTATTCCAGATATCCAACGTATGGAATAGTTGCCAATTGAACATAAGGTAATAAATATGGCCATTTTCATCTTATTATCTGGTATGATGAAATGGTAGCCAAAGTTGCAACTTATTAGAGCAACCATGGAGATGATTTTGGGAACTTTATTTTTTTTAAATACTTCTAATTTTTTCTGTTTTTTTAAATAGTTGTTGATAGACTTTATTGTCTTTAATTTATGTGGCGCTGAAAATTGAACCCAGTGCCTCATGCATGCTAGGCAAGCACACTACCACTGAACCACAACTCCAGCCCTGATTTTGGGAACTTTATTGCACACCTTTTTGAGTCATACTTAAAGTCCCTGATCATTCCAGGACATTTTTGAAACTTACATCTTTTTCTCATTCTGCCTTCATTCAAGGCATCAAATACTTATTGATAATCTACCATATGTTATGCTAGTTTATGCACAGATGACTAAGCCTTGTCTCCTAACATTCAAAAATCTCACTGCTAATAGGCAATACAGTTATAAATACCTACTATGCTATGTAATTGTTGAGATGCTAAGTTTGCTGAAAGTTTACAGAAAAGGGAAGACTGATTCTGGGGATTGGAGAGATTTTTCAAGGAAGTCTTTAAAGGAATGTAGTGTCTAAGTAAAGGGAAGTGAGTGAGTGATGCTACTGTTATAGTTAAAGCTTTGTCCCAGGGTTTCATGAACTGACTTCCAGACCACTCATGTATAATCGAATCAAGCCTTTATTGAAGCACACTGGTGGCGGCTGACCAGAACATAAAGCTGTTCCCCTGATCAGCCCCGAACAATTGCAAGGGCACTCCTTATAAGCCTGAAAACCGCAAAAGGGATATTCGGGGGGTCTAGCCAATGCAAGCAAGCCAGGTTACAGAAGCAGGACAGTGCAGTCAAGTGGAAGGAAGCCTAACCAATTACAGTTAGCCCAGTCACCCCAGTTACAGAAACAGAGCCTGGTTACCCTAGTTACAGAAACAATGCCCCATTAGGTAGTTCCGTGTTCTTAAAGGTTTCTATAGCAAAAGGAAAAGAACATCTTGCTCCAGTCATGACTCTTCTACTTGGCATGGTTGTTTTACAGGATGAAGTCATAAAACAAAATGGAGTCACAATTGCTCCTACTATCACACTACGTACTTCATCACCAAATCCAATGTGGTTCTTCCTTTATACCTCAGCATAATGTGACTCCTCATATTGACATTCTGAACCACTTTCAATAATTTGCTTTTCTATTTCCTTAACTGTTACTTAATGTATTATGTCTCTAAAGAGATGAAAAATGTGTTCAGGGATGACAATTTGGTAATATTGGTATTGCTTTTATCTAGCATTAAATTCTAGTTATTTAGTAAAAGTAATAATAAATATGCTTACTCAAATTGAGGCTTCTCGTCATTTATGTCTATAATCTTGATAATTAGTGTCCCTTGGCAGAACAGACCTGTTTTATCTGTTGCTCTCAGGGCAAGCTGGAAAACCTGGAAAAGAGTTTTTAGAAACTTTGTAATATACTATTTGGTAATTGGAAATACACATGTATTTTTACAGTGTGTCTCCTGTTAGGTTGTCCTTTTTCTCTCCAATTAGATATAGCTTTTTATTTTTCTTCCAGGTAGTTAAAATAAATATAAGGGCTCTCTTACTTAGTTAGGTTAGTAGTAAATTTCAAAATAGCTGCAATTTATATGGCATTAAATTTACTCAGAGGACTGTATAGTTTGACTATATGTCTAAATATAGGAGCAACTAAACCAAAACTATGAACAAGTTTTAGATTCAATAATAAACCCCAAATCTAATGCATTTGATGCTAAACCCTACACAGGACAAGGAGCTACTCTGGGTTCCAGGACTTGCTATAACTTCTAAAGAGTTGAGAAGCTTAACAGATCTCAAATACATTTCATGTCAGCCTATCATACATCTCAGTCCCTAGCAATTTATTCTGATCATCAGCTGTCCCTTTGAAAACAAAAACAATACACCACTGAGGCATTAAGAGTTCCACTATGAGCCCTTCCTGAGCAAACATTAAATAACCGCCCACAATGTCCGAGACTCTGTTGGGTAAACCCTACAGTGATTGTACCAAACTTCAGTTTCTTGGATGGGTAATTCAGGTCTCATTAGGGTACATAGTGGAAAGTTGAAGAAGGACTAAACAGAAAATTGACTGAAGTAAAGGCAGCAGTGGAACTGAGGTAGGGGAGGGTTAGAAGTATACATCTAAAAAATACATAAATACATAGCTCTTAGGCATAACCTCCATTTCTTTTCCACCTCGTTCTAATCTCATATTGTATTCCTAGTACTCAAATTATTTAAAAGCTATGTCACATTGGCCTCTCCGTTATACTCCAACATTCAACAAAACCAAATTATCTTTAAATACAATTTATCTGCTTTCTTCCATTTATGTCTTTCAGACAAAAATGTTGAGATCATCTTTAAATATTATCTCTTCCTTCTCCCAAAAAACTAATCAGCAATACATTCTCTATGTTTACTGTAATGTTTTGCATCTTGCCTTTTGTCCCTTTTTCTTCTGTCACCTTATTGAATCATTACATATGGAGGCATTTCTGAGAACAGAAATGTTTTTACAATAATAATAACAATGGTGATGATGATAATAACATCTTCTATTTCTCAATTTTCACACCTAATTTTAATGTGGAGAGACTATCTCAATAGCCATTTAGCTGGTTTCTTTCCAATCAGCTGTTCCTACTTACATATCCTTTTTCACTCAAAAAAAAAAATCATCCTCAAAATGCTTTCTTTACATTATGTTTCTCATAGAACTACCAGAAATATTCTTTCCCACCGTGTTAGTCTCAAGTTCATCATAAGGCTTATACTTGGTCCTACCTTGGCTAATATTCTAAGTGAGGCAGGGTATGAATAGTCGGTTTCAATATGAAAACTTGACCATTTTAAGTTTCCTCAATTTCCTTTGATATACAAAAGGATTTAAATTTTAATCTAAAAGGTCAAGACACAATCAGTATGTTTTGCTAACAATAAGGTTCAGATCTAGACTTTTAGTTAGCTGTAAAAATTCAAGTGAATCTTAGAAAACACTACCCTTCTTTAAAATAAAAATGTACTTAGTTTTTCATGAAGGATTCAAAATTATTTTTAAAAATCCCTTTCACTCTCTATAGAAAAATAAATAAATATATTAATTACATGATATCCAGCTTCAAAGTCCAGGGGGTCTCCACCTTTCAAGCTAACAACACCACTTATAGGATCCATTCCAAAAGAATTTGCTCCTTCCTTTGGTCCAGATAACTGTGTCTCAATGGTGTACTAGAAAAATAAAATATACCAAGGAAATAGAAGATTATTAGCATACAATAATATAGCAAATATAATTAATTTCAATTTTTCTTCATGATCTAGTTAGTATCAGAATCACTGATAAGTTGTAATCCACAGTACTGAAAAAATAATTCAGTTGTTTAGCCTATAAGCACAACGGAAACATCTGCTACTTTTTAATAGAGCTGCCCAACACTCTACATTTTTCTAAGAAAATTTTAAAAATATACATAATTCTGATTTTTCAAACTAATGCACCTTTGATTGAATAACACATAATTAAACTCATCACTTTAAATTTTACAAAACTAAACAAGAATTATGAGTATAAATGAATTTCAAGTATTCATACACTTGAATATGCAATTTGTGATATATTTTATGTTCTTCATTTTACTTTCAATTTATTTGACACCACCTTTGAGGTGAGGGAGAGGCAGATAAATCTTTCCTTAATTTAACATAGTAAATTTTAGCTACAAATGAGATAAAAATTCAATAAAAAAGAAGCTCAATTACTTCTGTGTATTTCTTTTCAATTTAATTTGCATTCTATCCTTAACAATATAATTATTTTTCAAAACACTAAATTTTAAAACAATCACCTTCTGGTACTTCTCATGTTCCTGCAAATGGCAGAGCTAGAAATAACTATTTTCAACTGAACTATAAGTTATTTTTTTAATCTTTTGAAAATATATCATCTAATGGAAAGGATCTCATGTTTCTTAACAATTTTTATCAGCTAGTCTACAACAAAATAATTTTTTGGAGCATTCCACAGGGATTTTGAATACTTTGACTGACAGCAAATACATTACTGAAGGTTAGGGAAAGAGAGAAAAAAATCTCTTACAATTGTGGAATCCAAGGGCAGGAGAGATTAAGTGACTTCCCCTGGATCTTATCACTAATAGTGGTAAATCCATAACAGCCCAGTCAGCCAGCTGACAGTCCCACTGACAGTCCCAGCTGACAGTCCCACTGCCATTTGTATATTGTGCTTTCATTACTTCATACTGTGAGTTACTAAATTAGAAGTAGTAAACTACTTCAATACATGTTCAAAAAGAACAGCTGCAGAGCCAGCGTGCTGACTTTTGCAGTTCAGTGCACAACTAAACTCTCCAGATAAGAACTTTATGGGTTATAAGTTCTTTTTATTTTGCCAACTCTTTAAGAGACATTACAACCATAAATCATTTATGAGAAAAGCAAGTTTCTTTGGGTTAAATACTTAGTAATTAGGATACTGAAACATGTATGTATGTGTCTATACATATAAATATTAATTTATATTTCACATGTGTTATTGACATAGAAAAGTAAAACCATTGTGATTGGCTTTCAAAAAGCAAAGCCCTAGTTTTCCCTCACCATGGATGTTTTCCTCTTAGCCCATACCTCCAGGATAAGTTACTTTATCATTTTCATATAAATTTCAAGAAACTAAAAATACTATTTCCAACATTAACACAAATATTAACACTAAAAATTAACACTAAAATTGCATTTTAGTGATTTCTAACTTCATTATATGCTCTTTAATTATCAAATTGTATCAACTACTCCCAAGAAACATCTCCAGTGCATTGCTCTGTCTGCTGAAGCAATATATGCATCTCACACAATGGAAGCCACGTACCATCAGCTGATCACCATTTGCAGAGTCCTCATCTGTGGCAATCACTCTATAAATTGATTGAAATAATGGATAGTCTTCAGCAATTTCCAAGGTAGCTGTGAGAAAAAAAAAATCAACATAGTGTATTAAAAATTAAAGTATATTGTGCTTTCATTATTTATTTATTTAGCCAACATTGATTAAATCCAGGGGTGTTTTACCTGGATATATCTATATCTCCAGTTCTTTCCATTTTTATTTTGAGACAGGGTCTGGCAAAGCCTCTGAGATAGGTCTTGAACTTGTGATCCTCCTTTCTTAGCCTCCTGAGCCGCTGGGATTATAAGCATGCTCCACCATACCCAACAAGGGAAGTCTTTTTGATGTCTCAATAAAAAGCTTAGCAGGTTTGGGGAATGATCCCAAGGTCAGCTATCTCCAAAGAGTTGGTCCTAATGTTTTGTTTTATGGCTAATAGATGCTTAGGACCTCCCAAGAGAAGGTATCTTATTGAAGGTCATCAAGATGGCAAGTTGAGTAGTAGTAGCCTGGTCCTCTTCTTGGACTGTCTGGGCTAGTCCAGCCTGAAGAAGTGCTGTCAGTGTGGAGTGCAGAGTCTTGAAAGTCTTACAGAAACTGGTGAAGATGAGGAGTGAGTTCCTCCCCGCCTCTTAGTGCTATCAAGTGTGATAACAGCAGGCACTCATGGAAATGTAAACTAGCACAGACTTTTTAGTGGACAAATCAGCAATATACAAGGAGGAGTCTTTAAAAGAGGCCTATCCTATGCGTCAGCAACTCATACACAAGCTTATCAGTTATACATTTGAGGTCTCAGCCTTTTCATTTGAGTCCACTGGTAGAATTTCTGACCGGAAATTGAAAACTCCAGCAGAATAAGGAGAGAAAAGGAAGTTGAAAAGCCCACTCCCCCATATGCTCAAGTTCTTATCTCACTGAAGTCTTGCCATAACAGAACTTCCAGGAGGCCTATGGATTCTCTGGAGGTTCATAGACTAGGTTCCAAATACTGGTTATTGGTTAAAATGCTCTTTTCCCAGCTGGGCACAGTGGTGCACACCTGTAGTCCCAGCTACTCAAGAGGCTGAAGCAAGAGGATCACAAGTCTGAGGCCAGCCTGGGCAATGAGGCAAGACCCTGTACCAAAAAAACTAAAGGACACAGGATAGAATTCAGTGGTATTAACATTTGTCTAGTATGCAAAGAGCCCTGGGTTTAAAACAACTTCTTTCCCCAGTTCTACTGCCAAAGTGAGACAAAATATTTTCTTTCCTTTATGCCTTTACAGAGGGTCTAATCTAGCCGCCACCAAAATATGCCACAGTCACTGGCTTTCTGCCCTAATAGCCACCTCTCAACAGGGAGGCTTAACTAAGCCATCTTCATTGGAATGGGCAAGGAGCTCTGGTATTAACTCAAAGATTTTACTCTAAACAGAATACTAGGGTAGTAATGCAAAATCGAATTGTTGAGAGTCAAGCACCGAGATGGTTTACTGAGACACGAGGAGAACAAAAACCAAGAATCCTTTCCAGAGGTACCTGCTGAACCCTGGCATTTCAATTGGAAACCTATTCTGATGACACAGTTAGCTTTTCCCCAGAATGCTCCAGTGCTATCATCAGAATGCTCCAATGCACAGAAGGGATTATAAGGGAAGACACAAGAAGCAGCACTTGATCAGCAACAAATTACCTGCCAATAGGTGAGGTTTTCTGAAGCTATGACTGCACGTAGTGCCTTTTTCTCTTTCACATTTTGATCATCATTTACCCGTGAAAGTATTTTCCCCAATCCCAGGATTCAAACAGTATTGACAGTTTAATTCTGCCTTATATTAAAAATAAAACACATTCAGCTTCATATGTTTAACAAAAATCAAACAGCAGCAAAATGGCTACAAAATGTTACTTCTAACAGGTTGGAAGTCAGGTTATGAGTGTATTTTGTTGTCTCAGTCACATGTAGGAGTTTTGTTCACTTAATTCTGCTTCTGAAATAAGCAACATCAAAATAGCCAGGAGTCAGCAATGTTCCATTTTCCAGGCATACTGCAGAGGGGCCCTTCTTCCTGATCTTACTAAGGTTTCTCCTCCAAACTCTTCCACCACCTACCATCAGGTCAGCTCATGTCTGGGCACTGAAGCACATTAACCAATCATGTACGCAGGGTCTGAGGCTTAGTCTTAAAGGTGACTCTCGAAGTGGGCACTGGGGCCTTTCTGTTCTGTTCTCCTTTGGAGGACAAGAGTGTCTCCTCTTATGAAGACACTGGGGGACTTGAGACCATGATGTTCTGGGAAGTGCTGACCCAGACCAGACACCACAAAAGATCTTTGACCTCATAAATTCAGTCCAAAGCTGAGATGACCAGCTCGAGTCAGCTTTATGTCCCTCCTGAGTTTACAAACAGGTTTTTGTTCTTGCTGATAACCATAATTCTTCTTCCTGAACCACTGTACTATAATTCCCTATAACTTTAAAATGAATTAATTGATTTCTGCTTTTTAAGATAATTTCACACAATACTACTACTAATGGGCCAGTGGTGAAATTCCTCTTGCCACCATACAGGCTACTCCAAACAATCTGCTTAATAGTTTTTTTTTTTTCTCTCTCTTTTTTTTTAGGGGGGTCAGAGGAGGACTGGGGATAGAACTCGGGTCCTTCCACATGGTAAGCTGAGCCACTACCCCCAGTCTCTGTAGACACTCTTCGAACTGCAAGAAGTTTGGAGTTAATTAGCAAAAAGCCTAAAAATCTGGTTATGTATACAGGTACAAAGCTGGTTCATCAAATCTCTGTTCTGTCCCCCAATCCACTGCATTTCAACTAAGGCATCATCCATTTCCTTCTTAATGTTTATCAAACACTTAAATAGGTAATATCAAGCTACTCCTTGGAGGGGCTTCCCCCTACCTTTCAGCCCCTGGGTTGCTAAACTTCTCAGAAGCCTCTGGATCCTGGGCTTCATTGCAAAAGACTTTACAACTCTCTATAACCTCTCCCCTCCCCTTTCCTCACTCCTTTCATCCTCCATGGGTTCTGGGATTTCCGCTTGGGCAGTGGCCCCCAACAATGGCAGACTCACCCTCTGCAGAGCAGACCCCTCAGGGTACCTTCCTGGGGGCATGGGGCCAAATTCTGGCTACTTCCCAATTCTCTGGGGATGGCTTTTCTCTCCTCCAAGGCCTGTATGACATCCTCAGGAGCTCGAGGCACTTCCCTCAGTTGTCTTACTCGCTTTCTTTTCTTTCGCCTTAAATGAATTCAGGAATTTTCCGTGGTTGTCGGGGAAAGACTAGCTCCCTCTTTTCCACAGGGAACTCATTTATGCTAGACCTTTAAATCAGTGAGAATTTTTTCTATATTGTTAAAACCACTATGCCCTCCACTGTCTCAGACCCCAAAGATGATTCTTTGAGGGATAATTCTTCCATCACAGACTCCAATACCACAATGTAATGGGTTTTCTTGGCTTCTCTAATTTTCTTTGCTTACGTGATGGGAATGGTACTGTGATATCATCATAAAAACTCCAAGCTAAGGCCCATCTCATTGACAAAACCTTGACAAAACTCAGTGAATGTAACTTTGGGAACCCCTTGGATGTGAAGTTCTTCCTTCAGTGGAGCCAGGCTACATTTCTTTCCCAGCATACAGCTCTACCACCTTTGCCTTTTTTAAAGCTGTAAACTGTCATAGATGATCATTTAACAAATGCTAATTCAACTCCTTCTGCCATAATCTCTGTGATACCTCCTGTATTTTCAGAACTAGGTGGAGGTCTTTGAGGGTTTCGAGAGTTTACTCCCTAGGCTTCTAATTGTTTGGCAAAAAGGAGTGGGGAGGGTGCTGCACATACAAAAGTTATAGATTATCTCAGATTTTTCTTTAAGACCATCCATCAGGAGTGTCTTGTGGCACTTTTACCACTTTTATGAGATCAGATAAGTTACTCTGTTCCACATTTTTCTTTGCATAGTTGAAATACATATCAAATACTTCTGTAGCAAGGAAATGCCAGCCATTTAAGGTTGCTCCAAGTAAGGTAAGGGATAGATGCAGGATGCCCCTATACCTATGTCAATTCCTCTTTGGAGAGTACTTTTGTCAGAGTCTTGATGATCAATCAGGTCTTCCACCCAATGAATATAGTTGAGTCTCAATAAATCTGTGGGAAGTAATCTCTCCAATGGGATATCAATAGAAAGTCCAAAATCCTCCTTTAGGAGAGTACAAGTTAGAGCTCTGACTGCTTCAGGGTCTTTAAAATTAACACTTAGTCTTGCATTCAGATTTATCTGAACATGCTGCTTAAAATCTGGGTATTTGGATGTCAGATATGCAAAACCAGGAGGTATATCCTTGTATCTATTTCTTTTGTGCATTAATTTACTCAGAGCCATCTCTGACAACAATGTTCCTGACCAATGATGTGCCTGGTGTGGGTCTATAAAATCTCAGAATTTTAAGCCACCCGCACTTCTTAGCACTATCTGTAGAAACTATAGGTTCATGAGAAAGAGTATCACATATGGGCTGACAATCTTTACTGTGTTTACTGAGCCAACAGGGGAGTGTCACACAAGATCTCACTGCTCCAATTTCTAGATTAATGGGGTCATGCAATGAGGAACTCTGTTTCTAACAGAAGCACATGATACATAGATAACTGATTTACCTCCAACTCTCACACACATTTAACATCTCTTTACATCCTTGACCATGAGTAAAAAAATCCCAACCCACAATACACATAGATAGAATAAAGGATTCAGGTTAAATTAATTATTTCTCTGATTTCTGGCTTATTATTTGTGAATATATGTGTGTATGTGTGTGTGTGTGTGTGTGTGTCATTATACCCTATTTGGAATATAAACTGGAAATAAAGTTTAACTCAAGTTGAGTAACAAGACATTTAAAATTTTTATATTTCTTACGTAAATTGTTGAACCAAATTTATATGTTGTAATAAAATTAAATTGTAACAAGCTGCCCAACAAAATTTAATTTTTCTAACATAGTTATGTTTGAAATGAGTGACCAGATTTTGGGGTAACTGAGTAGAACCATGTTTTCCAATATTATCTCCAAAAACATTATAGAAAAAAGAAGAGATAACATTACACCAATGCCATGCCCTCAGCATAACCTGAAGACAGAGTATGACCAAATTTCAAAACTTTAAGTAAATTAAAAAATAATAAAGAAATAATTTCAACAAATCCTAACAAAATCTCAAGTTTCCATATTACTGTGAGGCCTTGTATTAAACAAGAAAGAACCCAGAAAAACTGAAGTTAAGGCAAAAAAATAAAGGCAAAAAAATAAAATATTAGTATTGGGCTTGTTGTTAGCTTTATTATTTTTTGTTGTTATTACCAGAAAAATTGAGTCTAATATATATATATATATATATATATATATATATATATATATATATATATATATATAT
>NW_026000142.1:31188762-31204477 GCF_001458135.2 Marmota marmota marmota
GAGGGAGGAAGGAAGGGAGGGAGGGAGGAAGGAAGGAAGGAAGGAAGGAAAGAAGGAAGGAAAGAAAAAAAGAAAACAAAAATATCCTTTATTCTAAGCATACCCTAGCTATCTTCCTGTCTTTTTCCTACCCCTCAGGGCCACAGTTTATATTCTTCTTCATCTCCTCATCAGTCTTTGCTTCTCTCTACAAATAGAAACTGCTCCCCAAATGTTATTCATTGCCTCCATGATGCCAGACCAATGGACCCCAAGTGGATGCTCACTGTCCATCTTACTTGACTTTTCTTCAACATTTACACAGTTAACCTTCCTTCTCTTGGCAAAAAAAAAAAAAAAAAAAAAAAAGAGCACTGCACATCTGTAGGAATTACACTAAGATTTCTAAGTACTTCTGGAAGAATTGTCTGGGAAAAGCAAAGTTGGCAAGATTCCTGAACAGCCATTAAGTTCTCAAAGCAGGTGAAATCCCATATACAGATTCCAAATCTTAACCAGCAAAGTCTTAATAATCCATAATCTCTTGTAGGAGTTCTGTCATCCTCGAGTGTACACCTTCTATCCCCTCATATCCTGGTCAGGGACAGAAGGGAACAGAAAACATAAAGTAGGTGATTATAAGACTCAAGTGCTTTTAGTGGCCCTTGAGATCCAGGGGTCTAAAAGACCAGGAGGACTCAGGTGAGATGATCTGGTGTCTTACCATTTAACTAAGATAGGAAGAAAAGAAGAAAGGATTCTTGTTACTTATTCAAATGTATATATAAATATCATTATTGAAAGTGGGTTGCTATGTCTGTGTTTGTTTTGAAAAATAACTACACATGTTATCAGAAAACATATGGATCATAGTAAAATTTGATTAAAAATGCTTTTGTAGCAACATAATGGAATAAATGTTATATTTTTAAATGTAATTTGTTTCCTTCTCTAGTTCTTTAGAAACTAGATGTGGGTTTTTTTTTTTAATTTAGGAACTAGATGTGGGTTTTTTAAAATTTATTTTAGTTGTTGACAGACCTTTATCTTATTTATTTATTAGTAGTGGTGAGAATTGAACCTAGTGCCTCACATGCCAGGCAAGCGCTCTACCACTGAGCCCCAGCCCCAGCCCCTGGATGTGATATTTGAACACAGTATAATAGAGTTGCATCTACAAAAATCCTATATTAGTTTTACAGTCAACTTTAAACAGATTTGATATGGCTCACTTAATAAAATGAATAATTTTGTTTTATGGGGTCCAAACTTCAAAAAGGTAAATATTTTGCTTCTTTTCTTAAAATATTTTTTTAGTTGTACTTGACACAATACGTCTATTTTATTTATTTATTTTTTATGTGGTCCTGAGGATAGAACCCAGGGCCTCGCACGTGCTAGGTGAGTGCTTTACCACAGAGCCACAACCCAGCCCCTATTTTGCTTCTTTTATGTTTCTAAAAGAAGTTTACAGTTCACAGTTATGATTTTTCAAATCTAGAGATAATAAATATTATTTAGAATAATAGATCATATTTTTGAAGTACTATATTTTAAATGCAATAATCAAGAAAATTTCTGTCAGGCACACACCCAAATGAACTGGGACCCACAACTCTGAAGCACTTTTTTTGAAAATTGTGTTTCAAGTGTAATCTTTGAGATTTAAATTTTTGAGACTTTTTACAGTTGTTAAACATCAAAATAAAATAAAATTGTAAATGTGGGCATGTAAAAGTTTACAAGACAGATGGGTCAGCTAGATTGATAGATTATTCATTAATTTCCACTACACCTTGATTCCATCTCTTTTCTACTATCTTTTTCATGTGTTTTCAACTTCTCCCAGTAAAATCAATTTTTCTCCTTTGTAAAATAACCCATACATCTCCTTTTAAAAAGAAGTAAATCAGGGAGGGAAAGGGAAAGTACTGGGGAACAGAAATGAACATATTTCATTGTTATATTATGTGATGTGCAAATACATAGCAAAGAATTCCACTAGTGTGTATAATGCAACAATTCTTTTTTTTTAAAGAGGTAAACCAGACACCAGTCTTGAAATTCTTATACAGATCTGCTTTCTCTCTAATTTCACATTCAAATTTCTACAGAAGTGTTTTCTCTTTACAATCTCACCAATCTGCTCCATTCTGTCTTCCACCTTCTATTACCCATAACATCGTTCCCAGACTCATGAGTTATCATTTCTCTTTCATCACCAGTTAAATGCAGTGAACTCTGTAATCCCCCATCTTGGTTGACTTGAATTCAGCCAGCTAACCACCTGGCACTCTTTTGAAACCTGTCCCTTTGCCATTCATGGCGTAACTCTCTCCATCTTCTACTACAACCCCAGTCACTCTTTGTTAGTGTCTTTGGCAAGCTCAGTTTCTTCCCCACGTCATTAAGTGTAGGAGTTTTTCAAGGTTTGGCCTTAGGCCTGCTTTTATTCTAATTCTCTATTGTGTCTGAGTGATTTCATCCAAATCCATGGTTTCAATTACAAAACATTTATAGTCCTAAGCAAGACCTCTGAGCTCAACTGCTAACTTAAATCTCTCCTTTGACATAACAAAGGCATATCAAATATGACATTCAAGGGGGAACTCAGGATTCTCTGTTCAAATTTGGTTTACTTCTATGCTATCCTACCTTACCTGAGGCTTACTACAACAGTCATGCAAATCACAATTCTGAGATTTGTCCTCCCTTGCTTTCTTTTTAATTCCTCAGCAGATTAATTTCTTATCTGAATATCTCAAGACTGCCCTTTTCTCTTTATCTCTGTCACCTCCTTAGGCCAAACTCTATCATTCCTTCCCTAGATTATTGAAATAACCTGATAACTTCTCTTCCTCTTTCTACTCTGCTAGTCTTTCTGAGCCAAATCAAGACTGATGACTGTATGTGCTCTATGAGCTGAGAAGAGGTTTTAAAGTTTTAAATAAAAATAGTTAAAAGTTTTTTAAATGGTTTTTAAATATAAATGTTTTTTAAAAACCACAGAATACTAATATTTTGTGATGCATGAAATCTATATGAAATCAAATTTCAGTGTTTATAAATAAAATACTAACAGGCAACATATATACCCCCTTGTTACAGAATGTCTCTTGCTGCATTTTTGCTGCATTGCACATTGAGTGACAGGAATGACACCGTGCATGGTGCTCTCTTCACTTCAAATATGAATTTGAGTAATCCAGTCATAATAGCATTCTCAGTACCATACTGTTCCTAATCACCATGCCTACCCATCACGGGAAAACAGGAAGAGAAAAGAGGACTTTGAATAATACGATTTTAAGTCATGATGGAGTGTGAAATATGCTGTTGAATTATGTGGTGAAGAAGTGTATTTTATACAATGGCTCTATAACTCTGCTAAAAGAATATAATGCATGTCATGTGAGTTGAGGGTCCCAGTTGACTCAGGCATGTGTTTGACTAAGCTCTCATCCCAATGTCTTCACTTACATGGAAATCAATGGTCAGAAAAAGTAGAAAATTTTAATCTAAATGTTTCATGACAAATTTTATTCACAAAATTAAGACTACAACCAAAATAAGATTCTGAGTAGTTCATTTGTTTAATCAAGCGAGGAAAGTCATTCACTGATAGTGAGTTATTTAAAAATCCTACCCTATAAAGGAATTTTCTATATACCTCAAAAAGAAAATCCATTCTTCTTATTAATAGACCAATAGCAAAGAAAATTTATACTTGTTGTGGTTACTACTATTATACTATGAAAATTTTATCAGGAAAACTGTCTAGCTATTTGTGTTCTTTCTTATTATTTAAATACTGTATAAATAATGTATTCAATTTTGCTTTGTGATATGGTGATATGCATATCTTAAAATATTTATTGGATAGAGCTGGAAAATATCATGCTAATCAAAATAAGCCAATCCCAAAGAACCAAAGTTCTCTGTTTTCTCTAATATGCAGATGCTAATTCACAGTAAGGGGGAGAGGCAAGGGAAGAATACAGGTACTTTTTGTTAGACAGAGGTGAATGAAGGGATGGAGGGGGATAGGAGTAGGAAGGATAGTCGAATGATTTAGACATTGTTACCCTATATGCATATATGACTACACAACATACTACATATTTTACTACAACCTATGTAACTCTACATCATGTGCAACCAGAAGAATGAGGTTATACTCCATTTATGTATGATGTGTCAAAATGCATTCTACTGTCATGGGTAACTAATTATAACAAATAAAAAAAAATATATATATATACACATATATATATATGTGTGTGTGTGTATATGTATATATATGTATGTGTATATATATATATATATATATATATATATATATATATATATATATATATANTATATATATATATATATATATATATATATATATATATATATATATAATCTGGCCCTTAGCAATGCTTGCTCACTCAGCCTACTTCTGTCTCCTTCCAATCTTTCTCTGTGTCCAACCAGATAAATCAACTCAAAATACCTATCAGCTTACCATACTTCAAAGGATTCCCACTACCCATTGGACAAGGACAGACATTCTTAAAACTACCTTTATTAGAATTTACCTAAAAGTGAAACTTTTACTTTGTCTCCCCTGACTTATTTCTTTTGCAAGTCCACACATAAAATCTCTTGGCTGCTGGGCATGGTAGCACTTGCCTGTAATCTCTGCATTTCAGGAGGCTGAGGCAGGAGGATAGCAAGTTGAGGCCAGCCTCATCAATTTTAATGAGGCTCTGAGCAACTAAGTGAAACCCTGTCTTAAAATAAAAATGACCCAGGATATGGCTCAGTGGCAAAGCACCCCTCAATTCAAGCCCTAATTTTTTTAGAAAAGTGAAAATTTCTATATAGTAAAACTGTTTTCAATCTATTCCATAGGGAGAAATAGGGGTAATGTGTTTTCTTATATACATGAATGTCTGCACATATTTTCATATACTTATATAAACACATTATATACATAATAAAACTTCACTAATCATCTCTACATGAAAAGTAGCCCTGGCCTCTACTGAAAGTAAACATAGGAAAATGATGTGTGATACCTGTGCCTGAAGAAAACTGTGGATCAGCAGTACAGTTTGGAGGTTCAGGAACATCAATGATATTAATAATCAGAACACGTCTCATGAGTCCTCCAGTATCAACTATAAATAGAAACCTTATTGGATCAGTTTCGTAATTAAAAATTTTGGTAGAAGTGATTACACCAGAACCTAGTAAAGAAATAATCCAAAAATTATAATTATCATCAGTCTAAGAAACATACCTTTTACATATTAAAAGGTGTTATAATTACACATTTTAACTGTTTTATAATGAATGTAAATCAGAAATGACATGATCTAACCAATATTACCCAATTAACAAGCATCATATGAATTTTTAATGAATTTTTAAAAGCTGGGAATGCAATTAGTCTGCATTTTTAATTTTTAGCCACCTCATTAAAAAGTATTCAAATATGCAAAAGGATAGCAAAAGCTAGAGTTTTCTTTTCTTTTCAAATTGGTTTATAATTTAGACACACATTCTTAATCAACTGTATTTTCCCCTCAAATATTTTCATTGAAAATCATTGCCAAAGACAACAGGGGCCATCAATGACCGATCACATTGTGAGTACATTCATGTCTACTTTTTATTAAAAGAGCAAAAAATATTATTTTATATCTAACCTCCTTAGTTGTATGAGTTTACCATAAAATTATAACACAGGTTTGGCAAGAATTCTCTGTTATCAAAGGAGGCATACTGTCAGAAAAGATGATTATTTGTGCTACTGATTGCAACAGTAACCAATTCCATACTGGACTAGGCTAACACCTGAGAGTAAAAGAACCAGTTAAGACAAGAAAGGTATATATGAAAGGAAGAAAAATATAGACACTGATAAAAATGAAAGTTTTTATTTTGTTACTATTAGCAATATAAGTATTCTATTAAATATGAAATTTAAAAATTAATTTTGAATGGGTGCATTATAGTTACACATAGCATTGTGATTCATTGTGATATAGTTGCACATGCCCATAGCATAATTTGGTTAATTCCATCCTACAGTACCTCCCTTTTCCCTTCCTCCTAAATCTGGACATTTTAAAATGAATTATAAACTATTAGTAAATAAATTATTTTAAAAGTTGATGAAATATCTGTAGTGCTTTTTTTAAAGCTTCGAGTCATAAAATCTACTGAATTAGAAAAAAATTATTCTGTATTTTGAGAAATTCACTATTATCAAGTAGCAACGTGTGTTTAAAATATATACTAATTATGCTTTTATAATGAATTTAATAAAGACAAAGAAGCAAGTTTCCCTGAAACAAATAAATTTCCTACAAATTTATATAAATTTTGCTTTTCAGCTTTATGGAATGATAAGAGTCAAGTCAAATCAAGACATAACAAGAAACCAGCATAACCCAACCTGAACCTTTTTTCAAACTGAAATGGAGCTTATAGATTCCTTGTACATAATTCAAGAAACTATCTCAAAATGAGGTATTGAATCAAACCTCAAGGGAATATTAATAGAATCGACCATTTGATATATGTTTAACGTGGTGTCTCCTAGTGAGTCTTCTCTAGAATGATTAAAGGAACTAAAACTTGATTGAATGGTCTCATAGTTCTCCTTTAACCCCCAAGAAAGATTTTTTGCTCCATATTTTGGTATGAAGATATAACAGGAAAAGTCCCAGTACCCATATTGACAATGTACCAAATAAGCTGTGGCACACTAGAAACAACTAGAACCATTTAGGGCCTAGAAGCACCAACTATCAAAGGAAGACATTTCTACAGTATGTTATTAAGTGGAACCTATCTTCCCAGTGCTAGTGTAGTCTCAGGATATTGTAGATGGGCCACCAGGAATAGCATCAGAAGGCTATGGTTTCTACTCCAGTTTGTATCTTAAATGTCTCCCAAAGTCCTATGTGTTCAAGGATTGGTTCTCTATCTTGGTACTATTGGAATATGGTGGAATTTTTAAGAAGTACAGCCAAGTGAGAGGTCTTTGGGTCACTGGGGCATGCCCTTGAAGGGGACTGTTTTATTCCAGTCTTTTCTTCTTTCTCTCTTTTACCAGCCATCAGACGAGAGGTTTTTCTCACCAGTGTACTCCCACCATGATGTACTACCTTGCCACAGGACTAAAAGCAACAGGACCAACCAAGAATGGATTGTAGCTTTCAAATATCAAAATAAAACTTTCTACAGGTTGAATTATCTCAGATATTTCTCACACTGATAGAAACCTAGGTAACACAGCACCTTAGAGAAGCTAAAAGGAAACAGATTAATTTAGATGACATGGGTACATTAATTTCAGAAACAAACCTGTAGTTTCCTGAGATTAATCAGATCTTTAGAACTTAGACTTAAGAATGAACCCAAGCAAGAACAGGGGAAGAATCATTTAGCCAACTCAGTGTTGTTTAAAGCCACATGTTTTGAAGGAGTTCATTACATAGTCTCTTAAGACAGATAAGGGAGGAATGCAGATTCAAAGTGGTGGGATAAGAATTGGAAATGCAGACATGAATTTATTGGTATAGGGATAGACACTAATAAAACAGGGAAAACAACTGAATCAGGCACAGTCCTTGGGCTCAAGAGGTACAATCAAGGAAATAAAGCTGCTAAATAAAGTGGATTAAAAATACAAAAAGGAATATTTTATGCAGTGTTGAGAGCAGGGTAGATGTTGTGGTTACTTGGGAGGAATTATTTCCAAACTAATAATTGATAGTGATGTGAAAAATTTGGTCAGGAGAAAAGGAGGCAGAAAATATATTGAAAGACCCAGGGAAAGAAGAAAAATTTGCATTAAGAAATATATATTTTGACTAAAATATAAAATATTTAATGGAAAGTGGTGAACTTTATAAAGTTCACACAAAGGTTAAAGTAGAAGCAGCATTATTGAGTCTAGATTTGAATACTTTAATTTAATATGTTTGAAAATATATCTATGAAGTAGAGACATTGGTCTGGAGTTGAGTCATAATATTTGAACCGTGTGTGTGTTTGTGTGTGTGTGTGTGTGTGTGTGTGTGTGTGTGTGTGTATGATCAGATGAATCTTTTTGTAATTGTAGTCAAGGTATACATAGGTGTGGTTTTAGTCAAGATAGATGCAAGGTGAAATGTGCAGTGTATAAATACAAAGAAACCTAAATAGCCCTGAATCACACCCTGCAAACATGTACAGATTAAACAAAGGAAATATAAGAAGAAGGAGAATAAGTAAGAAGAACAGGAAAAGGAGATAAGGTGATAAATAGGGAAAATCTGCATAAAATAATGTAAAAAGCAATCTAAATATGAATGTGTTTCAAAAAGTAGGGAGTGATTTTTTTCACTTCCAAATCTTAAAGAGAGATTATATGTGATCGGGACAAAATATGGCATTGTGTTTACCAATAAAGGGGATTGTTCTGTATGGTAACATGAGGTAACCTATCACAATTCATTCTGAACATCATAGAAGAATAAATGAGAGGTGTGGGAGGGGAAAGTGTTGTACAGAACTCTTTAAAGATATTTATCTAGTCTAATGAGAAGTGAGATATTCTATAAAAAGTCAAAAAGAAGACAGGAGAAGGAATGGAACACTTGGCAAGAGTGGATTTTATTGAAATGCAAAAGGCTTAAAAGACTACTTAAAGATTAGGAGAAGGGAAGAAGTAAAAAAGAGAAAATATTCTTTTCTGACTTAAAAAAAATTGAAGGATGTCCAGAAAACATTTTGGTTGACATGTTAACATGTTGATTCATGTGATTTTCTCCAAGAATATCCAATAGCTCAAGCATAGCAGGAAACATTAACAATTGGTTAATCTCATGCTGGAATTTTCCAGAAGAGAATTTGCAAGAGGAACCACAGGGCAGGTTATCTAAGGATAAAATGTTAAGGAGGAGTTGAAAGATGGATCAGAATCAGGGGATAGAGAAGAGATGAATGATAGAAAGAAAGAAAATAAATCAATGAACTGGTGACCTTAGAGATAATGGCAACATGATATTATAGTAATAACTGAAAATTAAAAGAGCTGAAAGAGGCCTAAGAGTGAGATTCTGAAGTAAGAGTGTAAAAATGGTTATTCTGGTTGCTGAAGTTCTGGATGCAGCCACAAGAGTAAGTAAATGGTAATTAATTTTAAAGACATGGGAATTTAGGTACAGGATTTACACTGAATAAGGTAAAGGGTCTTACATGTGGGGTGCTGGATAGGACAGAGTGTGAACATCATAGTAACATATGAGATGGTGGCAGAACTTGAAATAGAAACACTGTGAGGGATGCATTCAAGTCCCCAGGGCTTGTGGGGGAGTGATTAGTTTAGTGTGGTGAGGAGCCAAATATCCAGAGCTCCAAATGAGCAGGGATCTTTCCCCAAAAATGTCTGAACAGTGGTTAGGAATCAGCTTTGCAGGGTAAGAAGCATGCTGACTCCCCACTTCCTGACTCAGAGATGCAAGATGTGTGTGGGAGAAGGAAGAATAGCAGCTTAAGGCCCTCTGCAGTTGTCCCTTGGGATGATCAATTTTGGTTAAAGCCAAGAGGTAGAGAATGTCATGAAACAGATTGCAAAAGTAAGGAATTTTTAAAAATTGTATTTATCGATTTATAAATGGTACTTCAGAGGGCATAACATTGCAAAGAGAATACCGGGCCAAGTTAGAGGAAAGGAAGCTTTGAGTAGCATGGTGATAAGGATAGGGGAGAGGATACATGCATATTTGTGGCTTTTCATCCTAAGCAACTACCCAGAAGATGAGAGGCAGAGTGGGGCACCGAGTTCCACGGAATCAGATTGAGACATTTCCTTAGTATTAAAGAAGTGGTGTGCAAAGAGGAGGGTGATTCATCTGGGAACCAGGCCATGGTTTATCACTTCTAGCCAAGGTCAAAAAGAAACGGAAAAAAAAAAAAAAAAAGACTTGGATCTAGAGGGCAGGCAATCAGCTTCTAGGGAGGTGAGTCTTATTGCAGTCTGACCACCAGGAATCAGAAATCCTGTGCCCCGGGGAAGGTTTTCAGTATCACTAGTCAAGGAAGCAGGGTTGTTCAGGTTTATTCTGAATTTGAGGTTTAGAGTGACGGAGAGGAAGGGAAACAGCCAAGTTGGCAAACGTTAGAATTAATCTCTGCAGAAAATGGAACCAGGGGCCTTATTCTTAGAGTATAGAGCTGTGCTCAGCCACCAGTAAAGCATTCTAGGGAAGTGACACTGGCTGATGGCCAGTGAGACATAGTGCTATTTTCAAAAATGTTAAATTTATAAAAATCATAGCAGGCAATATTTTGACATTTCCTGAGCATGGTACAAAAATCAATGTATACATAACAGCTATAGGAAATATAAATAAAACAGTTGTTCTAGCATACATCTCACTTTAGAGTTATCATCTGCTTAATTATAAGTAAGGGAAACGGATCTATTTTTTCACCCACCCACTGATAGTCTACCCTGCCAGCTACCTGACCAGGTATGAGTTCTCCCTGTCTTGGCTAGTTCATTCACTTCGGAGGCGGAGGGGAGGTTTGCAATTCACTTAGCCAAACTATATTTTAAATTGTTTTTCTAGAAAGTAGTATATATACTGGATCATCTTTTCTATTATTCAAAGGCTGGTTTTTTTTGTTTGTTTGTTTTTGTTTTCCCTGAAAAGAAGGAGGTGACTCTCAGGTTAACAATGAACAAAACTTTGACTTCTTTCTGGAAACACTGTAGAACACCATGAGTTAGGGGCAAAGCAAGAATCTGAAATCTCTTTAGAGATATTAACTAAAGCAAAGTATGCCAAAAAACTCAATATGCCATTTGAGTATAACTAAGTCATTTTCTTTTAAGCCTAAATCTTAAATAATAAATATAAAATAAATAAAAATATACAAATGCTAATATTCATTTACTTGCATCAATGACAAAATCCTTTGTTTTATTCAGAAAGCGATATGCATCTGCTTTTCCTGCCACATCTTTATCATAAGCCCGACTGAGTTGTGTTCCAGGGGCCATGTTTTCAGGCAAATTCACAGGGTTAATTAATATCTGAATTTCTGCTCCAATGTAGGAAAACACTGAAAAGATAACACAGAGATACTTCTTAAGTAATACCAAGAAAATACACAAATGAAAATTTTTACCAATAATCATTCTAGATATTTATCCCCTAAATTACATACATAGCTGAAATTATATTTGGGAAAAAAATTCTTCTAAAACTGAGTCAATGTTTGTTTGTTTGTTTCTCTAAACTGCATTTAGTATTATGTTTCTATGTTGGGCTATACACAACAAACTTGAAAGAACAAGTTGAGATCCCAAATTTACTATCTTTATTTTTTCATTCAACATGCATACTTATTACCATACAGAATGATTTCTCCAGTCAAGATGGTAATTTCACTCACTTCCTTATTCAGTTTATAGATCATTTCAGTCAATTTTTCATGTTCACTTGCTATGTTTTTAAAGTTTTTAAAGCCTGCTGTTTTTCAATATTAAATGCTATTTGAAAAAACTCAATGCCTTTGTTTTGATTGACTTATTTTCATTTTTTAAGAAAGAAGAGAGATTAATTTTGATTTAGTTGTAACTTATAAATTGCACTATATTGCACCCCTAGAGTGAAAACCAGAAATAAACACATCCTGAAACTTACTCCCAGACAATGTGGTATGATTAAAAGGATAAACACACACACACACACACACACACACACACACACGTAGTTACATAAGATATCCAACAATAGCCTAATATTAAAAATAGTCATAAATGTATACATATTTCATGACTACTTGTTATAAAATAGAAGATTTTTAAAAAGAAAATTAAGCTACAAAAAGAGGACCCTAAAGAAAAACAAAAACACTAAAAGTAGATTCCTATTTGAAATAATTCCAGATTATTTTGAGTCTTTGTTCTTTTAATCTCTCTCTCTCTCTCTCTCTCTCACACACACACACACACACACACACACACACTACAAGAACAAAATATTCAATAAATTAAATGGATCTCAACAAATTTCTAAACTAGCACTTAAACTTGCATTTATTAAAAGAAAAAAAACATCAAATCTAAACAAACCTGTATATACCAATAAAATCTTGAAGATATTCATATTTAGACCGGCTCCCTAATGCCCATGGCAATACCATCAACAAATGTGTGGCTATTTATATACAAATTCAGTCTTTACACAAATTAAGCCATCAGGTCAACAAGTTGTTACTCAACATGGAAGCCAGTCATTTAATTTTATTTAATTGAGTGATTATGCACATAGGTCATATTACAACTTCTATGTCTGCTTCCCATATAAATCTGACGAGATTATCTCAGCAAAGCTAGGATCACTAAATAACAATTTAATTTGTGTCTTGAGAGTTGATGTGGTGTATACTATGGAGAATTTTTGGCAAGAAGTTCGGGTGATTTGTTCTTTAATCCTTATTGACCTAGTAGAAGGTGCTCTGCAAGTAGAATAGTTTTGTTTTGTTTGTTTTGTTTTGTTTTTTTAAAGATTACTCTTGTCAGGGGAACTTATGTGAACCTTATATACCCATGAGGGACTGAGGATATAGTGCAGAGGTAGAACACTTGCCTACCATGCATAGGACCTGGGTTAGATCCCCAGAACCACAAGAAAGGAAGAAAGAAAATAAATAAAAAAACGTTAATGTTAAATTATTTGTGCCAGAAATAGTGTGGGCTGGGCACTGGACTCCAAGATCTACTCCTTGTGGTAGATCCCAGCAAGTACAGTCTTTCTTCCCACTTTGCCACCCAAAGTCGCGGAATGCGCTCAGTGTTGTCTGGGTTTCAGTGGCACTGGTCCATCCAGTACTTCCAGCAGGGGTCTGGAGTTTTCCCAGTACCAGATTTCACCATGGGAGGTCTGGTCCTGGGTTTCAAGTCTAAAACCTGACTTCATTCTCTCTTCCCTTCCCAGCAACAGGTGTCTCTCCACAGGACTACTTGGCATGATCACTCTTTTCTTCTTACCTTATTCAATGCACCTTTTGAATTCATTATTCTAAAAGCAGGCACTATAGTCTCTGACCTGATTTCCTTAGCTGTTGTGAAGGTGATTTGGTCCTGAGAGTCTTTCACATCTGTGTGTCTGTGGGGAGATAATCACTGGAGCATATTAACTGCCAACTTACTTTGCTTTCTGAGTTGCAGTACTTATAGAAAGTGCATCAAAACATTAAAAACTCTGTTACTATAGGTTAGGAATGAACAAAAATGTTTAAAACAGTAAAATATGTATTTGATGCATTGTAATTTAAATGAGAATTAAAATGTTTATGAAAAATCTTTTGAAAAATAATTTCAATAGTTCTAACCTTTTCATCATATAACTTTTATCACAGATCCTTTCTGTGTCTTGGTAAATTTTTTATTTCTTTCTAGTTTGAATCAACTTCCCACATTTTATCTTTTACACTGTCAGTGTTGTGAAATATCTTCACAATTTTCTTGAAGATTTTTGAATATATCACATACTCTGGGATGTCCCATTTTTTTATCACAACCAATTTTTTCACTTATGTTGATGTGACCTTCACTGAGCCCTTTGGTGACATACCTCTTTTTTTTTTCTTTTTTTAAATAGCAGTAGTGCCAGCATTCCTATCATCATATTTTCTTTCTATTTACTTCATTTATTACTGCAAAATTATTTGCATTGAGAAATTAATTTTTATGTCATACTGCCCACATAGTATTCATTGTTCATTTCTTCTTAGATGCTTTTATGATTTCAAAATTATGCTTCATGTAATATTTAATCCAAAGATCACCTATAAAAATTGCATAATCTCCAGCGATAATGTCAATAGCCTGAAAATCCATCTAAAGTTAGCAACAGTTAGAATTTGGAAAAAAAATCCTTGATTTATGGACTGGATTGATAAAGTTGTGCTTGATAAGAAAAAAATACATTTTTATTCAAGACCCTAAGAAAATCAGAATGGCTAGGAATCTTAACTGGTGGTAGTACTTTTTTAAAAGTTAAATTATTTAAGTAGAACTTCTATACTATGGAGAACAGATAAGGATATGTATGATTCAGCCAATTACAGTGCTAAAAACATGCTTTGAAGCATACCTGTCCTTCAACTGTGGCATCAAAATTTATCCAAAAGTAATAGTTTCTGTGATTTAAGTAAAAATAAATTCCATTAATCATGTAATAAAATCCACAAACTTCTGTCTGACACTGACACTGAAATAGAACTTGGCTTACTTACCCAAGTCAAGTTCTAGGAAATGTTTGCATTTCAAGGCTTCTGTGGGATTTCAGATGTGTTAGTTAGAAGTGGTGGGTGATTAGATGTTCTTATATGTTCTCCAGTTCATGTTCACATTGGGTGCAATCCTGGAAGATAATTCTCCCTGGTTTTTCCCATTTCTGAAGGTCTTGTGATCTTAGAACCTAACTATCTTTATTTTAGGCTATCTTTTCAAGGATATTTGTATAACCACCAGTCTTAAAATATAGAAAGTGCCTCCATCTAGAACAAGGGGCTGCTTTCTTTATTGTATAGTATAATAAAGTCTTCCTCCTAGATCATCCAGTGTCCCTTTTGAAGATTCTGTCATCAGAAAGATGGTCTGAGGAGTTCCTGGAAATGGGGAAGAAACTCAACCTAGGATAAGTGGGGTCTTTGGTGTATGTGACAGAAAAGAATTTCAGTGGATGTCAGTCAGAGACACAGATATTTATTAAGAAAGTAGCTTCATTCTCAAGAAAGAATCTGGGCTATCTAAACAAAGAAATAATTTTGGGGGTTCTTAGGCCCTTCTTTTAAAGGAAACTTGGTGAGGGATGGGCATGGGAAGGGTGTGTATGTGAGTATGACATCAGTCTTATGATCAAAGGACAGTTTATACCCATCTGCTCCCTCTCAGGATCCTTGTTCTCCTTTGTCTGATTAATAGATAATTGTTGCGTTGTTGCGCGCGACTTCTTGCCCGCAAGAAAGACACAACCCAAGAATCTTCTTTCAACAACTTTATTCAGGCCCCTGATAGTTCTTCTTCTCCCCTCGGATGCCCCTCCCAGCCTTAATAAAGCATCTCAAGCCCCAATGCAAAGCAGCCACGTGGAGCTTTCTCATAGAGTGATGAAAAGTCATGCGCCAACTCTCCCAAACAAGGAGTTGTTTGTCACAGACCACAGCGGAGCCAGCGCCATCATGTAATGGTGACCATAATTTGCATAAACGGCAGAAGCGGCTCACCACAGTTCCCCCTTTCTGTTTTCTTAAAACAATACAGGCGAGAGTAGAGGTCCTATCCCACTGTGCAGAAGTGGCTGCATAGTATGGCTCAGTCTTAAGGAGGGCCCTTCCCCAGATCCGAGACCATATCAGCCGACGCCTTTTTTCGTGGGGCGGGGAGTGGACGCGTCTAACCCGCATGCAATAGGACATGCTCTCCTTGAGGTCCATGTCAAGGATCACTCAAGTGCAGTGCTTTGCCTCGCATCCTGTATCGTGGCGATGGTGGACGAAGGGGGATAACTGAGGCTGAACTGTGGCTGTTTATAACGACAAACAAGTTGACAGCACCCTGAAAGAAAGGCACGGACTTTAAGACGATAGAAAAGCACTAGTGTGGAAACCCATCTGCGTGCAATGGCAGTAAAACCGGCAGAGTGCAAGGGCTTTCCAACACTAAGAGAAT
>NW_026000142.1:31208360-31232063 GCF_001458135.2 Marmota marmota marmota
TCCAGACCTTTAGAACGTAACAGGCCATCTAGGGCCAGAAGAAGCGGACTGGAAGGTGCGGCACCCATGACAGAACAACAAAAGAAGCACAAAAACACAAAAACAAAATGACAAACACAGAAAACAAAAGCGAAAGTAAAAGCGAAAGTACACAATGCAGCTGCTGCCCCGCTTTAGTCGCGGATCCCACTTACTTGGGACGATTTCCCGCTTTGATCGCGGGTCCCACTTACCTGGGACTACGGTGCACCCCCCTGACTGCTGAAAGTTCTGATTCCCGGGTTTCGGCACCACTTGTTGCGTTGTTGCGCGCGACTTCTTGCCCGCAAGAAAGACGCAACCCAAGAATCTTCTTTCAACAACTTTATTCAGGCCCCTGATAGTTCTTCTTCTCCCCTCGGATGCCCCTCCCAGCCTTAATAAAGCATCTCAAGCCCCAATGCAAAGCAGCCACGTGGAGCTTTCTCATAGAGTGATGAAAAGTCATGCGCCAACTCTCCCAAACAAGGAGTTGTTTGTCACAGACCACAGCGGAGCCAGCGCCATCATGTAATGGTGACCATAATTTGCATAAACGGCAGAAGCGGCTCACCACAGATAATATTGGAAAATCCCCTAAATTATAAGTTTCTTCAGATGTTGCTTCTGTCTTCACTTGATCTATTTATTGCATGAGCTAGTTAATAGGGCACAAGGTGATTTTTATAACTGAGTGAGTTTATGGTAACTCTCTAATACAATTTACAGATTTCCTAGAAATTTTGGAATGACAGACCTAGGGGAGTGATAGACCTTTAAAGGTAAGAAGAACCTTAAATTAAAATTAGATTTCTCTGTTCTTCCTTTTGTCTCCTTTCTACTTATTGTTATTTCTTCTATTATATCAGAATTTCAGTTCCCTAAGCTCAAAGTTTCTCTCCTCCAATCAACCTACTGCATGTGCAGATGTCATTTGGTCCTCTTTGTCTTACCTTTTGGAATTTGGGACTTAAGGAACCAATGTGAATGTTAACATTCTGATTTCTGCAAGTCTCATGAGTAACAATGTCTTTTGTACTTGAACTAAGTGTTTTATATCTTGTAACAGTGTTCTGGAACCTGAGGAGAGACAATCTCTCATCTTTCAAGGAAGACAAAATCCCAGATCCTTCCCATTTCTTAACACAATAAACTCAATTTATCTTTCAATCTGAAAAACCAGAATATTTCAGTGCACAAACTACAGTAAGGTGCAAACCTGTAGAAGAGAAAACATTTCAGATGTGAGCTGTGCCTTAATCACAAAATGCTGCAAATGCCAATGTGTGCCAGATATTTAATGAAGCAGTGTAGTGTTGCATGTGCAATTAAAGGTACCTGAATCAAAAATGCTTTTCTTTCTATGAGCTATTATTTAACCTCCCTAGATAGCATTTTCTTCATTTATAATATGCGGAAAGTTATAGTAACTACCTCAGAACTGTTACGAGGAGTATATGAGGTAATGCATAAAAGGAACTAGCACAGTACAGGATATATGAGACGCACTCAACAAATATTTGATATTGTTTTAGAATTACTTAGGATACCTCATTAAATAACTCAAGGTCTAGAATGGAATTTTGTAAACCCTCATATTGTATACCCCTTGAGATTATCATTTAAATATTTTCGGAAGTAACCTATCCTGTGCTGAGTTCTGTTCTGCATCAACACTAGCAGTAAGATTCCTATGTAATGTTATAAAGTTTTCCCATAAGAATTAAAGCATCTTTATACATGTATCTACAGGGACCTCTCATGAACAGCTGGCAAGTGTAGGGGATTGCCTGCATGGTGCAATCTATCCTCTCTATCCACTATCAAACAGTTCTATTTTACAAACCTGATTACATCACTCTTCTACTAACATGCTCTTCCTACAGACTAGAGTCAAAATACTCAGAATGCAGTATTTCACTTTTTGCTCATTGCTTCTTTACCCCCTCATATACTATGCATTCAGTGAGATTAAGACTTTTTCATTAGTTTTTTTCAGTATTTTCATTTATTTTACAGACGTGGTATTGTTCCCAGAAATGCCCCTATCATTTCTTCCTTGTAAAGCTCCATTCATTCTTCAGGAACCATATTACATATCACTTTCTCAGAGAAGCCATTTATGACTTTCTCCAGATAGTTAATAACTCCTTCTTATTATTATGCAAGAATATTATCATTCTGTATACAACATTATTATGGCATCCCTCATGATATGGAAGGTAATGATTAAGTTACATGAGTCTTTCCCTATTGTCTAACTCAGGTTTGTGTTTTCAGTGCTCAGGAATAGGAAAAACTTACTATATACCTGTTTGGCCTTTGAATGAATGATGGAACAAGAATGTGTCTATCGCTATATTATGGATTAAATTATATCATAAGAATTTACCCTTTTGAGTTTTAAGTGTGTTTATTCTCATAGACTCTTATTTTAGAATCTAAAACTGTCTGGTGGTCACATTCTGCCCTAGGCATTGCTGCCTCCGTCACTTTGAACTGACATTTTCTCTGCTTGAAACATGCTTGCTTTGGGTGGTCACAAGTCTTGATCCATCAACTCCTTCAAGATTTTGCTCAATTATTTTCTCATTGAGATTTACCTGCATTAGCTGATTTTTAAATCATCAATTCTTCCAGAAGGCATTGGAGAATATGGAAGACTAGCAGAAAGTGACTTTTCTTACAGCTTTGAAACATGGGACTCAAACAGTGGGAAAACTGCTTCTCTGAGAGGTAGGTGAAAAAAGCACTTCACTAATACTCAGTATTGGACAGAGAGCCTTGGGAACTTTGGATATATTACACAATGAAAAGGAACAAAATTGGAGCTGAGCTCCTATTAGGAGAAGGAGAAATTAGTACACAAAGTTGTAAAAGTGTAAAACATGCTGCAGACACTCTTGGCATGGAGAATCCTGGGATCAAAGGGGCAGTCTGCAGTGGGCTGACCTAGAGGCTATTCAGCTTATCAACTGGTACACCAAAGTCCCCTTGGGTCTGACTATTGTGCATGGGGAGCTGAACCTGGAGACATTTTGGGATGTCCACACTGCACCAGTGCCAATTCAGATGGAGAACTTACATCTGTGAGTTCAGGGCTGGGTCCAATACCTTAATCGGGCAGATGTTAGCCAGGAGAACTAAACTGAGCCTAGCAAAGCAGGAGAAGTTCTGGCATAGAAAGCATTTTTCCCAGGGGTAATACAGGTCCTTTGAATCCAGCCCAGGATCAGTGGCAGGGGCTCAAGAATCTGAAAGGCAGAGTGGGGGGTAAGTGTGTGTGGTGGGGTGAAGTTGTTTAGTACTCAGGAGCAGAAAGGGAAGTATCCACAAATCACAGAAGCAGTGAAAGATTGGCTCCCCTTCCCAAGAGTGGAGCCCTGGGTAGACTAGTGGGGTACAGTCTTATCGATGCATAGATTCACTAACACTTTATAAATTCTCAAGCAATAAAATACCTGGGGTAATACCAGACCTAATCCCCACCCATTGGAGCTTCACTTCCAGAAACTTATCTCACAGAACCCAGCAGCATCTCTATGCTGGAAATTGAGCCAACACAACCTCCCACAGCTCCCCATCCTCCTGAGAAGGGAAGTTAAGAAAAAAAAATACTGTTTGGCACAGAAAGCGAGCATTTACCCTCATTGACTATTCTGTGGTTTGTTTTTTATTAATGTGTACTTGATTGATACATGATGGAGATTTATACATTTGTACATGTACATGTTTATTTCTGCTTTCTCATTTCTTGAAAGAAGTTGTTTTTCTTTACTCTGTTGTTAGGGTTTTTAATTAGTGTATTTTGGATTGATTTTGTATTCTCTGTTTCATAACTCTATTCCCCTTTGTTTCTATTTCTCTGTTTTTCTCTTGCTAATAATCAAACTCTACTATTCTTTCACTCTTCCTTTAATTCTCTTACTTCTACCTTTTCTCATTCTTCCTCATAAACAACAACACATCCTACCTCACCTCTGCATCTGCCCTGTTCCCCTCTTGTAAGTACCAACCCCTTTCTACCCCCATCTCTTCTTCTGTACTCTTAATTAATGCTATTCTTATCTTCTCCTAAACTAATTGTTTTATAAAAACTAACTTTATAGCAACAATTAATACAAAAAAGTCATAAATAACATACCTATTTTTTGACTTTATTCCAGATATAATTCATAATTACTATCTTTACTGATTGAAATTGCTGAAACTACCAATTCTGTTTATTGTGTTAATTAACTTTGTAAGCATCAAATAGAAATTAGGTACTTAATTTATTGCTAAATATTGTATGCATAGTTGGTTGTAATTGTTTGGCTCCCCCCTAATCTGTGAGGCATTGGAAACCTATAGGATCACTAAAATCTCATAGAATAGAAGCTGTGCTGCTTCAGATCCATTTGGATAGATGATTAGACACAAAAACAACATTAAAAATCCAGGGAACAAACCATCCCACCCAAACCAGAATGGGTCAATAGCAGACTCCACTGATACCACAGTGGAGGAAATGTCAGAGAAGAAATTTAGAAAGTGTATAGTTAAACTGATCTGCAAGATAAAAGATAATGTAAGTAGTGAAATCAGAAAGAAGATATAAGAAGTGAAAGATCACTTCAATAAGGAGAAATTCTGAAAAAGTTTCAACTGGAAATTCTCAAAATTAAGAAATTAATAAAACAAATTAAAAATTCAATTAAAAGCATTATCAATAGACTAGATCATTTGAAAGATATATTTTTCAGGCAATGAAGACAAAGTACATAGTCTTGAGAATAAAGTTGATCACTAAGAAAAAATGTTAAGAGACCATGAATATTTGGCCTTTTAATGTTATCCTATATTTTATGGATAGAATTTTAAAAGCAGCTAGAAAAAAATGACTTGTCACCTTTAGAGGTAAACCAGTCTCGATCTCAGCTAAGTTTTCAACCCAGACACTGAAAGCTAGGAGGTCTTGGAATAATATATACCAAGCTCTGAAAGAAAATGGATGCCAACCAAGCATACTATGTCCAGCAAAATTAAGCTTCAGATTTAAAGATGAGGTAAAAACCTTCCATGATAATCAAAAGTTAAAAGAATTAACAACTAGAAAGCTGGCACTACAAAACATACTCTAAAACTATTTCATGAAGAAGAAATGGAGAATAAAAATGAAAACTGGCAGAAGGTAAAAGGACACTAAAAGAATAGTGTACCAAATGAGATTCTAATTCAAATTATAAACTAAAAATCAAAATGACAGAAATAAAAATCATGTCTCAATAATAACACTGAATGTTAATGGAATCAACTCATCAACCAAAAGACATAGGCTGGCACAATGGATTACAAAACAATACCAATTATAACTCATAGGTAAAGATATCCACAGAATGAAGGTGAAAGGATGAGAAAAAAAAGAAAAAGAAAAACCTATCATTCACATGTATCTTGTAAAAAAAAAAGCAGGGATTTCTATTCTCATATCTGATAAGGTGGACTTGAAGCTAAAGATCATCAGAAGAGATAAAGAAGGCCATTTCATACTGCCTTAAGGGAGTCATACAAAAACAAGAAATAACAATTAGAAATATCTATGCCCCCAAACAAACAATGGAGAACCTATATACATCAAACAAATCCTTCTCAATATCAAGAATTGAGTAGGTCACAACACAATAATATTGGGTGACTTTAACATGCCTTTCATCACTAGAAAGAGAATCTAAACAAAACCTAAATAAGCTACAGAACTAAAAAAATATAATTTAGACTCAATGGAGATATATATATATATATATATATATATATAATATTTAATCAATCAGTGACTGAATACAGTTTCTTTTTAGCCACATATGGAACGTGTTCCAAAATAGATTATATTGTAGTACATAAAGCAACTCTTAGCAAATACAAAAAAAACAGAGATAATAACCTGTATTATATTAGATCTTAATGGAATAAAATTTGAAATCAATGATAAGATACAAAATAGAAATCACTTTCACACATGGAGACTAAATAATTCAGTATTTAATGATCAATGGATAGGAGAAGAAATCATGGGTGAAATTTAAGAAAAGCACTTAGAGGTAAATGAGAATTGCAACTCAACATATCAAAATTTTTGGGACACTATGAAGGTGGTTCTAAGAGGAAAGACTATAGCATTGAACTCATACATTAACAGAACGATACCAAGTATAATAATCTAACATTACATCTGAAGGCCCTAGAAAAAGATGAAAAAAAAATCAACACCAAAATCAGTAGAAGACAGGAAATAATTATATTCAGAGCTAAAATCAATGAAAGTGAGATGAAAAAAAGTTCAAAAAATCAAAAAATTAAAAAAATTGGTTCTTTCAAAAATAAACAAAATTGATAAGTCCTTAGTCAAGGTAACCAAAGAAAAAGAGAAAAAAAGCACATTACTAAAATCCATGATGAAAATGGAAATATCACCACAGACACTAATGAAATACAGAGGATAATTAAAAGCTATTTTGAAAATCTATACTCCAATAAGCTAGAAAATCTTGATGTTGATAAATTCCTAGAGACATATAACCTAAATAAATTGAACCAGGATGATATAGAAAATTTAAACAGATCAATTTCAAGTAATGAGAATGAAGAAGTCATCAAGAGTCTACCAACAAATAATTCCTCCTCAAAATATTCCATGAAATAGAAAAGGAGGTAACTTTTCCAAACTCATTCTATGAATCCAATATCACCCTGATACCAAAACCAAACAAAGACACATTAAGGAGAGAACACTATACACCAATATCCATGATGAACATAGATGCAGAAATTCTCAGTAAAATAATGGCAAGTCACATATAAAAACATTAAAAAGATAGTGTACCATAATCAAGTGGGTTTCATCCACCTGGAGGATGCAAGTTTGGTTCAACCTACAGAAATCAATAAATGTAATTCATCAATCATTATCAGTAGGCTTAAAGACAGGAATAACCTGATTATCTCAATAAATGCAGAAAAAGGATCTGAAAATATATGGCATGCATTCATGATTAAAACACTAGAAAAAATAGGAATAAAAGGATCATACCACAACTTTGTAAAAGCTATATATAACAAACCAAAGGCCAACATCATTCTAGATGGAGAAAAACTGGAAAACATTCTTTCTAAAAATAGAAACAAGACAGGGATACTCATTTTCACCACTTCTATTCAACTTAGTCCTCGAAACTGTAGCCAGAGCAATTAGGAAAAAGACTAAAATATAAGGAATACAAATAGGAAAAGAACAGCTAAAATAAGTTCTGTTTGCCAACAGCATGATCCTATATTTAGAACACCTAAAAAACTGCACCAGAAAACTTCTAGAACTTGTAAATGAATTTAGCAAAGTAACAGTACAAAATTAACACTCATAAATCAATTGCATTTCTACACTCCAATTACATATAAGCTGAAAGAGAAATTAGGAAGACCATCCCAATTATAATACCCCCTCAAGATAAATAGTTGGGAATCAATCTAATAAAAGAGGTGAGAAACCTCCACAAAGAAAATTACAGAACACCAAAGAAAGATATGGAGGAAGACCTCTTAGAAGATGGAAAGACCACCCATGTTCTTGGATAGGCAGAACTATTATTGTCAAAATGGCTGTACTACCAAAAGTACTGTACAGATTCAATGCAATTCCTATCAAAATTCCAATGATGTTCTTCATGGAAATAGAAAAAAACAATCATGAAATTCATTTGGAAAACTAAGAGGCCCAGAATAGCCAATGAAATCCTTAGCAATAATTGCGAAGTAGGAGGCATCACAATCCAGACCTAAAGTTAGACTACAGAGTTATAGTAGCAAACCAGCATATGCTGGTACCAAAACAAGCAAGAAGACTAATGCAACATAATAGAAGTCACAGAGAAAAACCCATATAAATACAGTTACCACATACTAGACAAAGGTGTCATAAACATACATTGGAGCATAGATAGCCTCTTCAACAAATGGACAGGGAAACTGGAAGTCCATATGTAGTAGAATGAAATTTAATTCCTAACTCTCACCTTGCATAAAGTTCAGCTCAAAGTGGATCAAGGACCTAGGCATTAGAACAGAAACCCTACACATACTAGAAGAAAAAGTTGGTACAACACTCCAGTATATCAGCTCAGGAACTAACTTTCTTAATGAGACCCCTAAAGTACAAGAAGTAAAAACAACAGTCAATAAGTGGGATGGCATCAAACTAAAAAGCTTCTTCAAAGCAATGGAAATAATCAAAAGTCTGAAGAGAGAACTTATAGAATAGGAGAAAATATTTACCACCTGCACCTCAGATAGAACATTAATCTCCAGGATATATAAAGAACTCAAACACTTCACACCAAACAAATGAAAAGCAAGTAACTTTATAAAACAAAATGGGCAAAGGAACTGAACAGACACTGCACAGAAAAAAAAATAGTCAACAAATATATGAAAAAATGTTCAACATCTCTAACAATTAGAGAAATGAAAATTAAAACTACACTGAAATTTCATCTCACTCCAGTCAGAATGGCAATTATCAAGAATATAAGTAATAATTAATGTTGGTGAGAATGTAGGGGAAAAGGTGGACTCATACATTGCTGATGGAATTGCAAATTGGTGCAACCACTCTGGGAAGCAGTATGGAGATTTTTTAGAAAACATGGAATGGAACCACCATTTGACCCAATTATCCCACTCCTTGGTGTATACCCAAAGGACTTAAAATCAGGATACTATAGTGACATGGCTGTATCAATGTTTGTAGCAGCTCAATTCACAATAGCTAAGCTATGGAACCAACCATTGTGCCCTTCAATAGAAGAATGGATAAAGGAAATATGGCTTATATCTACAATGGAGTATTAGTCATACAGAATAATGACTTTATGACATTTGCCAACAAATAAATGGATCTGGAGATTTATCATGCTAAGTGAAATAAGTTAGTCCCCCCAAAACCAAAGGTCAAATGCACAGTAGGGGTGAGTTGAGGGGAAGAATAGAAGAGCAGTAGAGTAGACAATGGGGAATGGAGGGAAGGAATAGGGGATAGGCAAAGGCAAGAGTAGAATGAATTTGACATTTTCCCATGTACATATATGAAAACAACATAGTGAATCCCACCATCATGTACATCCATAAGAATAGGACTCTAACTAGAGTAATATATGTTCTATGCTTATATAATTATATCAAAATGTATTCTGCTGTCATTTGTTACTAAAAAGAATCAATAAATAAAAATTTTAAAATGCCAATTCTTCATTCTCCTCATTCTTAGTTCACTGTCTTACTTTATCCATGAAACTTATCATTCTTTAACATGTGGTATAGTTGTTTAAAGTGTAATATTTATTGTCTGATTAAACTCACTATAATGCAAACTGTATTAAGGAGGAGATGTATTCTTTTTTTTTTCTTCAAGAATTATCTCCAATAACTGGAAAATAGTGGGCCTGGCGATTATTTGAAGGATTTACTATATGGGAAAAACTATGGTAAATATTTTCACATCATATCCTATATAAATTCAATATCCTACAAAAATTGTTCAAAGAAACATAAAAGGATTTGACTGATGATATTTAAATAGATCTGGGAATGCCCCTAACACAATTTCATAGTTCTACCCAGGACCTGGACGGATAGATAAGAAAATTGATTGGTTCCTGTGTTTACATAGTGGGTGTATTATGTTCATTACATAGTAAGTGTATTAAAAGAAGCATACAACAAATAATTGATATTGCAGAAAAGTTACTTAGGTACTTCACTAAATACCTCAATGTCTAAAATGGAATTTTGTAGACAAAGCCTACATCCCATGAATTGTGATTAAAATATTTTTGTGAACAGCTTATACTATTCTGATTTCTAAGTTTAGATAGATGATAGATAGATAGAAGATAGATAGAAATTTGTTCACAACAAATACAGTAGGTATTGATATATTTATTTAACATTTAAAATTTTAAATATTAATGAGTATGCAAAATATCCAAACATTTGGTAAATAAAACCACCTTTTCTTCTCTTAGTGATTGTATTGGTTGTTTCGCAATATAATAATTTGAAAGCATCTTTGAAAGCTAAGAACTAAGATAAGCAACAGAAGGGCATGGTAAAAACAGTCTATTAATATGTGTGCTCTGCTGAAGCAGAACAGAACAGAAAGTGGGGAAGGGAAAGATGGGGGTTGGGTCTGTTACTCATCCTATGAATCACTGGTTGCGTGCCTGAAAAAATACAGATCTTTCATGAGGAACTCAAGCTCTTTTGAACCAAAGGCTTAAGTAACCCTTGGAGGAAATGGTAGTTTATAATTGGTTTTTGAATTATTATTTAATGTTACACCTGGGACAAATTCCCATCAATCACATGAATTTTTCTCATATATCACACTAACAGATATAGATATGAATTTAATAAGTAGCACTCCATTTTCCACTTGATTTATGTATTTAGGACCACACCATTTATACTAGTATGATTATAAGATCATTCAGATATTTGCTTGTTATTTGGTTGTTCAGTGAGTTTTTGTCTTTTATTCTGGAAAGTTCCCAAATGATTCAAATTGCATTAACTCTAAAAAAAAAAAATCACAGCTTATTTATGTCTAATAGAAAGGGAATCCAGTTAAAGGCACTCTTTTTAGTTTTGTTTTTTATTAATGGCATTTATGCTGATAAATAGAGAACGAAGAGAAAACTCAAGGGCAGATTATTCTTTTTTTTTTTAAATTTTCTTTTACCCTTTCTAAAATGTTCTTTTGAAAGTTTCTTTGTTTATAGATTTTGTAAATGTAGTCAACCCTTGAATTCTCAAAGTTATTAACCAGGATATGGATGGCATCCAATCTGTCACAAAATAAAGATTTGAAGAGATTTTTTTTTCTGAAATTGATGCAGTTATAAAAAGTCAAATTACACTTGTCCCTCAACTTCCTGAGAAGCCTAATTGCAATTCTTTTTATTGTTTCATAAATTCAAAACAGAATATCATGTAGCTCATCTTTCAATTGTATTTACTTTGTCTTTTAAATGGCCCATATACTTTCATTAATGCCAGACAAATAAACTTCTATTCCTGTTTGCCTTCTTCTTACTGCTTTACCAATGGTTTTCCCACCATCATATATATTTTATAATATATGAATATTTTCTTGTTAAAAATATAGTTATATATTTACCTCCTTCCTTTCCTTTTTCTTTTTCTTTATTTTTTTTCTTGAGAAAAGTATATCCTGTCTTTGGAACAGACATGATCCAGTACAAACACTGTGATTTCCTATTTTTTCAAAATTTATTTATAGAAGCATGTGGGTATCAGAAATAGGCCTCCTTTAATTATTTCTGTGATTATTGAGAAAATGACTGTCTACCTTAGTTGATTTGAGATGTGCCACTATGGCATGATTTCCAACGGCCTTTTCCCTTTAAGAACTAACATTTAGGGGCTGGAGTTGTGGCTCAGTGGTAGAGCACTTGCCTGGCATGTGTGAGGCCTTGGGTTCAATCCTCAGCATTATATGTAAATAAATAAATTAAAAATTCATTTACAACTAATTTTTTTAAAAAAATAACATTTAACAAATGTAAGTTTTGAATTATATAGTAAATTCTAGTGTTAGCTGACTGTTTTTTTTATATATTTTCACCTTCTTTGGTAAAAGACTTTATGATATACTTCTTTCATATAATTTTCAGTACCTCAGAATTGCAGAGATGTTGCATTATGTTAAAAAATGCTGTTACTATTTTGGTTTCACCTATTACCAAACATTAAAAGATATAGTTATTTTGCAATAAAAATAAGAATTATACATCAGGTAATATAAAACCTTAGGCATTTTTTTCACCATTTATTATATAAATGAAAATTGCCATTAATTCATTTCCTAATGTCCTTAACCTATCAGACTATTGTCAAAATTTTTGCCTTGACTCTTCTACTGTTGTTTTTTTCAGTTATATGTAACAGTAAAATGTATTTTTTATATTTGTTCTTTTTAGTAATATATGACAGTAGAATGTATTTTGACATATCATGGAGTATAACCTCCCAATCTTCTGGTTGAAAGTAATGTGGAGTTACAATGGTTGTGTATTCATATATGAACATAGGAAAGTTATATCTGAATTATTCTACTGTCTTTCCAATTTCCATCACCTTCCATTCCCCATCCCCCCATGCAATCTGATGAACCTTCACTCTCCCCCACCCAACTACTGAGAGTCAGCATCCACATATCAGAACATTCAACCTTTGGTTTGTGGGGATGGGCTTATTTCACTTAGCAGGATAGCCTCTAGTTCCATCCATTTACCAGCAATGCCATAATTGCATTCTTCTTCATATCTGAGTAATATTTCATTGTGTGTATGAACCATGTTTTCTTTATCCATTTTTCTTTTGAAGGGTACCTATGTTGGTTCCAAAGCTTAGATATTGTGAATTACTCTGCTATAAACGTTGATATGGCTACATCACTATAGTATCCTGATTTTAAGTCCTTTGGGTATACACCAAGGAGTGGAATAACTGGGTCAAATGGTGGTTCTATCCCAAGTTTTCTAAGAAACCTCCATGCTGCTTTTTAAAGTGGTTATACCAATTTGCATTCCCACCAATAATACATGAGTGTACCTTTTCCCCCACATGCTTGCCAATATTTGTTACTTGTATTCTTGATAATTGTCATTCTGACTGGAGTGACATGAAATCTCAGTGTAGTTTTAATTTTCATTTGTCTAATTGCTAGTGATGTTGAACATTTTTTTATATATTTGTTGACCAATCATATTTCTTTTTCTGTGAAGTGTCTGTTCAGTTACTTATTCTATTTATTGATTTCGTTATTTGTTTGTTGTTGTTGTTTGTTGTGTTTTCTTTTCTTTTCTTTTCTTTTTCGGTGTTAAGTTTCTGAGTTCTTTTGTATATCCTGGAGATTAATGTTCTATCTGAGGTGCAAGCTGGAAAGATTTTCTTCCATTCTGTAGGCTCTCTCTTCCTGTTCTTTATTGTTTGCTTTGCTGTGAATAAGCTTTTTAGTTTAATACAATCCTATTTATTGGCTCTTGATTTTACTTCTCGTGCTTTTGGAGTCTTGTTGAAGAATTCAGCTTCTCAACCGACACGATATAGATTTGGGCCTACCTTTTCTTCTGTTAAGTGCAGGGTCTCCGGTTTAATGCTTAGGTCCTTGATCCACTTAGGGTTGAGTTTTGTACAGGGTGAGAGATAAGGGCTTAATTTATTTTGCTACATATGGATTTCCACTTTTCCCAGCACCATTTGTTGAAGAGGCTATCTTTTCTCCAATGTATGTTTTTTGTGCCTTTGTCTCGTATGAGATAACTGTGTGTTTTTCTCTTTGTATTCTATTTTGTACCCTTGGTCTTCATAAATTATACTATCCCTCACAATGGAAATATCAGTGGTTACTGTATCCTAATCTTGTACTACCTAGTTGACCTGGCTGAATTTCTGTCTCACCCTATTTTTGTTTAGCTTTGAAAACAGTAGAGCAGAAGTTCCTCTTTAAGCTGATCTATGAGTTTATCTTCCACTTCTCTATTTTTACCAACAATTAAAGTCTCCTTCACTACTCAGTCGGTGCTTGATCTTGTTATTAATTCTACAGTTCTAAGAGGAAAAAAGGACCTAATTCAGGGTCAAAAATTGGTACAACATATGTTTTAAAATTTTATTGCCTCAATGGTACATGCTAGTAATCCCAGCGGCTCAGCAACTGCAAGGTGCTAAGCAACTCAGTGAGACCCTGTCTCTAAATAAAATACAAAACAGAGCTGGGAATGTGGCTCAGTGATCGAGTGCCCCAGAGTTCAATCCCTGGTACCCCCTCAAAAAAAATTTATGTCATATTAATAGACTATAAAAAACTATAAATGAGATGTTTAATTATGTAATATTATATATATGTGTATATATATATATACACACACATATATATATAATTTCATGGATAATTAACTACATTGTCTTTGTATTCTGATTCATAAAAGATTAAAATTACATATTAATTTCAGCACAAATATTCTAAGGCAAGTAACCATCAGACTGAGTCACCATTATGTTCATACAGCAGTTAATAAGTAAGTGTATGCCCATACTGGTGGCACTCTAACAGCCATCATAGTACACAAAGATGATTATTATGCAGTTGATACATGTCAAAATGTATTTGAGAACTGTGCTGCAGAGAAAAACCATCCATCAAACCAGAGGTACTAAGGATGTCCCCAGTCACCAGTTCTCATGATTCCACCAGAAATATTTTCAGACAAGTTCCTCAGAGTAGCAGGTATGAGATTTTTTAGAAACTTTAGCGAAAGAGGAAAAGGGGAAAATTCTTAAGGGTCCTCTCAGATTAGAGAGAGAATGTCACACCCCTCCTTCTTCCTATTTTATTATGGGTTCCAGGTAAGTTTCCAGAAAGTCCCACCCAGATCAACTTCTTGACTTCTCGTTGAAGTCAAGAGTAGGACTGCCTCAGATTTTTACGTCCCCACAGCCCATGGCCTTACCCTATGGAGGGGAGAGTTTGCTACTATGGCATTCTTAAGACTCAAGGGAATTCTGAGCCCCCTTGGCCTGTGCTGATGAGTTCTAATTGGAATATGTTCTTACCTATTTTATGGTTAGGGACTATCTCTTTGAGTCCCAGAACCTGGTCTGCATGAAGGTCACAAAGTCTCTCAGCGTAACTTATGTTCTTACCAGGCAAGGAGGAACCTATTGGGCATACACTTCTCCTGCAGATAACAGGTTGTTTGTTGAGGAATGTAACATATCCTATTGACTCAAGACAGGCAGAGCTATGGATAAACTGCTCTTTTAAAAGAAAGCATATGGGGTCAGCACAGTAAGCCCATTTCATTGAATTATACTCTTAACCTTATGTTCCCACCTTTCAGATCTATTACTTATCAACTAAATATACATATATAATAATATGCCAAGCAATAATGTGAATTATTATCAAATAAACATATAATAAATATTAATGTGCTAAAGAATATAGATGTAATAATATGGTAATATTCATATTGAACAATGTTCATATTTAGCTTTATGAGGTATTATTCTTCTCACAAATATATATCTTTTGGTTACCACAACTCTGAAAAGAATTTTCTGCTCAAGCCATATGGAACTTTTCAAATTTTTCCCAACTGTGTTCTGCTGTTTGAAATCACATAATCTTTAACACTATCCTGAGATATAATTAATATCTCCTTCCATTATCATTATACTTATTCCCCCAAGAATGTTAACTACTTGCTGATCCATCTCTTCTCCATATCAAATTATAAGCAGCTTAAAGGCAGGGATAATTTGCTTTGATTATTTTTTACTGTGTATCTTACATAATGACAATATGCAAGTCAGTACATAATGAAATGATGAATGAATGTGTGAATTCCATCAATGTATAAGTGAGTATATGAAAGTGTGAGTGAACCATTAAATGTGTAATGGTTATTAATTCTGGAATACAAGCAACCATGAAGAACACAGTTTCTTTATTTACCATTTGTAAAATAACTGAGAGGAAAAAGGGACCGTGTTTAGATATTATAAGTTAGAAACCCATTCTCTTTTTTTTTAAAGAGTAAAATACTAATAATTAAAGATCTGGGGATTGTACATAAAAATCTGTTTATTTTTTCCTTTGAAAAATCACAGATTTGGCAATTTATGTTATGTATTCCTAAATGACAACCATTAGATAGTAGCTGCACTCTTTAGTGTGGCATTCACAGTTCTCATTTTTATATTCTTACATACAGAATGGCCCTTTCATTACCAGTACATGAATTTGACCCCCAGGACTCAATGAGTTTTATGAAAGCACTAATCCGGATTATTTAATGTTATATACCACCATTCTCAGTAAAAAAGGAGTGATAGACATTTTAGAAAGAGGAAACGGAATGGTTAAATATGTAAAAGTTGAGCATATTTAGAATAAATGAAAAAATATTTAGAAGGTTTTATCAAATCTTAACATCAAATCAATATGAGCCCAATCTGGTGGCACATGTTTGAAATCCCTGCTACTCAGGAGGCTGAGGCAGGAGGATTCCAAGTTTAAGGTCACTTCAGCAACTTATCCAGACCCTATCTTAAAAACAATAAATAAACCTGGGGATATAGCTCGTAGTACAGCATTTGCCTAGCATGTGTTCAGCCCTGGTTCAATTTCCAGTGTTGCAAAAAAATAAAAAAAAACAGTGTAGGGTTTAAGAGCCTAAACTTTGTGTACAGAGATCTGGTGAAGAACCTTGCTAGATTGGAAAAATTGCCTAACTTTTCAGTGGTTAAGTTTCTTCATAGGAGAAATTGGAACAAAAATAATTATAACAGTGTAGATCTACCTCTTAGATTTATTGTAAGGATTGAATGTGACAACTTATATGAATGCTTGATTGAATGTAAAGAATTTTGACATTTCTTGTAGCCTGAGATGAATTTCTGAGCCCTACAGAGAGAAGGTGAAAATGTTTTGAGAAGGTCTATGAAAGAAAGGGGGAACACATGCAGCGGTGCCTGGATCCTCATTTTGCAGCGCTAGTGACCATCTCAAAGGCCTATACTCTTGTTTTCAAATGTACATGATGTATTTAGACACAGTAGTAGGTTGCAGATGATCCATCGGGAGATGATGGATGACAAAGTGGGAAATGTCTCCACTCCATACTGAGTGGAGACAGTGGTAGCTAGCAACTGGTGCAACAGTAGCAGGTGTGTTCACAAGGCATTTTCAAAAGGATGCTGAGGGTCACCTCATAGGTAGCTGATATCCTTAGTAATAAGAAGAAGCAAAGACCACTAGTATTTATGTGCTACTGGTTACTATGACCCTAACAATTACACAGTAACAAAAAATGTGCATTGATATTCAAACTTTCTATCTATACTTTCTCCTGGGTATAACAGAAGCAAATCTGTATTTACCAAGACCCATTTTGGTGTACCCTGTTTTCCCTGGTACACAACTAGAGGACATAACTGAGCCTTTCATTAGGTGTGGCCAAAGGGCTGTGGAGTGCTACACCCAATTCCAGGGCTGGCACATAAAAGCATCCAGCATGAGCCTATAAACTTTTTCTGATGATCAAATACAGAAAAATCTTGAGCCCTCTTGACTGAGAGAGCTACAGGATTTAAAAAACCTAGATCCCTGAATAAAAATGAGGCAAGCTGCCCACCAACCAGAAACACCTTCACTGGGTTTGAGTGAAAAAGAAACTATATTAAGCCACTGATGTTTGGGTATTATACACCCTAACAAATAAACCTAGTCAACCAAATATACTGAAATCCCCTTTCTTCACATGTTTTTAGTTGATTATCTCTCTTTGTCTATGTTAATCAGAAAAAAGTAACAGCCAGAGCTGGCTGAAACCAGAAACCACAAGCAGTCTTTGTTCACAAGTAAGGAGTTATTTGATCTGTCCCACAACCATTGTTATTTCAATCCTTGCATTGTCTACCTGAGAACCATCAAGAGCACTGTTTGTCTTTTTTGGTTCCCCATCTGGAAGAAAGTAGACATGTTCAAACTTCCATTCCAGAAGTATTGTTAAAAAAAAAAAATCTCTGCACACTCACAAATCAGTACTTTTCTCCCTGAAATAGGGTGTTGACCTCAAACAAAAACAGGTTTAGGCTACATCGACATGGGTGACCATGTGTGGCATAAAATAGACTTTCCAGCATGCGTTTATTTGGCAATGACTTAAAAGTACAACCAGATGTTTTCATGGAGAATAGCTCTTTTAGACACAAATGTTTCCAATTTAAATACATTTGTTTTGACTCTACTTTGCTGCAGATGGAAAACATCCATTTTCTTTCTTTCCAGTGGGGTTTGACGGTGAACGTTGGCAAATCTCATAGAGAATGATTACCAGGGTAGACAAAACTTCAGTGAAAGCCGTATTTCCATAAAGAGAATTTAAAGAAGACAACTTTGCATTTTAAATAGTTGGCTCTTTAAAGAATATTTTTCCCTCTAATTTGTACCATAAGTCCTAAACATCTGTATGTGTTTGATCCTAGAGAACTATCTTACTTTTAAGAGATAAGTCAAATGGATCTATTCAGAATGACAGCATAGCTTCTGGGTATACCATCAATACTACCAATAATAGATATTTAAGATTTTATCAAATGTGTATTACGTGGAAGTGTTTTATCAAATTTACTTGCAACTGGCAGGTTGAAAAAAAATAACTGGAACTTTATATAACATTATAAAAATAACAGAAAAAGTTCTCTTATTTTTTCAAGAACAAACTGATGCGTACGTGACAAAGTCAAAAATGATCTTGGCAAGAGTATGCATTTCTGTTTTAAGAACCTAGGAATTAGTTATATTTTAACTCCTAAAATACAATGTTTTCTTTAAACAAATTATTCTTAACATTTGTTGTTTTAGCTTAATTTTATGATTTGTGAGAAGCTTTTTAAAAGTTAAAAAAAGGTTTTAAATTTTTTCCCCTTAAATGAATAAAACACTTAAATGAATAAAAAAGTCTGAATACTGTTTTGAGCACTGAAATTGTAATTATAATTTCCCTCTGAAGAGTACTCTCTGTCAGGCAAAATATACCAGGAAAAAAATTTAAAAGGAAATAAAATTGTCACAATGAATATTATTTTTGTCATTGCATTGATGCAAGAACCATTCGTTTCCCTTATGTCTTCCTACTATCAAGTGTTTCATTTAAGATTTTGTTCATCATGGAAGGTGTTCATATATGTGTTGTTTAGTTTTTTCCTTCCAAATAGCATTTATCTGTATTTTTCAGATACTATTTGATTACTCTTTTTTTTTAATAGAATTTCCAATAAGTGAAAACAATGTTATTTTGCTAAAAACGTATCCACTCACTCACTCTTCATTCTAGGTTAACTGAAGTTTTTGTCACTCATGTAAGGTCACCTTAGACTCATACAAGATATTGGTCTTATTGATATTACCTGAGGGGAGAAATCAAGGTTTTTCCAAGATTCTAGTTAAAGAGAAGAACACTAGGAATTTGTCCTTGTTGCAAAAACTTTCCAGTGTCTCTCCAAGTTTGCTGCCATTGGTTGAAAAATTTATTTTTGCCAGATCACAGAGTTGGATGGGATTCTGCAAAGAGGTATAGTCAGACATTGCTTAGATGATCCATTAGAGTTGACTGTTGACTGAGAAAAATATATACTTTTTGCTCTTATGTAAGCAGAGTAAAATGGACTTTCCCAAATTAGCTAGTATTATCTGGAAAGAAAAAACGTACCATAGTATTTGTCCACTTACATGCTTTCTCAATAACCTTATTCCAATTAATTTGTAAATTATAGTGATAATAGCAAAAATTTTCACTTTACTATTACACAATATGATATACTATATATACTGGGAGTTGGCAGTGGGCAAAAAATAGAGAAGACTCTCTTCCACATGAGCTAAATATCAAGTTATGCTGCAGTTAATTTAAAAATCTGACAGCCCTATTTTTTTAGATTGTTTACCATCATAAAGTTACTAAAAAGCAGTCAGTAGGAACATTTTCTATTATAAAATATACTCATCATTTAAAAAAATCTGTTGGAATATCTATCATGGGCTTAAGCATAGCTTTTGTTTCCTTTAATTAAGTGTCATAATACCTTAGCCTATTTTAAATATTGTCCAGTACATTTGCTTTGTTTCCATATTTTCTAATACAAGAAAGAAATATATTTTCTCCCATATAATCATCTAGGCAGTTGTTTTTAAAACTCTGTGAGAAAAATATGATAGAACATTAATTCACCATGGAATTGTTTTTAAAGCAATATTTGAAAATAAAATCAAACTCCTAAGCCTATAGGAAAAATAAATAAAAATTTACGTATTATTTCCCAAGTATTATAATAGGTGCTATTTTAAAATTAGCCCATAAAAATTTTTTATTCTCTGTTATGGTTGATAAATCAGTTTCCAGATTAGTAACAGGGATTTGATTAAATAATTACTCTTTAATTACCATTGTTATCTCATCTTTATGAGATATTGGTGTAAGGTCTTTATAGTACTTTATGAAAGTAATGCTTATGAATATAACTATTGCCCTGTTAAATTTTTCTTAATATGTTTACTTTCACTATTTTACATGTAGTTTAGGTGGGATGGGTTTTTAATATTTCTGAGCTTATTCATGTAGTTTTCACCTATTCTCATAAATGCATATGTGCCCCTTTTTAAAATCAGAAATTTATTGGGATCCAATTGTTATTTTGTAGTCCTTTATAGTTTCAAAATATAGTCAGATTTGAGGTGAACAGCACTCTAATGATTATCTGTAACACAGATGTTGAAAAACAATGCTCTATATTTTGTGAAAGTTAAAAAAAAGTTAAATTTTAGGAATTTGAAATAAAAGTAAATTTGTGAATTTGTGACATCATTTTTCTTTGTATAAAAAAATTAAGAAATTTGTTGTTAAAAATATGGCACAAAAGACTAAAATAATGAATGGAGTGAACAATAGTTTCCTCTCATATATGATGTCATGGACCTAAGGGAATTACTAGGCTCTGCATCTGGTCTGTGATGACTAACAATGAGCAATCAGATGAAGGATCTTGATTCAGTAAAACTGAGTAACCACAGAAAGGTAAAACATCCTATGATAGCAACACAGTGGTAAACATGGGAAAGCATGGTCCTATAAATCCAAACACTTGTCTTTAAATTTATTTAGTAAATATTTAACACAATTCATTAAAATGTATCAAAAATTAAAGTTTCTATTATTCTCACCACAAAGAATTACTTAAATTCAACATATTAAGATCCACAAACTAAAAATGTAAAACATTACCTAAAACAAATGAGATTTAAACAAAAACTCAAAAAGGTAATTGAAAGAGTAGAAACTTGATAAGCAAGAAATTGACTTATATCTATATTTGTACAAATTGAATTTTGGAGATAATAGGACAACGTAATAACACAGTAAGCCATCCAGAAGTGGAAAAACTCTGGGTTATTCATCGTAGTTATCTTCTACTGTGTTCTCTACCTCCAATGGGAAGGCCTAGACACTAATATCCTTGAAATCCAGGTTTTACTGGGATTTTTAAGTCCTTTTGTAACTTTAACTTTTTCACTTCAACCAATTCTTTACCTTTTTATTTATTTTCAAAACCAAAAAGAGTAACAAACATTTCAAAATATATTCTTGAGTGAATGAATGTGACACTATTCTTATTTAGTTTTTACCTTGGTTATTATTATTTAACATTAAACTATATCAGTTGATAGTGAATAGGAAAATTACTAGACTCTTAAGGTTGTTTGATAATAATATGGAATCATATTGGCTTCTGATGAAAATCAAAATCTTGACATCATACCTGTAGGCTAATTGGAAGTAATGCACAAAGTACTTTTTCCCTATGTACAAATAATTTATACTGAAAATAAAAGCAAATAGTTAGAAATGAAAATTTAATCTGCAAATTGCCAAGGAGATGTAGCTTAAAGTTCACAAAGCATGGGTGATGATCTGGCTCTAATTTTTGCATACCAATTCTGTGCTTTTGGAAAATTATTTAATTTTTTCTAAGCCTTACTTTCTTCTTCAATATAGCAGGGTTAAATCCCTGTTCTAAAATATCCATGAGAATTAAGTGAGAAATTTTATGCAAAGTTCTTAAAACTAGATGCATACTAACTATACAATAAAGGCTGGCTAATCCTATTCATAGTAATAAAAATAATAATACCTTTTAAATGATTTGAGTAAGTTTATGATTTTTCCTGTGTAGACAAGTCATAACAACATGATTACATGGATGCAATAACTATTTGCTTTTAGATTCGTGTGCTATAGATACTAAATAACATATGTAGGCCAGTGCTCCATAGAGAATGACCAACTTCTGAATGACCAACTGTAAGCAAGCACAATGCAGTTACTCTGCCAGTAGTTGCATGTGCATTTATAATTTTGTTAGTTCTCTGTTAGCAATGGAAAATAGAGCACTAAACCTTTTATTATGGTAGAAAGCAACTATCTCATACATGTTGTTAAAGTCATGTTTAGTTACTTCTCTAAGTATAAAGAAAAAAACTTTTTCATTAAAATTTCACATTTTTAAAAAATATGTATTTTTTAGTGGACACAATATCTTTATTTTATATTCATGTAGTGCTGAGAATCAAACCCAGTGCCTCATGCATGGTAGGCGAGTGCTCTACCACTGAGCCACAATCCCAGCCCCTAAAAATTCACAATTTAAGAGACTGTAATTTGGTATTACAAAAATGACACCATGGTAATATAACACATTTTTTTAATGATAAGAGAAGAAGACATACAATGTGTCCAACATGCTCAATGAAATGAAGTAAAATAACTTGACCTTATGCTTTATGAAATGTAATTGTAGAGTAATTAAATTAAAAAATGTTAGAACTGATTTATCACACAGTAAGCATGTGAATAACTTATTTATCACAAAACATATCATGCTTTGGATATTATATTTAGAAATATGTCAAATTAAATTGGTTTCCATTTGAATTCCTTGACTGTCTGTAGTTATAAATAAGTTTTTGGCTTATAGCTATATTTTATCTACAAACATTAGAAGTTTATCCCACTATATATAAACCATTTCCAGTTTAGTAGTACATTGTAAGCCAACTTAGTGGAGAAGAAGATCCATCATTTTATTTTGCTTATGGATCCTGTACATAATGGGAATTGTTCAGTTCCACAGTAGTTGAGAAGATTCAGATGGCTACAGGTGACCCAAATTTGTTTATGGCAAGCATCATCTGGAGGCCTCTTTACTCACATATCTAGAGCTGGGAAGAATCTAAGAATGGCTCAGCAGGGACTGTCTACACATGTCTACACATGTCCTCTCAGTTGTGCTTGGAGTTTTCTCAGACACCATGGCTTCAGACCTTACATTATGACTCAGGAATTCAGTATCAACTTAACTAGGAAATAAGATACCTGATCTTTTATAACAGCCTCAAAAGTCACATTGCATTACTCCTGCCATACTCTATTGGTCAAGTAATCACAGCACACTCAGATATAAGGTAAAGGAACCTAGATTTGACTTCCTGCTTGGAGAAATATTAGAGAATTTGCTGTCATTTAAAAAAAATACACTAATGATTTATATACATTAATGATTTATACGTTCCATTAGAAAAGTACACTCATCTTTTTCCAAGGCCCTGAAATGACTGCATTAAGATCAAGCTCATGGTCAAGAATCTCTTGTATACAGATAAGGCCCCTCAAATGCAATTTATTGCTTACATTTCATCTAGGCCTGCCTCTGTCCTACCACTACCACCACATCTGACATTCAATGGTACAATTATGCCAACAGACATCATTTTCAAATAAACAAAAGAGAAGGTACCCAATAGTGGTTAGCTAATAACAATTCTAGGGCCGGGGATGTGGCTCAAGCGGTAGCGCGCTCGCCTGGCATGCATGCGGCCCGGGTTCGATCCTCAGCACCACATACAAACAAAGATGTTGTGTCCGCCAAAAACTAAAAAATAAATATTAAAATTCTCTCTCTCTCTCTCTCTCTCTCTCTCTCTCTCTCTCTCTCTCTCTCTCTCCCCCC
>NW_026000142.1:31232074-31238031 GCF_001458135.2 Marmota marmota marmota
AAAATAAAAAAAAAAAAAAAAAAAAGAATAGCATTACCTTAGATTAGGTAGAAGGAAGTGAAAGGAGGGGAAGGCAGGGGATGTGGGGATAAGAAAGGCAGTAAAATGAAACAGACATTATTACTTTATGTATGTGACTGTATGACCAATGTGGTTCTACAGTATGTATACTCAGAAAAATGAGAAATTATATCCCATCTATGTATGATTTATCAAAGTATATAAGTGCATTCTACTGTCATGTATAACTAATTAAAAAATTTTAAAAGTTAGTTTTTATGCCTAATTATGATTTAATTCATTAGACAAGAGCCATATCTACAATATCTTCCACTTAAATATTTCACTACCTTAAGTACCACTTTGATGGGACTGCTAGAGGGAAAAGCCTATAAGATTCTAAGATATCCTAGTACTTTACAGCTTCACTAAGGCCTGCCCTTAATAGCCTGCTGTGGTCCCACATTTTTCTGAAACATCTATGACAAAACATCTTAAAACTTTCTGAGATATTAACAAAGTTTTCTCTTAAACCTTGACTTCATTTTTGCTGTGAAGTCATGTTTTCCTGACAATGTTCAGGATCTGATCATTGATTTAAAAGGTTTTTTACTTTGAGAACTCTTTGCTTAAGAGAGTTTGTTCTGGTTTCTCTGTATTTTCTTGAAATCCTACTTGAAAAGTGAGGAGTTTGATTTCTAGTTCATGTTTCTACTCCAGAATTTTATTATAAGCAGATACAGGAATCTGGGTACTACCTTTAACATCATGGTTTAAAGTTTCCTTAGCTATAATATTGAGTCCTTTAGGTTCTTCTCTCTCTCTCTCTCTCTCTCCAGGTGCAATGATGCCAAATTTTCTACTACGTGATAAGAGAGTCCTCTTTCCTCAATCTTCCTATAACAATTTTTTCTTAATTCTCTTTAGCCTTCTATATGTACTTTTCAAGGACTGGAAGATTTCCATGTATTTGATCCTAAGTCAGCATTTCTCAGATTTTTAATAAAATTCCCCATATTTTCATTCCATTCCCAAATTGTCTTGTTTTCTATTTTGGTATAACAAGTCCACAAATCTTAAAGACGAAAAAAAAAAAAAAGAACAAAACCATTTTATCTTGTGTATGTTTCTTCTGTGCTTCAAAATTTTAAATGATCACAGTGGCAATAGCTTGTCTCTCCTTTACAGTATTTGAAACCTCAGCTGGAAAGACCAGAACATCAGGGGGTAGCTTAAATTACCAGAGTTTGGAGGATCTGGAAGCTTCTAAGCTTTTATGTCTGATACTTGAGCTAGGAGGACTAGAAGACTAGTCACAGTTGTGATTCCTGCATAGAACAGATACACAGTTTCTCAATTTGGCATGAACTTCTTCACAGCATATTTATAAGGCACTCAGACTTCTTATGTGATGACTAAGTTCTCTAAAAATGAATGTTCCAGCAAGAGGAACAGTCCTTTTTGCCTAACTTGGACAGTTACATAGAATAAATTCTTGTAGGTTATGTACTAACAGGCCTGATTCAAGTAAAGAAGGATAGAATCTACTTTTCTATTTGAATAAGTGTAATGATGAAAACCTGTTCTAAAACTATCATAAAATATAAATAATAATCAAATAGTAATAAATTTTATATTTCATAATATAAAATAAATCAATATATTCTTAGAATGTTTAACATATTTTTGAAAAACCTACCTAGAGTTTTTATACAAATATCCATCTTAAGATATTTCTTTTGTTTATATTGATTTCAATAGGCAATGATACACTATTTACTAAATTGATCAAAATGTCAATATCTGATGTATAGACAATTAATTATAGTTATAAATATTATATGTAATAGAGATAATCAAATTCACACAAAGCAAATTGAAAATCAAAATATATTTGCAAATGTATTGTACTTTCTTTTTATTAGTCTTTTCAATTAATCAAAGTACAGTCTTCTCTGCTGATTTGTTTAATCATTCGAGTTCTTTTATATTTTCTCCACAATTGAAAAAAAATCAGAATTATTAGAATGAAATTTTGGATGAAATACATAAGCAGTTTTACATTAATCTTTTAAATGAAATATTTTATTCAAGACATGATAGAATTTTCAGGATTACATACAGAGGAAGAGAGAGAATGCATAAGTTGACTAGAAACTTTATTTCTCCCTAGAGCCATTTCTTGTTCTAGAAGTTGGAGGTGAGAAGCAGAGTAATTAGGCAAAGGTTTCAGAAGAATCAGATCTCATTAAGAGGATATTAATAAGTCCAACAGGTTTTCAGATGGAGCTCCAATGGACTACGTTATAGGAAGCACACTATGAAATTTACCAGTTTCATAATGATTAAAGCTCATATTTGAAAACTTTGCTAAATTACAAATATTATCATAAAATAGGAAACAAATGTTGATAACAAAATTGAAAAATTAAAAGTGCAATAAGGGAAACTGAGAAATTATTAGATGAGAATAGGCAATGTTGAAGAGAGATTTATCAAATTGGAAGATAAACAATATCCATCCTAAAGTTACAAAGGTATGTAAGTGTGGGAATTACGCAAAAAAAGCATTACAAAATATATTATTTTAAAAAATTTCTAATATATGTGTAATTGTGTAAATAGGGAAGGATAAAATAATTTGGAGGAAAAATATTTAAAGTGGAAATAACCAAGAATATTGTAAAGCTGACAAAAGACAAGTCATAAGTTCTAGGAGCACTACATTAACCTAAATAAAATAAATTCAAAGAAAACAGCACCAATGGCACAATATACATTTGCTTGAAACTAAGGGGAAAAAAGAACATTTCAAAAAAATTAGCATTAAGGAAGCAAAAAAAAAATGGTGTAATCACCAACTTCCCACTAAGAATAATGGATAAAAGATCATAGGATTATTGTGTTTTCAAAAGGTATAAAACACTTGCAAACTAAAAATATATATATATCCATAAAACTTCTATGAGAAAGTATAACAGAATAACTATGAATTTTTATGTAGGCATTTTTTTGCATGAACAAAAACCTCAGCCACTGAATAAAAAATATAATTCTTTATTAAAATTATAAATTTTTATTTTTATTCATCATAAATTCCATTAGATGAATTGAAAAGCCACAGACCTTTAAACAATGTTCTTAATAAATATACTTGCAAGGGACTTTCAAGGAGAATATATTAAAAATACTTCTAATAGTAATTAAAACAATAGGCAGAACAAAAAAAAAGTTTAACTATTTGCAAAGCCTTTACAAAAATATTTTTGATTGACTAAAAGCTCGTGAAAATTTACCAATATTATTAGTTATCAACTGAATTCAAATTAAAACCATAATGAGATTTCACTTTATTCACATTAGAAGCCTTAAAAAAGATGAGAATTACCAGACATTGGAGAGGATGAGGAGCAACTTGAGTTTGAGACTAAAATGCTACAATATCTTTGGAAAACTGTTTACAGTGTTCTGTAAAGTTAAATATACTCATGACTCAACAATTCATTTCTTAGTAGTTACCCAACTAAAGCATCCACACAAGGTCTGTATGAGAATGTCATAATTTTTTTTAAAATTAGGTATATATAAACTGAAAACAACTTAAATCTATGTTAATACTGTTTGGATACATTTTTTAATTTAATTTTAATTTTTTAATTAGAGCATTAGTAGCTGGATTTATCCTCACAAAATCATACATGCATTGAATGTGACCTGCTCCATTTCAGTCCCCTTTCTCTCAACTCCGCCCTCTCTGCTCCCATCCCTCCTTTCATTCTATTGAACCTCCCCTTGCTTATCCATTTATGCATCCTTGATTGGTGCTTTCCACACACATAGAGATAAAATTCCCTGTGATATATTTATATGTTCACATATCATTTTTTTAAACCAAAGTATTTTAAGTATTTTTAATAATTTGTTTAAAACATTCTTTAAATTCAGAGTATTAGACATCAGATACATTAGTGTAAGTTCAACCATGAGTCCTTAAATCAAACAATTACAATAGTTTACACAAATTTCTATTTGATTTCTCAGACCAGGATTCCCACTAAAATAGATTATCTATAACATTCCTTGGAATATTTCCTCAGGGTATTTTTTTCTTTCTTCTTCCTGACTGAGGATTTTGCTTCCTTTTTCTTTTTTTTTTATATGAGTGCATAGCTTTGAAGCAGTTGGAGAGCCCCAAACCTTAAAGATAAATTAATTTTCTTTGTGAGACAGACCTGAGTATCTTTTTTTTTAAAGGTTGTTCAAAACATTACAAAGCTCATGACATATCATCTTTCATACATTTGATTCAAGTGGGTTATGAACTCCCATTTTTGCCCCAAATACAAGTTGCAGAATCACATCGGTTACACATCCACATTTTTACATAATACCATATTAATGACTGTTGTATTCTGCTACCTTTCCTATCCCCTACTATCCCCCTCCCTTTCCCTCTCATCTTCCCTCTCTACCCCATCTGATGTTGTTTAATTCTCTCCCTTGTTTTTTTTTTTCCCCTTTCCCCTCACAAACTCTTATATGTAATTTTGTGTAACAATGAGGGTCTCCTTCCATTTCCATAAATTTCCCTTCTCTCTCCCCCCACTCGTCTCTGTTTCTCAGAGGAGGACATACAATCAATCAATAAGTACATGAAAAAATGCTTACCATCTCTAGCAGTCAGAGAAATGCAAATCAAAACCACCCTAAGATACCATCTCACTCCAGTAAGATTGGCAGCCATTATGAAGTCAAACAACAATAAGTGCTGGCGAGGATGTGGGGAAAAGGGTACACTTGTACATTGCTAGTGGGACTGCAAATTGGTGCGGCCAATTTGGAAAGCAGTATGGAGATTTCTGGGAAAGCTGGGAATGGAACCACCATTTGACACAGCTATCGCCCTTCTCGGTCTATTCCCTGAGGACCTTAAAAGAGCATACTATAGGGATACTGCCACATCAATGATCATAGCAGCACAATTCACAACAGCTAGACTCTGGAATCAACCTAGATGCCCTTCAATAGATGAATGGATAAAAAAAAATGTGGCATTTATACACAATGGAGTATTACGCAGCACTAAAAAACGACAAAATCATGGATTTTGCAGGGAAATGGATGGCATTAGAGCAGATTATGCTAAGTGAAGCTAGCCAATCCTTAAAAAACAAATGCCAAATGTCTTCTTTGATATAAAGAGAGCAACTAAGAACAGAATAGGGAAGAAGAGCATGAGGAAAAGATTAGCATGTTCACATATCATTGACTTTGTTAAAATAACTCCTTATTTCCTCCCCTTCCTCATCCCTCCTTCCTCTCTCTCAATCTCAATCTCTTTCTCCTATTCTACTAATCTTACTTGTATCATTATGATATGTTCTTTCCCTTGTTTGCTCTAGCTTCCACATATAAGAGAAAACATCTGACCCTTGTTTTCTGAGTTTGACTTATTTGGGAGTGTTCTCTCCCTTTCAATTTCATGGAATAATTTGAGAGAGACTAGTATAAGTTCTTCTTTAAAGCTCTGACAGAACTTAGCTGCGAATTCATTTTGTCCTGGGATTTTCTTTGTTTCTTTGTTGGAAGGTTTTTAATTGCTATTTCAATTTTATTTCTTGATATTGGACTGCTTAGTTTTTCTATACTTTCCTAGTTCAATTTGGGCAGGTCATATGTGTCAAGACATTTGTGAATGTCTTCCAGATTTTCCAGTTTATTGAACTACAATTAGAAGTGTCTGTAGTGATAGCTCCTTTTTCATCTCTAATTTTGTTGATTTGAGTCTTCTCTTTCTTTTGATTAATTTTGCTAAGAGTTTATCAATCTTATTTATCTATTTGAAGAATCAACTCTTTGTCCCATTGATCCTGTGTATTTTTTCAACCTCATTAATTTTGGCTCTGATTATCTCCTGTCTTCTACTGATTTTGTAATTAGTTTACCCCCCCCCCCCA
>NW_026000142.1:31239398-31260320 GCF_001458135.2 Marmota marmota marmota
TTGTTTTTTTTTTTTTTTTTACTATCTCTCTTTGTTTTTTGAAATGACCTTTCAGCTCCTGTGTTTTCTTTCTTGATTATCTAGATATTACATTAGTTCATTGAACATCATAATAATCAGTTTTTTTAATAATAATTTTTTTCTGGAACTTCATACACTTCCATATCTGCAGGATCCTTTATTGGGGGATTGTGAATTTTGTGGCGGGATTTGTTTGCTCATTTCTTCATATTTTCAGAGGTCTTTGATTTGCATATCAATTGAGATGGATTCTCTTTTTTCTTTTATAAATGTGTCCTTTTGTGTGTAGTTTATGTTCTGGGATTTCTCTCTGTTTTTGATGTATGAGTAGATGTGCAGGCATGATCCCTTGAAGTCCTCCTCTGATTGTTCCTCCTTGGGGACAGGTTGTTGGTTTGGGTTTTTTTTTTTTCTGTCCCCAATTCTATGTGATGAAGTAATGTTCAGGTTCATATGGGGCTAGATCATGTGTGCACTGAGATTTGCTGTTACTTGGCTGGTTTGCAAGCATTGCTCTGCAGAAAAATCTCTACTCTGTGAGCTTGAAGTGTCCCAATCACTTTCCAGCCCCTCTTAGAGGAAGAGGGGAGCCCTAATGTTAGCAACAGTAGTATAACCTTAAGATAATTGTCGGATGTCTACTTTGACATCTACGACACTAATAGCTAACTACATAGGAATGGTGAGGTCAGCATTTAATATCAGTACAACAAGAAATAAATGCGACCTAGATCAGGCATTAAACCTCTGGTATCTGCTATGTAGTTCACTGTATTAGTAATCACAACCACATGAATTGGGTAGGCATTATATAAACTATATATAACTATTATAGTTTCCTCAGTGAGGAGAAAATAGGGTAGAAAGGCAAGAAAAATATTTAAAATATTTAAAAGTAAACAGAAGGCAAGAGAAGTAGCAGATGTTAGGTGTAAAGAAGGGAGAAAACAAATTAACTGAAAGTAGTAAAAATGAAGGAGAGGAAGAGGGAACAGGAAAATTTGGCTATAAGTGGGGGAAGAGAGTGAAGGAGGGGCAATAAGAGGGACAAAAACCAAGGAGGAAACAAACAAGCGAATGTCACAACAAAACAACTCTGATGCCCACATAATTCTTTCCCACCTTTGTGAAACCAAGATGTTATGGTTTAGATATAGGTATTCCCTCAAAGTTCATGTGTGAGACCATGCAAGAAGAGGTGAAATTATCAGGTTATGAGAGCCTTAACTCAATCACTGAATTAATCCCATGATAGGGATTAACAGGGTAATATCTATAGGCAGGTAGGATGTGGCTGGAAGAGGTAGATCCTTAGGTCATGATTTTAGGGGATATATTTGTTCTTGGTGAGAAGTACGCTCTCTCACTATTTCCAGATCATGTCCTAAGTCACTTGCCTTCACCATGCTCTTCCACCATGATGTTCTGACTCACCTAGAGCCCTGAGGAATGGAGATGGCGGTTTATGGTCTCAGACCTCTGATACTATGAGGTCCAAATAAAAGTTTTCTGCCTCTAAAATTGTTCTTGTCAGGTCTTTGGACACAGCAGTGAAAAAGCTAAATAAAATATGAGGCTAAATAATGAATAGGTTCAAAAGAAAGCAACTGAGTGTAAAATTATATAAAACAAAATATGGAACGGATCCACTTAGAACACACACATCCACACACAGCCTCAAACACACACACACACACACACACACACACAACAAATCTTGCAGAATGGAAAAAAAATTTAAAAATATTTTACAATGAAATGTTATGTGAAACATTTTTTATAAAGTTAAACTTAACATAAAAAATGGAGGGAATACAGAGAAAAAGATAAAAAAGGAAATCTTAATGAGAAATAAAAGGCTTGTTTCTGTTGTGGTTGTCAAAACTGTTGATAGAGATTGATTTTATTCTTTATATTTACACTTGGGCTTTGCAAACTCTTGGGTCAAGGGCTGATGTGGTTAAGTTCATTATCTTCGGGCTCTTCACCTAGCTACCAGACATTGTGGCTAGAAGCCAAATTTGCTGATTGTAGTAGCTCTCAGCTTCCCATCTCCCAGTTTAGAGTAGGATAGATGTGGGGATGGTGACAAATTGTGTATTCCTGTTGGGGTTGGATGCAGAGTTCTAAATTGGAAATTCCAGTAGTTGAGGTTTAGCCTTCACTGACATTTCACATTCTGTCTCTGGGTATTTAAGATTTGATCCATGCCCCCTTTTACTGGGGAGATGCCAGTCTGTGCTGGATGTCTGCATCTCTAGGGCTTCTGGTAAAATCTCATTTAGGGCATAGGGACTAAATATCCTCACAGGTCTCCTGTTTACCACTATGAAAGTGAATTGCCAAGTATCCACCCTGCTGTGTAGATGCTCCTTCGTGATTGTTATCTTCCTAAGAGCTCTTTTTTTATTTTATTTTTATTGGTTGTTCAAAACATTACAAAGCTCTTGACATATCATATTTCATACATTAGATTCAAGTGGGTTATGAACTCCCATTTTTACCCCAAATACAGATTGCAGAATCCACTCTTGCAACAAAGGGAGCACTCTGTCCTTGATATCTGGATCCTGAATGCTCCAGGCACAATTTTCTTTGCATCTGTTTTTGTCCCTCTAGTTCAGATAAACTCAGAGAGTCACAATAGGCTAAGTCTTGGTCACTGTATAAATTTTTGATCTCCCACCTCTGCTCTGCTGCACAGCAAATATAAATGGTTCCTATGTCGGTGAGCCCAATTCTGGCTGAGCAATCTTCCTGTGAGCTGAGCCATTTGAGTTGGTTTTCACTCAAAAAATTCCCACACCAACTCTGGGCCTATAAATATCACCCTCTCTCACTTTCACAAGTTCCCCTCAGCCAGTTTTTTAAAATCTGCAGCACTTTCCTCTCTCTCTACCTGCACTGCCCCTCTACCCTTGGTAGCTATGGTTGCGGCACTTGGATGTCAAGTTTGCATTTTGTTTCTTATATTATGTTCAAACTTTCTGGATTTCTGTGTTTCTATGGTTTCTTTTATTGTCCAGTATTTCATTTCAGTGAGTTCCCTTAGTTACCCGCCTTACTGAGGAGCAGTGTTTCTGCTTTGTAAGTAGATACAAAGGAACTCCTGAAAAGTATGCTCTGCCTTTAATTTACCATATTCTCTCCATGACATATTCATTTAATGGAATAGTATCAAGCAATTAAAAAGGTATAAACTGCTCATATATGCATCTCTATGGATGCATTTCAGAAACATTATGCTGAAAAACAGAGGCCAAATACAAAAAAAAGTATATACTGTATGATTTCAATTATATGAAGTCCATGAACTGGTGAAATTAGGCCTAAAGGTGATAGAAATAAGAAATGTATTGTATCCAGATGTGAAGCTGGGGGAGGTGATTAGAAAAGGGCATGAGAAAAATAAAGTTGGGTATATAAAGTTATTAAGACTCAGGAACTCTACACTTAAAAGTAGACATTTTATTACACAGCATTACGTCTCAATGAATAAAAAATGACTTAGAAAATTTATAGTCTTTTCACTGAATAAATTTAAAAAGGAATTAATCCACCCCCACTCTCCCAACAAAGAAAATTGCAGTTTGCACACACAGAAAAATGAAAGTAACACTCTTGAGTTTGGTTTAAGGTCAATGTAACTTTAATGCCAAAACCTGACAAGGGCAATATAAGAAAGTCAAATTCCAAGTCAATCTTTCCCATAAATAGATATTTTATGAACCATAAATAAAATATTGGCAATTTAATGATTGGAAGTATGTAAAATCACAACTACTCTGGATTTATTCCAGGAATGTTAGTTTATTTTAATGTTTTAAAAAATCCATACTATTCATGATATTGAGAATATAACAGAAAACACATACTTGAAGTGTTGAAAAATAATTTGATAACATTTATACTCACGACATAAAGGTCTTTATAAATTAGGAATACAAAATAATTTTCTACAAAAGATCAATAGCAAACATAAAAATAAAGTTGAAATGGTGAAAAATTTTCCTTTGACTTTAGGAATGAGACAATGCTATTTATATGTCTGCTTTTACTTAATATTTTACTTGAGACTTTTCCTAATAATTCCATAGAACCCAAGGAAAAATATAATGTAATACAAGAAATAGAGATGTCATTATTGTAGATGATGTAAATTTTACACAAGAAAACCAAACAGAATCTATAGTTCACTATTTAAATAAATAAGTAAATTTAGAAAGTTCACACTGCGGAAAAATTAATTGTATTTCCCCCCAAACTAGCACAATTATATACTAAAAAAAAATTAAACATGCTATTAACCTCAAACACATATAAGATACACCTATGAATGAGTCTAATTCATATTTTGCAAGGCTTCACAGAGAAAAATAGCAATCATTACAAAGATGCTTTACATTATAAAATTTATATTAAAATGTTAAAAAATAGAGAAGAAAATATGTAAGGAAAAAAATTAGGACTTAGTCTATTACTTGCCAGATATTATAAAGCTACAGTAAGGAAGATTATGCTGAGATTATAATATTACACAGCTAAAACCATACAATATTATAAAATCTAGAGATAGATGTGCATAGAAAATTAGACTGAAGAACATTGGAGGTAAAGGATGATCTTTTCAGTAAGCAACACCAATGTCAATAATAATAAGTCAATAAACTTAGATGTATTTGTATAATGAAATTCTATAGAGTGCAATGATTCTCACAGGAAGATTGTGGGAATCCAGTGATCTCTAAGTCTCTCATAGTGATGAGTAAAGTTTAAACTATTTTTCATAAATACTAAGATGTTATTTGGCATTTTGAGAATCATTCTCTCACAAATGTTCTGAGTATGAAAGTTCATTAGTCCAATCTCAGTTTCATACTGTAAAGACCTTTCAGAAATTACCACTTGATTACTGGAAGTTTCAAAGCTGTTCTGTTGTACCAAAGAAAATCTACAATTATCCAAAAAAAATATTTAAAAAAAAATTTCCATTTTCAACTACATATCAATATAAGATTACATTTCCTTCCCAATATTCAACCAAGCAACATATACAAACAGATCGAGTGTAAGGGCTCATATAAATATCCAACTTTTTTCTCTTAATGGAGACATTAAAGAGATTTGCACAAATGTATAAAAAACTGACATTCTTTTCACTTTTTTTGTTTTGGAATATACAGTTATTTTTCACAAAACATATAATTTATTTAAACATAATGATTTTATCATTATTGTTAGTAAACACTTTGAATATTATATATTTAGTTTCTAATGCGTTAAATGTTAATGAATATTTGTGTTCATTACTGAGAATTTACTACTCTGTTCACTTAGATATATTTTATGGGCATATATTTTAATTCAATTAAAAGTTTATTAAGATATAAAACTATTTGTTGATGATTTTATGTCCGTGGTGAGAACTTTCTTTTTCCATTAGTACATCAGCCATTTTTAGATTATAATTTTTAAAAAAAATTTATTACCATTCTCAGGAAGTGATGAGATCCTTTATCTCTAAGATTAGAAACATCAAACTCATTTCCTTTTTACTGCACTTCTTTTCCATATTTAATCAGAGATAGAGATTAAAAGTCTTATGAAAACTCTTATCATTTTAATGAGGTCTTTATTTGTCTTTTAAGCATCCTGTTATCTGAATTAGTAAATATTTTTAAATCCAATTTCAGGATGGTAAGACAAAGTGACTCACTCAAGATTGCCAGCAGTGAAGATACTACTTCAGTATAATCACAGATTACTGGTGGAACACACTAGAAATGTTCTGCAAATTTTCCAGGTTCTAGTACAAAGATGTCAAGTAGAATAATCTGAAGCCTTGGAAAATATAATAGTAAATTGCTACTAGGAATGGAGAACAAATATCTCTTAGTTCCTACTCTATACTAGAACTGTACATTAATAATACATATTATTAATATGTATTAATACATATTATTAATATTATTGTTAATAATACTGTGAAATTGTTTTCCTGCTAGAATTAAACATCAAAGATGCTGTTATATAGGTATCAATGATTAGCCAGAGGGCAATTACTGGTCTCTTTGTTGCCATCTATTATCACCAAAAGGTCTTTTAAAGATGGTAAGTCTCTAATCATGGCACAGTTGTTATTCTTTTGTCACTGGAATAATAGACTTAGAAAAGTAGCAGCCAGGTTGATGTTGGCTGAAAAAAGTACTTTAATAAGTCAGTCAACACTGTGGATAGTTGGTGGCCTCCAGATGATCCATAGACAAAAATATATGAGAGCTAGCATTGTGGAAGATATTTCTTCAGCCAAAATCCTGTCTACTTCCATATAATCACATTTCAGCAAATTTATCCTTTGGATGATCTAATTCTCTCTGGATGTAAGTGATTCTCACTTGGGTCTCCTGATTTGGACACACTTATAAGGGTCATATAACATATTTCATTTTTAGTTTGTAGGAACTTGTATAGTCAGATTAAAGAACTAGATGTAGAAATTTAAAAGAAAATAGGAGGACTTTTCTTTTTTCTTTTCCTTGTTTTTTTATACTTTCAACATTTTCTCTCAGGATCCAGTATTAACTTTCCCTTAACAGCAATTTCAAAAGTATGCCTCTTAGTCAGCTCCCTAGAGAAAATGGTAAACCAATAAAAACAGACAGTACAATCATTTTTGGCACAAGAGCATAACTTATTTGAAGACATCAGGAAGCACCAATAAAATATAGTGATGCACAAGATAAATGTTAATGTGACATACTGTAGAGTTATGGATTAAAGAGTGTCTCTTCTCCTAATATACATGTCAATCTAACAAGGAGATTGTCTAAAGCTCCCTTGTGCCTATCATGTCATGGGGTCATCCTGGGAAGATATACTGCAGATTATGTGGAGATCCATAAATAGAATACTGCAAATAAACAGAAGAATTTATTTCTTCATGGATTTCAAAAGATAATGTTTCAATTAGAGAATTATAATGTTTAGCTTTGTCACAGTTTTCAGACTTAAAAAAAAAAAAAACCCTAGTTGAAGCAGCCACTTGTGAAATACCTAACTCCTTGATTTCAAAAAATAAAAAGAAAAGAAAAGAAAAAACAAGAAAGAAAAACACCAGGTACTGTATTCCATATTTCAGAACTTAAAGTGATCATAGGTTCTCTGAGATCATATTTGAATGCTATCAAAGCTGACTACTAATAGTTTATGTGTCAAATTCATTCTACATGTAAGAAGTTTAAATGTGAAAATATTTATTAATCTTGTGCTTAAAAAGCAAATAGTTTAAATATGTAGATTAATAAATACTACTTAGCTGACTTTAATTTGACCTTATTTTGAATATTATATCACTACCACAAGACAAAATATATTATCATTATAATTCATTGAATCAAAGAAAGAAGATTTAATAATAATCAAGTTTGTTACACTTATCAAACCATTTTTTTCTTACCAGGACTGCAAATTGACACCAGGCTTCATGCATGCTAGACAAGCACCTCATCATTGAGCTATATCCTCAGCTCTTATTAGATGGTTTTTCAAAAATCTATAGTTGAAAACACTTAAGTGATATGTCTTTTCTGAAGCAATATATTGTATGTATGTTTGTTCAGTTTAAAATGTAAGTCCTTACTAAGGGGATCTACCTGACTGCCCTACTGAACCAGGCATCTCTAAGCATTGAAGAAATAAAGGTGAATAGGGAATTATCCCTGACCAAATAAAATTTACAGTTTCATGGAGAAATGAAGAGGTAAAAATAATCCATATTTGTGGTGATGATTCAGGTGAGAGATGATTGCACTGAGGGAATGTTTTTAGTTAAGGCTGAAGAAAGTCAGATAAAGCTTCCCTGTATGACAAAAGCTAAATCTAAATGCATTAAATTGACTTACCAAGCTAGGAATTAAGGGAAGTTCCTTCTAGAGACCAGAAACAGCAGGAATAAAGGCTCGAAATGGCAAATACCATAGTGCACAAGTTTCCGTGTGTGTGTGTGTGTGTGTGTTTATTGTGTAAGAGATAGAGCTAGATAGAGAGGGAGAGAGAGAGACAGAAAAAGGGAGACCCAGTAGTAAGTGAAGAAGGGGAATGACAGATAATACAGCTTTAACAGTGATAATGATGATCTTACGTGAATAAATACCCATAAATAAAATGAATTTCTATACACCAGTGATGAATCCACTGCAAGAGCAATTAGGAAAACTACCTCATTCACAATAGTTTCAAAAAATAAAATAAAATAAGATACGTGGGAATCAAGCTAACAAAAGAGGTGAAAGACCTGTACAATGAAAACAACAAAACACTAAAGAAAGAAATGAGAAGATCTTAGAAGATGGAAAGATCTCCTTTATTCTTGGATAGACGGAATTAATATTGTCAAAGTGGCCAGAATACCAAAACTGTTATACAGATTTAATGCAATTCCTATTAAAATCCCACTGTCATTCTTCACAGAACTAGAAAAGGCAATCATGAAATTCATTTGAAAAAATAAGAGACCCAGAATATCCAAAGCAACCCTTAGCCAGAAGAATGAAGCAGGAGGCATCACAATACCAGACCTTAAACTATACTACAGAGCAATAACAAAAATGGCATGGTATTGGCACCAGAAATAGATATGTAGACCAATGCTACAGAATAGAAGACACAGAGACAAACCCACATACATATGGTTATCTCATTCTAGACAAAGGCACTAAAAACATACATTGGAGAAAAGATAGCCTCTTCAACAAATTTGGTGCTTAAAAACTTGAAATCCATATGTAGCAAAATGAAATTAAACCTCTATCTCTCATTCTGCACAAAAAGCAACTCAAAGTGGATTAAAGACTTAGGCACTAGAACAGAGACCCTGTGCCTAATAGAAGAAAAAGTAAAACCCAATCTCCACCATGTCAGCATAGGAACTGACTTCCTTAACCAGATTCCTAAAGCACAAAAAGTAAAATCAAGAATCACTAAATGGGATGGACCCAAACTAAAAATTTTCTTCTCTGCAAAAGAAACAACATGAAGGAGAACCTACTGAATGGCAGAAAATCTTTGACACATGCAACTTAGATAGGGCACTGATCTCCAGAATATAAAAAGAACTCAAAATTAACTTAACTCCAGAAAAAAAACAAATAACCCAATCAATAAATGGGCTAAGAAACTAAACAGACACTTCACAGAAGAAGAATCGATTAACAAGTATATGAAAAAAGAATCATCATTTTTAGTGATTAGAGAAATGCAAATCAAAACTACTCTAAGATTTCATCTCACTCCAGTCAGAATGGCAAGAATACAAGCAACCATAAGTGTTGGTGAGGAAGCAGGGAAAAAGGTAGGCTCACACATTGCTGGTGGGACTGCAAATTGATGTGACCACTATAGAAAGCAGCATGGAGATTCTCTGAAAATTTGGAATGGAACTGCCATTTGACCCAGTTATTCTAAACTCCTCGGTTTATACTCAAAGGACTTGAAATCAGCACACTACAGTGACATAACCACATAAATGGTTAGCTCAATTAAAACAGCTAAACTATGGAATCAACTTAGATGCCCTTAAACAAATGGATAAAGAAAATGTGGTACATATACACAATGGAATATTACTCAGTCTTAAGGAAGAATGAAATTATGCCATCTGCAGGTAAATGAATGGAGCTGGAGAATATCATGCTAAGTGAAATAAGCCAAATCCAAAAAACCAAAGACCAAATGTTTTCTCTGATAAGTGTATGCTAATCCATAATGGGAGGTGGAGAATGAAGTATCTTTGGATTGTGCAGAAGAGAGTAGGGGGTAGGGGTGTGAGGATGGGAAATATGGTGGAATGAGACAGACATTATTACACTATATACATGTATGATTTTACTACCAGTGTGACTCTGCATCATGTTCATCCAGAAGAAGAAGTTGTGTTCCATTTGTGCACAGTATGTCAAAATGCATTCTACTGTCATGTATAACTAATTAGAAAAAATTAAAAAATAAAACACTTGCCAAAAAAAATAAACTGGTGGACAGCATCAGACTTGTTTTTAAGACTCACTAACTTGAGCATGTTGCAGGTTTTATGAGGGGTTCAAGTTAACTCTCTAACAACATAGGACTCTGCTGCAGTGACTTTGGTGATAAGGGCGCAAGCTAAGGCAATATAAATACAACTAGAACAAAAGAGAACAACTTTTTTCATATTCAAGTAATGCAAAGGGTAAGATTTGATACCTTATCAAATTCAGCTAGCAAGAGGAGAAGTAACCTGGCAGCTCCCCATGTCCTTGTCTTGGGTGGTATGTATATGGAAGTCTCATGAAGTGATTCAGGAAATATAGGAGGAATACTGGTACATGTGACAGAAAAAAAGGGCAATGAACAACGATTTGAGTTTGTGTTACCTGGGAGATAGTCAAGTATTATTCATTAGGTAATTTTTACATATTTTTATGTAAAAAAACACATATTTTTTTACATAAAAATGTGTTTTTTTACATAATTTTTTTCTAAATGGTAGAATAGAGATAAGGTCAAGATATAAATATCTGGTATCAAAATTGATACACAGTTTTTAGTTAAAATTCTGAATGTAAGTACAGTGGTTTAGATGTGAATTCAGTGTGGCCCTCAAGAGTTTGTGCGCTGAGTGATTGGTCTCCACAGTGGTGGTGCTGAGAATTGTTGAGACCTTTAATTGGTGAGGTCTAGTGGGAAGTTCTGACATTTGAAGAGACTGAGATATTTCTTGTGGGATCCCTGAGTCCTGTTGACAATGAGTTATTATAAGACTGAACCTGACACCTGAATCATTTTCTATGTTCTTTTTTTGAAGTGTGGTCTCTTTTTCAACCAGACCCCTGCCATTTACCATGGTATCCTCACCAGAGCTGAGCCAATGCCAGTGTCATGCCCTGTGAGCCTAATAAACCTCATTTCTCTATGAAGTTAGCCTGCTCACATATTTTGTTATAGCAGCAGAAACTGTACTAATACAATAAATAAGATGGTCTAAGGAAGAAGAAAACTTTGTGTCAGTATTTAGGTATTTAAAAGGGAATTTTAATATGACCATACCAGAACTAAGAGAAAATGTATTCATGCACACGCGCACACACACACACACACACACACACACACACAAACATACTAAGGAATGCAAGAGTAAGGTTTCAGGACTGGGATTGTGGCTCAGTGGGAGAGCGCTCGCCTAGTACATGCGGGGCCCTGGGTTCTATCCTCAGCACCACATGAAAATAAATAAAGGTATTGTGCCCAACTACAACTAAAAGAATAATTTTTTTTTAAAGAGTATGGTTTCAAATGGCTAAGGAAATAGATTTCATTCACTGAATTTGACCCTTTTGCCAAAATAGTCTGAATGAGCTTGGAAACGTTGAACAATTGGTTGAAAATAGGGCAAAAGATTAAAAATTAGGAAGAATGACTGCTGGGTCTCTTCAAAGCAAGCTTAAAATGTGTAATATGGAGGGAGAGAGAGAGAAAGAAAGAAGGGGGGCAGAATTCACATGGTACTTATAATTGAAGACTAGAAAGAAATTATTTAGAATAGGAGAAACTTTATCAGTGCTGCTGTTAGAGAAAAGAGAGTAGATAGCCCATTGGTAATCTCCTTTCAGAAAAGCAGACATGAAACCAAGAATTTAAATGCCAATCCAATGTCAAATTCAGCATACAAATTACAAGAATTATAAGGTTATTAGAAAACAAAAAAGGTATTTAAAGGCAGTCCAGAAATTAAGAGAACTCCTGGAAAGCAAAACAAATGGAATTAAATTATTTTTAAAAATAGAGGAATGAATATTATAATTCAAAGCCTAAATTTGGAACAACAATGTCCTTAAGTTTCATGCTCGTAGTAAAATTCAAAATCCTGAGTAAGTCATAGGCTAGTCATCACAGTAATTAAAATGAAATCCATTCTGAAAAAGTCAACCAATGCATCTAAAAATGTGGGTGTTGCAGACAAAGAAGTCTGCAAGTAGACCTTGGCATAACTCTAGAGTCTAAGTACTGACACTTACTAGGTGCTGGTCATTGTGTTAATCTTCATTAAAACCTCATTAAAATAGAGTTAGACCCTGTTACTGTTCTTATTTTATACAAATCTCAGCTCAACAAATTAAATTTCAGAGTTTGTATTTAAATACACAAATTATTTGAAAAAAATAGACTCTTAACCTAAATGTATATGATATCCTTTGAACAAAAACAACCTACTGTAGAAAATAATATGCTCAAATCCTAGAAATGTTACAAAAAAATCAAAAGTGTCACTATTGAAATTAAAATAATAATAAAAAATAGCTGGTGGTAATGCAGGTTGAGAAACAAGTCCCTGCCACTAAATTGCAATTGCAATTAATGAATTGTAAGTAACAAATTGTAGAGTGAATCAAGCTAATGATAGAAAAAAAAAATCCAGTGATATGAATCAATGAGGGAAAAAAGGCATGGAATATATATCTAAGAAAATCTGGGAAAGGTAGATAATAAATCAAGAAGTTTCAGAAGTTCCAGAGACAATGTTGGGAAAGGGATATTTAAAGAAATACCCCTGAATGAGATCAACTTAAAGGGTCCACTCTGTAATTAGTAAAATTAATGAACAAAACCCCCATCAGGAAATCACTACTTTTTCATTCCTTTCACTGAATACCCATATTCATATGCATATTCCCAGAATTGTTTTTTTTTCTTTTGTTTCCTTTTAAATATAGCACATATGTGTAAATAAATGTACATATTATATATACATTTGTATAATCTTAAATGAGTTGTCATTTTAATGAAGTTTTATTTAGTTGTTGAAATTAACAAAGTTCAGATGAATTAAACATATAGAAAAAAACAAGCAAAGTTATAAAATTTTTGTCAACATACCACTTATCAAAAAAAAAAGTCACTGTATTTCAAAATTCAAGGAATAGGCAGTAATGAAAGAACAACATGATGATCATTTCATTGGGCATCATTTTAGCTGGAAACATTAATTCTCAAAAGATGAAGACTAAACAATTCATAGTAAATTCTCAATAAAAACCTAATTTCATATAGGAATCTTTTTATAGGTAGAAAACTTAGAGAGAGCCAGGTGTTTTGGCACCATATCTGTAATCCCATCTACTAGGGAGGCTGAGGCAGAAGGATCACAAGTTGGAAGTCAGCCTTAGCAACTTAGTGAATCCCTGTCTCAAAATGAAAAGCAAAAGGGTCTAGGGGTGTATTTCCTTGGTAGAGCACTTGCCTAGCATGCCCAAGGCCCTGACTTCAATCCCCAGTACTGAAGCAAAAGAATGGAAATCAAGAGTATTAGAGGAACAGGACCAAAATGATGGCTCCAGCAATCATCTCCCTACAAACACCAAGATAAACAGTTACTACTCACCAAAATACCTTCACAAGTGCTTAGAAAATCAAGTAAGGGAGCACAGTGTCTGCTTTTAGTATAATAATATGAAAAGGTAAACTGAAGAAGGCAGGAAGGTAAGAGGTGCCTGTATCATCCCTTCCCTAACTCTAAGCAGCCCAGTGTGAAAAGAGACACCTTCTCCTTGTGGGGAGGAAGAGAGAATTAATTCCAGGCCTTGGACTTGAAACCAGTGCTGGGTAAAAACCCAGACTCCTACCACTGGCTCAGTAATCACAGATGGAGCCTCTGGAACTGTCATAGGCCAGGCTGCTGTTAACCTCCTTCCTCCACCCTTCCTCCAAACTCAGTAGGCCGAGTGGGGATCCAGACTCCATGCACTGAGGAACAGGAGCCCAAAACTATCACAGGGTCTTGTCTCAGATCCCAGTTCAAGGCCTACTGGGTTGAAGGCCAGAACTCAGTAAAAACTGAGGCCTCACACACAGGCCAGATCTCATAACCTCTAGGCCAGCTCCGGAAGAAATATGTGCACATATGTGCGCATATATGACAAATGGAGAACTTCAGTTTGCATCATTTCTGGCCTTAGAGGATTTCTGAGGTGCCTCAAACCCTCCCTCTTGAGTCTGTTCAGGTCCCTGTGGCTGTGAAAATCAGGTGTGACCTTGCTTAGCTTCAGCCATGGTAGACAATAAACCATCTCCATCACTCACACCCAAATCTTGGGTACTACAGCTATCAAGAAGCCAGCACTTGCAGACAGGGTTCTCAAATATCCCTGGCACCAGGAAGAGACCTGCAATTTAGTGGCAGGGACTTGTTTCTCAACCTGCATTACCACCAGCTGTTGTATGGGCCTTTGTGTATCCAGGTTCTTGTGGCTAGAACCTCAGAGAATATAGTGTGGGGGAAGACCCCATTTAATAGAGGTATGAAAGTGTAGTAAATACAAAATTTTGTCCCAGAACTTTGTGCAGAATTTGATAAACCTAATACTGGGCACATTCTAATGGGCATATTTCCCCTGACCTGCCTGTTTGGGGAGACTGTGCATCACCTATGTATAGTTGAAACAGTCTTAAGACATGAGTCCACCTCAGCAGTATAAAACACAGAGCAGTGTATGCTTTGAGTCTACCCCAGTATTGTGCAGGTTTTGGAAGCCTGTGGCTCAGGGTGTAACAGAGCTTGGCAATATTGGTGGCCATGGGTGTGGCATTCATCCCTGGAGCTAGTCCACCTACAGTGACTCTGCCCAGAACCAGGCAGAATCCTGAAGTGTCTCACTACCCCAGCCAGTAACTGTGCATGAGGTCTCTGGAGAGACTTTTTGGAATGGACTACTCTTTTTGATATTCTCCCTGTTTGTTCTAAAAATCCTACCAATAGTGTATTTAGGGGAAAACTTGGGTAGTATCGCCTTCTAGTACTGAAACTGATAACACTACAGTAGCAAACAACAAACCTGGACAGGGCGCCATCCAGTGATAATACAGGGGAAGTGACTACAGAATCAGAGAAAATAAACAACCTATTTAGAATTTCTGTAAGGACAGGCACAAACAAAGCCATATTAGGAAAACAGGAATAAAAAGCTAATCCTTCAATTCCCAAATGATGTCACATGCCAACAAGCATCAAGAGCTTTTAGGAAATCATGACCTCACCTAATAATCAAAATAAGGTGCCAGAATCTGACCAGATATTAATCAGTATGAGAGAATGCTGAAATAGAGAATTTAAAACATCTGCTTTAAGGAAACTAAACAAGCTCAAAGAAAACAGAGAAACACTTCAGTACTCTAACAGAGAAACTTAACAAAGAGATGGAAACAATTTTAAAAAATTAAACAGAAACTCTTGAGCTGAAAAATGTACTCAGTGAAATTAAAAACATGATGGAAGGCATAAATAGCAGGATAGATCAAAGAGAAGAATTAGTGACTTGAAGACAGGAAATAACAGAAAACTTCTCAAACCTGCAAAAGGATACAACTATCCAGCATCAGTAAGGTCAAAGATCACCAGACATATCTAACTCAACCAATCTACCCAAAGACATCTTATAATCAAATTCTCACAAGTCAAACATAAAGAAGATTCTCAAGGCTGCAAGAGAAAATAACCAATTGGGGGTCTGAGTTCACCTGACAGCAGACTTCTCAGCATAAAACCTACAGCCCATGAGAGTGGCATGAGATTTTCATAAGAAAAAAAATAAAGATTGGCATGAGTTTTCCATAGGGAAAAAACAAATGCCAATCAAGTATACTGTACCCTGTACAGCTATACTTTAAAAATAGAAATTAACAGATTCCCAGGGAAAAAAATGATGAGATATATGTGCCCAACAGACCTGTCCTGCAAGAAATGGTAAAGGAAGTTCTTCAAGCTAGAAAAGGGAGACATTAATGAGTAAGAAGAAAATATGAGAGGTTATAAACTCCCTGGTAAAAGTTATTAAACAAATTCAGAATGCTCTAATGGAAGTATAATATTTAAACCACTCATATCTTTGGCATGAAGATTAAAAATCATTTTTACACGTCCAAATAAGCTTCTTGTGACTGGATGACTTTGTTCTTTGCTTGTGTGTTGTTTTTTTTTTTTTCCTGTAATGTACAATTTACTTTTAAAAAATAAAAATTATTTTAAAAAACAAAAAAAATCATTTTTAAATAGCTACATTAATGTGTTAAGAGATAGACAATATAGAAAGATGTAAAATGTAATACAAAAAATTCCAAATGTGCGGAGGAAGAATATACATAGTTGTATCATAATTAGTAGTTTCTCTCTCTCCAGGCCTCACACATGCTAGACCAGTACTCTGCCACTGAGCTCCATCCCCAGCTGTAGTAATTTCTCTTGTTATTTGTTCCTACTCTTATCTCTAGGATCATGTGAAATTGCTGTCATTTAAAAATAGCCTCTAATAATCAAAAGATGTTTTTAAAGCCTCATGGTCAACACAAAACAAAAATCTATAATGGGTAAGCCAAAATCAAGAAATCAAGATACATTACTAGATTAAATGACTTAACTTCAAAAGAAGACTAAGAGCAGAAGAGAGAAAAAGAGAGAAGAAAGAAGGAAGGTAAGAAAGACTGAAGGTCAAAAGAAGCTAAAATGAAATGAAATTACTAAACGTTTGTAGTAAGATCTTACCTATCAATAATTAATAAAAATGTGGATTAAAATCCCTATTGAAAGATATAGAATGAATGAATGGATTAATGAAAAAAGATATAACCATATATTGCTTACAAAAAAACCTCAATTCACTTTTAAGGACACACAGACTGAAAGTGAAGGGATGGAAATAAGATATTCCATGAAAATGTAATCTATAAGAAAAACAAGAGCAGCCAAACTTAAGTCTGATAAAATAGACTAAATCAAAAATAGAAAAAGTGAAAATGGTTATTATAATTGATGGGTCAATTTGGCAAGAGTAAATGGCAATTCTAAATAAAAGGATCTATTTAACAAGAGGAAGTGGCAATTCTAAATAAATATGTACCCATTACTGGAGTACCCAAATATATAAAGCATATGTTAGTAGATGTAAAGGAAGAGACAGACTTCAATTCAATAATAGGAACTCTGTCTGACACCCTACTTTCAGCAATGGACAGATCATCCAAACAGAAAAAAAAAAAAAAACCCACAAAGAATAGCAAAGTTAAATTGCACCCTATACCAAATGGACCTTGCAAATATCTACAGAACATGTTATCCAACAGCTGTCCAAACATATTTTTCTCATCAGAACATGGATGCTTTTCTAAAATAGATCATGTGATAGGACACAAAATAATTCTCTACAACTTCAAAAAAATTGAAATTATATTGTTTTTTTCCTTATCACAATGCAATAAGACTATAACCATAACAAAAACAAAGCAAGGGAAATATACACATATATGGAAATGAAATGACTTACTTTTGAACAGATAATGCATCAAAGAAGAAATCAAGAAGAAAATTTAAATTTTTTTTAAAACAAATGAAAATGAAGGCACCTATGGATTGGCAAAAGCAGTACTAAGAGGAAAGTTTACAACAATCAATTTCTATATAAAAAAAATTCTCAAATAAATAACCTATCACTGAATCTCAAGGAACTAGAAAAGCAAGAAAAAAGTAGGCCCCAAATTAATGAAGGAAAGAAATAATAAAGATTAGATCTAAAGAAATAGAGAAAATAAATGAATATTAAAAATCAAATATAAAAATATAAAAGGTCAATAAAATGAAGAGTTGTTTGAAAAAATAAAAAATGTAGATATACTTTATAGCTGAAAAGAATGGAAGACCCAAATAAAAAAAATCAGAGATAAAAAGGAAGAGGTTACAATGGACACCAAGAAACACAAACAATTAGAGATTCTTACGTGCAACTATATGTCAAAAAATTTGGTAACCTGGAAGTAATGGATAAATTCCTAGAAACACACACCTAATGAATATATAGTCATGAAAATATAGAACACATGAACTGTTTACATTCTTCATTGTTTCCTTGGCTATGAATAAGCTTTTTAGTTTGATACCATCCCATTTATTATTATTATTATTATTATTATTATTATTATTGTTATTATTATTATTTTTTGGTACCAGGGATTGAACCCAGGGGCACTCAACCACTGATTCACATCCCCAGACCTATTTTGTATTTTATTTACAGACAGGGTCTCACTGAGTTGCTTAGTGCCTCACTTTTGTAAAGCTGGCTTTGAACTTGCAATCCTCCTGCCTCAGCCTTCAGAGCCACTGGGATTACAGGCATGTACCACCACCCCTGGCCCCTATTTATTGATTCTTGACTTTACTTCTTGCACTTTAGGAGTCTTGTTGAAGAAGTCATTTCCTAAGCCAACATGATGTAGAGTTGGTTTTACTTTTTCTTCTAGTAGGCACAGGGTCTGTGGTCTAATGCCTAGGTCCTAATCCACTTTGAATTATGTGCACGGTGAGAGATAGGGGTTCAATTTTATTCTACTACATATTTATTTCCAGTTTTCTATAACCATTTGTTATAACCATTTATAAAATGGTTATTATTAAAATGGTTATTTGTTATAACCATTTTCTCCAATGTATGTTTATGGTGCCTTTGTCTAGTATGAGGTAACTGTATTTATTCGGGTTTGTCTCTGTCTCTTCTATTCTGTACCATTGGCCTACATATCTGCTTTTGTACCAATATCATGCAAAGGAAACAATCAAGAACATGATGAGAGAGCATACAGAATGGGAGAAAATCTTTGCCACCTGTACTTCAAATAGAGTATTAATCTCCAGGATATACAAAGAACTCAAAAAGTGTAACACATTCACACACACACACACACACAACAACAACAACAACAACAACAAAACAATCAAATAACTGAATCAATAAATGGGCAAAGGAACTAAACAGGCATTTCACAGAAGAAGAAATACATTGATCAACAAATATATTTAAAAAGTTCAACATCTCTAGCAATTAGATTAATGCAAATCAAAACTACACTGAGATTCCACCTCACTTCAGTCAAAATGGCAAGGATCAAGCACACAAGTAACAATAAATGTTGCAAGCTTGTGGGGAAAATTGTACACTCATCCAGTGCTAGTGGGACTGCAAATTGGTGCAACCACTATGGAAAGCAGTTTGGAGATTCCTTAGAAAACTTGGATTAGAAAGACCATTTGACCCAGTTATCCCACTCCTTGGTTTATACCCAAAGGATTTGAAATCATCATACTACAATGCATAGCCACATCAGTGTTTATAGCGGCTATGTGAAAAACACCAGGCACAGAAAGACAAGCTCCACATGATCTCATTCATACTTGTTATTTCAAAAGGCTGATCTATAGAAGTCTACAGTAGAATGTTTGTTGCCAGAGGCTGAGGCTAGGAGTTAGGGGAGATGTGGAAAAGTTGGTCAATGAGTACTATTATAATTAGATACTAACAAGAAGTTCTGGTGTGGTATTACTGTACAGCATGGGGTCTATAGATAACAATATTGTACTATATTTCCAAAAGCTAGAATAAAACATTTTGAAAGTTATTACCATAAAAATGATAAATTAGAAAGAATGTACAATGAAATGTATTCTGCTGTCATGTGTAACTAATTAGAACAAATAATTTTTTTAAAAAAGAACTGCTTTACCATGCCATCTCACTTCTGATATGTGGATGCTAATTTACAATAAGGGTGGGACCAAGGAAAGAATAAAGGTACTTTGGATTAGACACAGGGGAGTGAAGGGAGGGGAAGGAGTATGGGAGTAGGAATGATAGTAGACTAAAACAGACATCATTACCCTATGTGCATATATGATTACATGACCTGTATAACTCTATGTCTCATACCAGAAGTATGAGAAGTTATATTCCATTTATGTATGATGTATCAAGATGCATTCTAGTATCATGTATAATTAATTAGAACAAATAAAAATTAATTAATTAATTTAAAATATGAGAAATTATATGTGTATAACCTGATTAAAATATTATATAATGTATACATGAACTGAAAATTTACTTCATACTAATTAATATTCATAATTTGAATATTGCCATTAGTTAAGTTTCAAAGCTCATTCTTTATTAATGAAATATCATTCCAGTGGATCTATTTAAATATACAAGGTCCATTTTTATTATGAGAAAAATTCAAATATGAGAAAAATATGAGATTAGAAAAGTCTAGCTGGGCATGGTGGCATATGCCTATAATCCCAATATTTTTGGGAGGCTGAGGCAGGAGGATCATGAGTTCAAAAGCAGTCTCAACAATGTAGGCTCTAAGCAGCTTAGTGAGAACCTATCTCCAAATAAGCTATTAAAAGGCTAGGATGTGACTTACTGGGTAAACACTCCTGGGTTCATCTGTAGTTAAAAAAAAGTTTAATCTTATTGAATTATAGATTTGGTGTCCACTTAAAATTTGAATGAATTCAATGATTTGAAAAGGAAATCGTTTCAATTTATAATGATAAATATTGCTTTTAAATAATATTTTCATATCTATGGTACTTAGTCAAGTTTACTTGGAGTAGTGGAATATGAAGTAGGTAATAATGTGAAGATGACACATCTTCCTGGAGTGCCTAGCATTGGTTTTGCATAACAATTTCCAATGCAATGTCAACATTATGTGTTTTGCAACTGTTCCCTGTTTCCTGTTACACCTCTTCAATCGGCATATATCATGTTGTTTTATTTTAGTCTTGTTATTCTTTATCATGGGAACTGTGAAAATTCCTGAGACCCACTCTAATTCAATCTGAATGTCCAGCCAGAGTTGGCTGTCAGACATCAGTATTTATTTTTTTAAATTTTTTATTGTTGGTTGTTCAAAACATTACAAATTTCTTGACATATCATATTCCACACTTTGATTCAAGTGGGTTATGAACTCCCACCTTCACCCCATACACAGATTGCAGAATCACATCAGTTACACATCCATTGATTTACATATTGCCAT
>NW_026000142.1:31266165-31281019 GCF_001458135.2 Marmota marmota marmota
GTGATGTCAGCTTTCCAATATGGTGGCTGCTGGCCTCCTCTGTGGTCTGACCAGTGTGGAGAACCGAGATGGACCGCTTCCTTCCCCCGTCTCGAACCCAGAATTCAGCCCTGAGTACGGTGCTTGCACGGCTGGCAGAAACTGCAGTGCTGTATCCCTGCGTCGCTATCTCCTCGTTTCCCAGCGCGCGCTGCAGACTCTAGCCGCGGGGTGATTTGCTGAATAAGCAGTGTTACCCTCCATGCGACAAACCTCTCGCGTTTGAGTCCCCGTAGCCGATCCTCGTGAGATGGAAATCCTTCCTCCAGGTTCCGGAGCACCCCACTATTGCTGGAAATTCCTAACAAGATAGCCTTTAGCCATCCTGACTTGTCATACTCCCACACAGTGAAGCAGCACACGGGGGCAATGCACTCCCCTCGCCGCCATCTTCCAGACTCAGACATCAGTATTTTTTAAAGAGAACCACATAATGCCAGTGTGTATCAAAGTTTGAGAAAGGCCAGGTTAAAGTGTCCAGGCTTATCTACCCATCTGTACAATTTTCCATCAGCCTTTTAGTTAACAATTTTATCATAATGATCTTTGCTTACTTCCATTATTTTATTGAGGTATGTAAATATGAAATCCCATTATTATTTCTGAACTCATTAGATGAAATTCTATAAAAAAATCTTTTTGTTTTGTCATCAGTGATTTGGTTACCATAATATGTAGTTTTTATAATAATCCAGAATAATTTTCTAATTTGACTTACTTTATTTTAGAAATGGTATTGGCTAACCACAGTCCACAGATGGCCTAAGACCTCTTTTTGTGTGGTCCAGAGCTAAAATTATTTTTTAAATAATTATCAAATGGTATTCATAAGAACAAAGAAGACCATGCCACAGAGACTGAATGTAGACTTGTAGAAGTGGAGAATGAGGACAAGGAGAGGAAGAAGGAGGAAACAGATGGAAACCCAAAGCCTAAAATACTTACTGTGTGGTTTCATAAAAAAAAAAAAAAAGTTTGCCAATCCTTGATTTAGAGTAAAGGGTTTGTGTCCTAGTGAATCCTCCAAGGTAAAGGTAGCCATTCAGTGTTTTTAAAAATATACTCATAATTTTTAACCAATAAATGGCTAATATTTTTTATGCTGATGTAGCTCCCCTGTATTTAGTCTGGCAGCAACAATTTCACATAATTCTCTAGTTTGTTAGTTTTGTTTTGCAGTTTTACTTCTATTTTAGTGATTTTTGATAGCTTCCTTTGTTTGGGGCACAAGAAATTCCATCACTATGCTTTAGATTTTCCTGTCATAGACCTGGGAGTAGCCATTTCTTCAAGGAATTCTGGTTTTCATTTCTAGTGAGAAATCATGTTTAGAGACCAAAATCTGGATGATGGTGGTGCTAATTGCTAATGAGCTGTATTTTCTTGTAACCCAGATTATTATTATTCCTTTGCCTTTTCAGAGAATGACTCTAGAGCATAGATACCTATATCTCACCTATCATACAGTGGAAATCCACTATATGATACTATAATGGATATATGTCATTTTACATTTGTTCAGACCTATTTTAGAAATATGAAAATATACTGTTAATTCTTACTGATATTTCCAAAACAAATTTAATATTATACATGTTTGTTTTATGTAATTTGATTTTATATTATACCTATTTTTTCTCAAGCTGAAATCTTTATTCCTAATAACATAATTTCTTTCTTATTTTATCCTAAAATAAAATTTAAAAATTCATATTATTAATAACTATAGTTTGAAGTTACATAAACTTATCTTATTTGTAATTTTTTAAAAAGATGCCTTATTTAATAAATTGAACTTATGGCCATCAGCACTATAACTCATGCCTGAAGGACATGTATCTAACATACATATTTTATGTGATAAGTAGTAGCATAGTACTACTTAGGAAACTAAACTGCACTTCAGCACTATGTGTGGGGGGCATTTTAAACAGTAAAATCACCAACAAAAATATAAAAATGTAAAAAATGTGACATTAAATATATCAGAAAGTGATGTTTATAGTATGAGAGCTGAAACAAGAAGGCAGGAGTCTCTCCAATATTAGCTGGAAATGGAAATGAGCATATCAGAAAAATCAAATTTTTTGCCACTTTGTGCATGTATGTTAATGATTGTGAAAGCTCTGAGAGTATTGACTTAGGAGTTACAAATAGATCACAGTGAATAGGCATATCCTAATGTATGGAACCTGTAAACAATGGTTGTGTGTGAAAGACTCATAGAAAATACATAGGAAATGATATCATTCTGGAAGAGTAGAAATTTAACCTACAGAAATTTGGGCATTACAGTATTTTAAGTTGAGTGACAAAGCTGTATTTGTGTTTTGTGGCAATTCCTCTGTGATAGTGTTGTGGGGAAGGAGTGGGGAGGGAGGAGTTGGGTACTTATCAGTGGGACATGGCAATAATCCTGGTAAAAAGTAATAGGGCCTTTACTAGGAAAGTGGCAACGGGTGGGCATGAAGTGAAAAGGCTGGATGTGGTGCCTGGCTCAGTGTGAAAGATAAATGAAGAGGAATCAAAGTTGATTTTCTGAGTAATGGAAGGGCCAGGTACTGAGACAAGGATTAAAAGTGACAGAACCAGATTCAAAAAGGAAAAAACTCATGGAAAATTACAGTTAGCCATGTTGAGTATTAGTTGCCTATAAGATTTCTAAATGTAGATGTCCCCTCAAAAACAATTAAAAATACAAGTCAACCTTGTTTAATGGTATTTAGGAAATGAAGAAAGGGCTAAGGACTGAATTAACAAAAAAACAAAAATAAACCTAAGAAGTTGAAGGAGGTAAAAGAATATGTGGAAGAAACAAATTTTCTAAAAAGGGGCCAGAATGGTGAGAAAGAAATGGAGAGTGTTTTCATGGAAGCTAAATAAGAAAGAGTTTCATCAAGAAAGAAATGAATAAGAATGTTAATTATGGCAAAGGAGTGAAACAAGATAAGCTCAGAAAGCCATCCAATAGACTTGGCAATTAAGAAGGACTGGTGACTCTGGCAAAGATGGTTTCGCTTGAATGAGAGACAGACTGGTATAGGACAAGAGGGAAACCGAGGATAAGAGAAGTCCAAGACAGACTAATTGTGATCAAGCGCAAGGCTTCTGGCTTGCTGGATTTCAAACAACAATGCTAGCATTCGAAAACTGTGGTAACCTATGGAAATTTATTCAGTGTCTCTAAGTTTTTGTTTTGTCATCTGCAAAATGGTTTCCATGATAGTACTTAAATGTGTATTTGAGTATACTTATGAAGAAGAAATGAATTGATGCATGGGAGGTGATTAGAAAATTGAGAGAGTGAGCACTCAATACATATTAAAAGAGATATAACCAATAGCATAGTTTTGTAATGAGCTGACGGTTAAATGGTTAAATGCTACACAACTATCAAAGAATACATTGAGATATATATATATATATATATATATATATATATATATTCCTCAAAGTTCTTACTATTGTTNATATATATATATGACTTTAAACCTATTTGTCCAAGAAGAAGGAAAGCATATCTTTTCTTTTTTAAAGAGAGAGATGAGAGAGAGAGAGAGAGAGAGAGGAGAGAATTTTTTAATATTTATTTATTTTAGTTCTCGGCAGACACAACATCTTTGTTTGTATGTGGTGCTGAGGATCGAACCCGGGCCGCACGCATGCCAGGCAAGCGCGCTACCGCTTGAGCCACATCCCCAGCCCTCTACAAATATCTTTTGAAGGTAGTTCCACTATATGTCTACTAAGATGGGCAAAAATGTAGAACACTGACAACACCAAATGCTTGTGAAGATTTGAAGCAAAAGAAACTCTCATTCATTTCTGGTGAGAAGCAAAATGGTATGAGTACTTTGGTAGATAGTTTGGTGGTTTCCTAAAAAATTTGAAATACTTTTATCATATAATCCAGTTACTCCTTGGTATTTACCCCTAAGAGTTGAAACCTGTAAATACTCAAAACTCTATACACAGACACTTATTTCACCTTTATTTGTAATTGTCAAATCTTGGAAGTGACCAAGATGTCCTTTAGTAAGTGTATGGTTAAAAAGCTACATCCAGACAATGGAACATAATTGAGCTCTGAAAAGAATGAGTTCAAGTAATGAAAAGACATGGAAGAAATTTAAGTCCACACTACTAAGTAAAAGAATCAAACCTGGAAAAGACTATCTGCTAAAAGACTCCAACTATATGACATTTTAGAAAAGTAAAAACTATGGAGATAGAGAAATATGATCAGTGGTTGTCAGCAGTTGGAAAGGAAGGAAAGAGGATGTACAGGCTGCAAACAGAAGATTTTCAGAGGATTTTTAGTGCAGTGGAAATACATTATATGATACTATAAAGGATATATGTCATTTTATATTTGTTCAAAACCTTTGAATATACTACAAGGAGAGTAAATCCTAATGTAAACTTTGGACTTTGGGTGACTCTGATATGTCAATAGAGGTTCACTAATTATAACAAATGTACTATTCTGGTGGGAGGTGCTGATAATGAGAAAAGCTGTTCATGTGTGGGAGCAGAGGATGGACAAGAAATCTCTCCACCTTTTGCTAAATTAATCTGTGAACTTAAACTACTCTAAAAACTTACGTCTTAACAAAAATTTTAAAATCAGTATAGTGTTTATTTACTATTAAGTAACAGACAACAGAGAGTTAACTTACATTATATACTGCAATTTATAAAACCGAAGTTTGTTTTTAACATTGAAATTGTTTTCCCTTCAAAGAACTTTTGTAATATTTCTTATGCATACCCAGATTTAGCATTATCATTTTAATAACTTTATTTTATTTGTTTATTTTTTTATGTGGTGTTGAGGATCGAATCCAGTGCCTCACACGTGCTAGGCAAGTGCTCTACCACTGAGCCACAACCGCAGGCGCATTATCATTTTTGAAATGAGTTTTATGCCACACATCAGGAGACTGTACATCTTAGTTTTACTTAAGCTTAATGTTTTTAAAATTTTATAAATTAAAAAAATCAGCCAGATACATTATACTGTTATTTTCTTTGATTTCCACATTAATCAAAATGTTATGCTTCAATCATTTATTCTTTAGCATCATGAAGTGTTGAATGTTTTTTAAACCTTGTGGGTTTTTTGGATGCTGCATTTCCATAAAACTGCAATGTTTTAAGTGTGAAAGTATTAGAGTTTCAAGTTTGATTTGGTATGAATGCTTTTCTTTGGCAAACCTTCAGCTTCAAAGATGTACATGACTATTTGTGGTTTCTTATGGTTTTGAGACTCTTTGAAGGGGGAAGAGATTGGCTTAATATGGTGAAAACTATCTTTGTGGGGTGCTGGCAGGTAGAAAGGGAAACAGACAAGAAAAGACTGTCTAAACAAAAGATTCTCCAAAGATGTCCCAGGGGAAGAAAAAGAATTCTTTTAACTATGTTAAACAAAATACCCATATTAGGTACAGTTCATACTTGACAAAACTGTACTTGATATTTATTTTAGCTAGATTTACCTTGGTATTAATCCAAACTATTCAGTTTTCTATTTCTGTAACTTACTGTTAGAGTTGTCTGTACATTAAATAGCAACTCATCTTTTCTGAGCAATCCACAGTTGTCCCACCAGAACCTCACGTTAGATTTCTCCAAATACATTATTATTAACTCTGGTCTACTATTCCATATACATCTACATATGTGGATTTTTATCATTATGGAGGATTCAGGATCCCTTAATTCAGAGAAAATTGTTGGGAAGCTAACATCTACTATACATTGTAAGAAACTATTAGTGACAGAGAGATGAAGACAATGTGTTCAGAGATCCCACAGTAGGACATTAAACTTAGAAGAGAGACAAGTAAAAAATAACTATTTGAAATTATAACAATCACATCTTTTTATTGAAGCATGATGAGTACAATTCATAAGGATACCTAACTTGTATAAAATCAGACAGTAAAGCTAAATCATAGAAGTAAAAATAGAAACAAAGTGTGAAGACCATGTGGAATAATGATGCCCAGGTGTTCATGGAGCTGTAACGAGGTCATTAAGGCTAGAGATAAAGCACGGATGGTAGGCAGGAGAGTTGGAGTGATATTTTGAGGTTATTATGGAGTTAAAGGCAAGAATTATAACATGTAGAATTTAATCCTCTTTAAGGTATTTTGGAGTGCCTTCTAGGCACTGTTCTAATCCTGCTTTTAAGCTCATTTAATCTTCACTATGTCTCTATAACATAGACACATTGTATAGAGGAGGAAAGTTGGCACAGAGAGTTAAGTAACTTTCCCAAAATACTTAGCAAGCAACAGAATTAGGATTTGAAGTGGCTCCAGAGGATGTTTTCATAGCCAGATAGTTTTATAGTCTCTCTGACTGGACTTCTGGGTGATACTAAGTATTTAGCATTTAAGTTTACTCAAAAAATAGCATGAGAGGCTACAAAAAAAAAACTTGCATGGACAAAAGCAATCAATATGATAATTTTGTTTTAATAATTACTCTAATGGTTTATCAGTGAGTAGAGTCTAGGAGCTTAATATTACTGTCCCAGTTTGGTATGGTGCAGTAATAGTGGCTGTGACTTAAGTGATGGTGCCAGAGCTGTAGAAAAGTGGGTAGATCTGAGAGGTACTCACTCAGAATTTAGAATTTAAAAAGGTTGGTGACTGATTATATGTGCATGAAAGAAATATCAGAAAGGACTTCTAGGTTATTTTCATAAACAACTTTGATTTGTAGATGAAAAAAATTTCCATGTCTTTTACCCAAAGATGAAAATATATTAGGACATGTTTATAAACTTGGGTATTATTTTCACAGTTCATAGGGCTGAAAATTACATAAAGCACTGACAATGGAACAGCAATGGTTCTTGGGTCTTAAGAAGTATTGCCTTAAACATCCTCTGTGTCACAAATTACATGGCAGTTACAGATGTGTTCAGGTGACAGAACAGCCACCTTTCAATGCTTGGAGAATACAATTAGATTATAAGAACTTAGTGAGATAATAAAAGTAGAGTTGAAGACAAGTTGGCGTGTGGATCCAGTCAATAGTTAACATCTATTATTAATTAAAGCATCCATTATTAATAGAATGAACCCAAGAACCAAAATTCAAGCAAATTATTCTATAATTAATCCAGCAAACAAAATTTAGAAGTCAAATATCATGATTACATAAACTGAGTGACTGATTGCTATGACAGATATCCACAGAAACACATAGCTTATAGTTTTTTTCTCAATTATTCTTATAGGTAACATATATTTAGCACAGTACCAAACGTTTCTAACTAGTTCACAAAGTTTTTCTAAAAAGTTACCAGAAATCTGAATCTTTTTTTCTATTTCACTAAACTCTAAACTCCACATTGATAAGGATATTTGCCTGTTATGTTCACCTCTACATCTCTAGTATTTAGAAGAAACACCAACCCTTGGTAGTCTCTCAATAATAATTTGTTGAAAACATTCACATATTCCATGCCTTTTCTGCCTGCATATAAATAACATCTTCAGTCTCACCTTAACTATACATCCTGGAAGAGCCCAGAGGACAACTAGTAAAGCTTTATAAAATAGAAATATAATAGCAGTTAGGAGACATTGTAAGAGTTGCAAAGGTAGATAGAACTTGAGAAGCTAAGTTGTGAAAATGAAAAACCACATTAAGTTTAGTTCAAAAGTCTTCATAATTGTCAGTCCAAGATTTTCCATATATGTAACTAGTACAGGCTTATCAGTAGCTCCATGCTTTCAGAAACCTGAAGAGGGTAGGCAGGCAAAAATTGTAGCTGAGGACAAGGTATCCAGGCACTGAAGGGCTGAGGTCACAGAGGAAATATAACTGTAAAAATGTGAACATGTATTGCAATTGCTTTTCCTAGAAGTGTTTCCTTCTCCCTAGGTTCCATGCAGTGAGTGGCCATTAGGTCAAACCTGAAGCCGCAGAGCTAAGCAAACTTTAGCAGCAACATAGTGCTGGGAAAACAAAAACTGGAGCTCAGAACTAGTAAGAAGGAAGGTTCCTGGAACAAAGCCCAGGCCCTCTGCCAAGACTTGTGAAGTATTGCACCAGAGGAGAAAAGCACAGTTACAAAGTATTGATGGTGATCTGTTTCTACTCCAACAGAAGAGTAGACCAGCTGAATAGTCCTGCCATAAGATAACAGAAGTCAGAGAATAAATAATTTTATATACAGTAGTCACTAAATCTACAACTACAGACAAATCAGGAGGAGTAATCAAAGAAAAAAGCAGGAAAATTAACTAAAACTAAGAGTCATTGGAAAAGTGGCCATATATTTCCAGATCTCAAAATGAATTTTAGAAAAATTAATTTAAAGGAAATATATAAAAAATATAAAAATATAAATAAACAGAAAAGTTTACCTCCTAAGTTAAGACTATGAAGGAAAAACAAAAAGACAAATACTAAGAGAATGGTGACAGATCGGTTAATGGGAACAAAGTCACAGCCAGATAGGAGGAAGTTCTGGTGGTGTTTCACAGGAGGGTGATTATACTCAACAATATTATATTACATAATGTGAGATAACTGGAAGTAAGGATTTTGAATGCTTTCATCACAAATAAGTGATAAATATTAGAAATGATGAATAACCTAAATATCCTGAGTTGATCCATTACATAATATGCAAATGTACTGAAACAACACACTATAACCCATGAAGGTGTATGATAATAATCCACCAAAACAATAAAACAAAAATATTCTGGAAAAAGAATGCTCAGTATAGATGTTTTGTTCACACCACATACACACATAGATATAGATATAGATATAGATATAGATATAGTAGCTATGGGAGACAATGCATATGTTAATTAGCTAGATATAATCATTATTACAATGTATCTAAAATTACAACATCATATTGTACATGATAAATGTATACAATTTAACTTATAAATAAATAAATTTAGAAAAAAGAAACAAATGAAGATGAGAAGTGAAAAACACAATTAAAAAAAAAAAAAACTTGAGCAAATAAGTTTTCCACCCAAATACCCAGTATAGAAAGAGGATTAAAAAACTGAAAAATTGGGTGGGTCAGAGAGACTAGTTCAAATTACAAAAAGGTAAGAAAAAAAAATAGAAAACCAATATAAGAGTATGAAATATATAGATTGTAATGAAAAGTTCCAACCTATTGGTAACTGCAGTATCATACGATGGAGAGAAATAGTGAAGCAGAGCACTATTTGTAAAGACACTAGCCAAAAATATTGCAAAAATTAAATTAAATCATCAAAACACAGGGGCAAGAAGCTCTATAATCATTCCACAGGATAAATGGAAGGAAACTATACCTAGCCACTTCTTAGTAAAATACTGAAAACTAAATCTAGGAGGAAAATCTCAAAAGTAGCCATTATCTTTACTGGGCCAATAGTAAGACTGGCTGCTGACATTTCAAGAGAAAAAAGAAGACTGGCATTTAAAAATGATAAATCACTGACAGCCTAGGATTTTGCCCAGATGGGGTCCCAGAGTGTGTAAAGAGGTACTGAGGGTAGGTAGACAGGGCCCTTGACACCAACACTGAGGCTCTCAGGTATAGTGGGTGGCAGCAAAGGCTAGATGAGTGGGGTCACAGTCTTAACCCACAGTCCCCTGTCCTAATGCCAGGCCCCAGAGGGACTACCTGAAACTAGGTTCTGGCCCTTGACAATAGAGTGTCCTCATCCAGTTGCTCACTGGAAAGATAGTCTCACCTGGTCTCCCTTTTTCCATAAGCATAACATTCCTTTTATTACCTCCTGGAAGACACTACTCTTCTCCACTAGCTTCTGTAGGAGAGAAAATACTGGTCTCACTGGCTAAGTTTCTCTAGGCGGATTTCTCTAACTGGAGGAATTTAAGTAAATAATCCTCACTGCCTTCTCTGACAGGAATAATGGGGATTGCAGATTTATCAAACAGTATGGCCTCTAAATGATGATTCTCATTTTGCGGTAGTAAGTCTCATTTGTACAATTAAACCATTTGTCTTCCTCTGCCTGTGTTGATTAGGCAATTCCAAAGTCACCAGTACTGACATAAGATTTAACCTTGTGTCCTCTATGTCTTCTAGTCATCTACCTCTTGTCCACCCCAGTGTGTCAGTATCACGAGTATTCAAAAAGATTAAATACCATCTAATTCTGCTTTCAGCATTTCCTGCTTTCCTCATGAGAAATTCATCAATCTCCTTCAAGAAAACCACCTAAAATAGGCGTGTGTCAAACATGTCCCATAATGTGGTGAGTAGCAATGACATTCTTTTTTGGTTATAGGGATTAGGTATCCATTAGCCTTGGCCTACCTGTGTTGGATATAGGGTATGGTAGCAGTGTGGTTGAAAACAAGTGCTGTTTGCTTTATACTATTGAGGATTGATTTCATGATGCTGAACAAGTACTTAGAATTGTATATTTAACTAAAACTCAGATGTCCCAAAGATAGAGAAATATCTTCATTAACCAATTTGTCTCTGGACTTATGATCTTTTCAACATTGAAAGAGTTGATGAAATATTTATATGTTTTAGCAGCAGGAAGTGTGGTCTTTCTTAAGAAGTTGCCTAGTTTGAATATGCAGATTATAAGTTTGATTTGAGTGAAGTGGACAAATGTGGAAATCCACATTTGTGGATTTGAGAACATTTTGATCCAGTTTTATAGTCTGTGGATTTGAGAGCATTTTAATCCAGTTTTATAATTCTCCTATAAGAAAGTACATGATAATCATATACCATGGAGATTCATCATATAGTTTCCCTTAGCACTCTATGTCCAGCAACTTCTTTCAGTGTCCTAAAAAAGTCAAGTGGAAATTTCTCTACTGCTGCCATATCTGACATGAATCGCATTAGCAAGTTACAGGAAGAGAACTCTCCAGACACAGTGTTTTCAAAGGGGTGTGCACTTTGTTAAGCTATAGCCCCTTAAATGATGCCACAGAATGGTCAATGTGAGTGAACTATTCTTTGGCTATATGTTACCTAGAACTTCATGGAGAGTTCTGATTAAAGATAAGCACTGTATGCTTCTCAAGGATCAGAACAGGAGATAAGGAAGACCCTTGAGAGATTTCAGAAACATGGTTCTCTTGTGTCCCTGCACTCACAAAGCCAAGCCAATTGCCACCAGGATGCCAGAGCTCTTCCAGCACTTTCTCAGGAATCTCAAAGTAACAGAAGCCTATCACCAGAGTGGTTTTTTTGGAACCACTTAGGCAGCTGAAGCAGCAGAGGATTTCTAAGATGATGGTTGGTTTAGACTGCCAAAGGAAGCTACAGAGGCCTTTGTTACCAAGATGGAAATTCTATGCTATCACCTATGGTTCCAACATTTGACTCTACATAGGATCTAATTCTAAAAATTACACCCACTGGTATTTCAACCAATTGCAAAATAGAATATGAAAAATTTGTGTTAAATTATTTTCACTAGAAACTATAGACTATGGAATATTTTGAATGCTGGTATAACAAGTAATATTTTAAGATTTTATGTAAAATCCAGGAAGAAGATTAGAGGAAGTAACTTCTTTGTTTTAGTTTTCTTTTGTGGTAAATAAATACTGGTGACAGTGAATTGCCCACTCCCCATTTGGGGGTTTTACTTGGCAAATGTCAGCAATCTTATTCACATGCTGTTTAATTCCATTATGGTTTTAAGTAAGGAATTCAAGTGTGTAAACTTAATCAGAAACATTTAATTTCAGTTCTTAGCCTTTTTGTATATGAACAGTTAGTTAAAAAGATTCGGCATATTTCATGCACGAAAAAGATGAGTTTTCATTTGGGCCTCTTTGAACAATAATCATTGCACTATAAGAAAACTAAATTGGTTCATCGTAATGTTATGCAATGCAGTTCCTAAGGAATATGCTGAAAATATCCATATATAAGATAAAGAACAATTTTGCTGTCTATGCCTGAATATAAATTTATTCTTTTGATTTCAGTAAAGGCATGGAATGATACTGTGTTCTTCCAGTGGGGGGATAGTATTTTAGCAATAGGATTTATCTTTTCTTTTCAGCAGTTAAGTATTTGAGATCTCATGGAACCATTTCAGAATAGGATGGTGCCTTGTAAAGTGGGCAGATTGGCTTTAAAGGAGGCTATTTGTAACTTTAAAAAAATGCATGTAAGATTTATTGCAGATGTTTTTATATATTTGAACATAGTTATCTGATTCATTCTATATGTTATTAAAATATTACCCTTGTGATAAAAAATAAAGACAAAATAAAGATATTTTCTGGAAAAAAAGAGAAAAGAATTAAGCAAAACTCTTATAAGTGAGCTCTTTAAGGCAGAGAGAAAGTCCTCTGTGATAGAAGCATAAAAATTCAGGAAGGAATAAAAAAGGGAAGAAAGAGGAAGCAGGCAAATCTGGATTAGTATTGATTATATAGAACAGTACTAACCTCAGTATAAATAACACAGAAAAAAATCACAAAAGATAATAGAGAAGTAAAATTAGATCTAAGTGATGTCCAGCAACATTGTCTTGGAAATGATGAAAATACCAATACAAGTCACACTGTATGCAGTAAGGAGATGTATTTTTATCCCCAAAGTAATCATCAAAACAAGAATTGACAGAGTACAATAAATACCAATCAAAGGGGAGAGAAACAGGATAATTAGAAGAAAAACATTACCGAATGTTTGAACAAAAGAGGGAAAATTGCAAAGGAAAAAAGTGATGTAAGGAGATTAAAAATAGAAGAATGGTAGTGGAAGACTAAATGTATTACTAATTGTATCACGAATAAATATTTCAGAAGACCAATAAAAAAGCTAGAATATCAGATTGAATTATTAAATCAACAACTGTATACTCCTTACAAGAGACACATATTAAATCTAAGCACACAGACATTTGAAATTTTAGAAACATTTATTGTATCATCTCTGCATAAAAAATACAAATTGGCATCTGTTAAGGTAAAACCAGATTTTCTCCATATACTCTCCTTATCTGAGACACTATTGAGTCTCTACTTTTTGGAATTATTCTGTATATGCCAGAAATAATTGCTTTATGAATTGGTTGGATCATGTGATTTTTAATTACCTAACTACTATTTTTTTTTTTTTTTTTGCTTTGGTGGCTCAAGGGTCAGTGCTGTTATTATCTTATTTATCCTACTAACTCTTGGGCTCCTTTGAAAGTAGGGCACATGAGAGACTCATTAGGACTCTTGAGATACTGGAAGAGCCACAGTGATTTTCATGGAAAAGAGCCCAGGCTACAGATGCTTAATGTGCTTACATGTACCCAGGCACTGAGAATGTCTTTGGCTAGGACTGAGCTGAAAAAAAAATTCAGAGAAATGAGCTTTAGATTTTAATTTCTTTGAGCTTGGTCAAGAGAATTTAATTTTTTTTGGTCAATCCTACTCTTTGAACTAATAATTGGAAACTTTACCAAAGTCAGTTACCTACATCTCCAGAAAAATTGGCCAAAATAAATTTCTATGCTCACATATTTGTGATAAAAAGTTTGCTAAAGCATTAATAATTAATAATAGGATGTTGGAAGAATAATATTCAATAACTGGAGAACACACACTTGTATATTCTCAGGCTTACATAATTGTACACATAATATATTTTCATAAAGAAGATAAAAATAGATGCATGCACAGGTACATTGATGACTCTTGGTGATTGCATCATAATGTGTTAGTTGAATTTGCCTCCAGGTGAGAGATATTAGTGATACAAATTGTGACATTTTTGGGTTGTTTTCTGATAATTCAAGATATGTAAAAAATGATAAAGAATTGAGGCCAAAATATGAACTGTTTGGCAAGGATTGCATATTTTGTCTATTATGAAAAGGTTTTAAATATTAATTCTTTAATTAATGATTCTCTTCCTGCCTATTTTTGATAGAGATGAACAGGATGAAACAAATTTATTTCTTTTGAAAGATTACGAATTCAAGCTCTTTTTGTTTTTTCAGTATTTCCCTGGCACAAACTTAGAAAAGGAAAAAAAGCTGACTGAAAATTAATTTGATAAAAACAATACTAATAATAATAGCTAAGATTTTAATAACATTAACTTAAGTGCCAGGTGCTATTCTAAGAATTTTCAAGTACAATTTAATCCTCATCACACCAACATGAGGTTTTACTCTATTGAATGAGTTAAGTACCTTGCTCCAGGCCATGCAGCTGTTACTGAGAAAATGATTATTAGAGTTGGGACATCATTGTGCTGTGCACAGAACTTGATAAAAGACTTTTCAATTTGCAGGACCTGGCTGGGCATTTTTGACAATATTGTTATATGGTTTGGGTTTTGCTTTTTATTGTAGTGTTCCAAAAAAAAAAAAAAAGAAAGGAAAAGAAAAATGATTTGAACTTGCACCTAGTCTAAGAAATTACTACTGGTAAGATCTTAGCAAGCTCATGAATTAGATATTCACTCATTCAATAAAGTGCCATGGCACTGAGGATATGATCATGACAGAGCAAGGCCTCTGCTCTCCTGGGGAACGTATTCTAGCAAGGGAGATGTATAATAATTGAGCAAACAAAATGCTAAGTGAGATCATTTTAGGTACTAAATACTTCATAGCCTCAATTTTCTTTTCCATGAATTAATGCTATCTACTTCCTTGCTGTTGCTGACATTTAATAAGGTAATACTTGGAGAGCTTTTAATATAGAAAAAAAAATTGCAGTTCACCTATGACTACAAAAGAAAACCTTTATTTAACTTTTGTTTGCATCTCTCTCATATATATATATATATATATATATATATATATATATATATATATATATA
>NW_026000142.1:31283816-31504749 GCF_001458135.2 Marmota marmota marmota
GTCTCGAACCCAGAATTCAGCCCTGAGTACGGTGCTTGCTCGGCTGGCAGAAACTGCAGTGCTGTATCCCTGCGTCGCTATCTCCTCGTTTCCCAGCGCGCGCTGCAGACTCTAGCCGCGGGGCGATTTGCTGAATAAGCAGTGTTACCCTTCATGCGACAAACTTCTCGCGTTTGAGTCCCCGTAGCCGATCCTCGTGCGATGGAAATCCTTCCTCCAGGTTCCGGAGCACCCCACTATTGCTGGAAATTCCTAACAAGATATCCTTTAGCCGTCCTGACTTGTCATACTCCCACACAGTGAAGCAGCACATGGGGGCAATGCACTCCCCTCGCCGCCATCTTCCCCCCTCCTCACTATGTTTTTTAAAAGAAATATACCAAAGTTTCTATTCAAAGCAGTTTCAAAGCACTTAGTATATATCAGACCCTGTTTTTAACAATTTATAAATATTAATATACTTAATACATTGTAAAAGAACTAATGAACAAGGCTCTAAAACAGCCCTTGTTTTACAGATGAGAAAACTTAGGCCAAAGAAATAGAGTTGATTTCCAAAAATCATGCAGACAGTGGCTCCAAGCTGGACTTAGCATCAGCCATGGCCGTAAGTCAAAGCTCTCAATCAGAGTCTATTGGTTGCCTCTTATTGAAAAGCATGTAGACAAGATAACTATGGGTAGCAGAAGAGAAGTCAAAGCTGATTGTTAAATACAATAAATACCTGAACTTTTGCTATCCTATTAATACCATTATTTTCAGAAATAATAGTATTCTAAGACAATTTTCCAGTAACTGTCATTTGATCTACTTGAACTCAGCATGCCTGTGCAAAAGGGAATGATTTGCTCCTTTCTAGGGCACAAAAGGTAACAGCCACATTAATACCAATGTTTACTTGTTTTTTTCTTTTTAATCAGGCATTTGTATATTTTGAGAATAAGGCAGGATTTAAGAATTTTATATGACACAAAAAAACAAAATGTATTTTGTGAGACTTGGAAACAACATTCACAAAGTATGCAAACAACTTTCTAAGAGACTGAGTGTACTTAGATCTATCAGCCTTTAAAGTTCAGGTTTTGTTTGTATGTGGCTCAGTGTATTTTCCTAATAGATTTTAACTATGATATGCATCATAGTTAAAGCAAAAACATAATGAGAACAACTAGAGTTTGATAGCCCTAGTTCATACAATAATTAATTAAAATGTCTGGAAAAGGAGAAAAGAAATTGTGTAATAGAAAAAAAAAGAAGACATATTTTTAGCTAATTTGTAAAGAAAGGAAAAGCCAAGGACCGCTTAATAAATTACATTTCAGAGTACTCTGAATAATTTTACCATTGCAAGTAGGAATGAAATTGCTATTAACTACTAATACTTTTCCACTCTTAGCCACAGTAATTTAGATAAATCACCAATCAATTGCCACTATTCACCCTCTTCAGATTGCTTGCTCCAATTACAACATATCTGATTACAACATAAATAACTGACCCTCAGTCTAGGTCAACAAGTTATCAAAGCACAAAATTTTCAGAGTTGCCCAAACTTGATTCAGACAAAACCACATAGCCCCATATTGATACTAGGAAGTTTAATCTTGAGTTCCCTTTATTTAATGTCCCTCAAAACTTCATCATTATTGAACAGTAGCTGATGAACCTGCACCCCCATTCCCTTTTAAAAGTCTGTCCCTGAGATAATCTAGATAATCAAAGAGCAGCCTACCCAGAGTTTATTAGGTACATTCTCTCCTTGGAAATGCTTACCTGAAATGTTTCTTATGCAGTGGTATTAGTTTAAATTTTAAAATACGTGACAAATAAAATCATAAAACCTCACTAGAAGGACACTGAGAAGGACATTGTTCATCATTTTTAAACTATGCCTCTTTTATTGGAACACAGAAAATTTGTTTCCAGAACTGGGAATCAGTATTTTTTTCTTCAATTTGTTTATTAGAAGCTTTAAAAAAAAATAGTTGCCTCCATTTATCAAGCTAGTGTGATCTAAGGTATAGTTTTGCATGCTGGGCTCACCTTTGTTCACTTTTCTTTTCCTATTGTTGCTTTCCTTTGGTAATTTCTCTGCTACCCATTTCTTTTTTTTTTTTTTTAATAAAGAGAGAGTGAGAGAACTTTTTAATATTTATTATTTTTTAGTTATCGGTGGACACAACATCTTTGTTTGTATGTGGTGCTGGGGATCGAACCCGGGCCGCATGCATACCAGGCGAGCGCGCTACTGCTTGAGCCACATCCCCAGCCCATCTCTGCTACCTATTTCTAATTGGCATTTTTTGTGTTGTTCCCGGGCCTCTCACACAAATCCTTTACCATCTTCACATGCTCTGGGTTTCACAGGCTGTAGGTCCCCTCCAGGCTCATTTTCCAGCTCTCTTCCACTGATTGCTTACAGGATTCAGCAGATAACAAGCACTTTGAGGAGGCTAGAGTCCAGAGGATGGGAGAAACCAGAGCACTTCTCATGTCTACTCCTTTGCAGAGATGTCATCAGCAACTGTATCTTTCCTCAGGTCCTGATTCCTATCATATGGGCCTGTAGTAGTTCTGGCTTCTCTGGGGAGATGCCAGTCCTTCGCTCCATTCTCACAGTTTTAGTACCTTTTCCCTTCACCCAAAGGATGGCAGCTGCCTCCTGCTGTTGCTAATTTGTTCTATCTCAGTGTTTCCTATGTGCTCTCTCCTCCAATCTATTGCCTATGTAAACAAAACAAAACAAAACATTTTTTTCTAGAAAAGTCACTTTATTAAACATGGTTAATGCAGTTTCTGTTTTCCTTGATAGACCCTGAGAGTTACCTTGCTAAATATCATCTTATTTTCATATAAATCTCTTGAATCCTTTTAGAACAATGCAGGGAATCTGGATGGATAGGAAGAGAGGGAAGAAAAAGAGAGAGACAAAGAGAAAAAGAACACAGAGGTTCTGTAAATACTCTAACTTTATAAGGGTTTTAAATAGATTTCTAAGGAATGATTGCTTTCAAAATTGCATTTCTCAGACTATCCCTTTGCACTTCATTCAGGTTTTTAAACTCACTTTTGCTCTCTTCAAGTTTTCATAAGATTGTTATGAAAGGATGTTAAGGGATCTAATTTATTAAAAGAAACAATTAACTGGTTTTTGTATGGCAGTGAAAGTAGCAATAATCTTTTAATACTTTTCATGTCTCATTTGGATTTATTTCAAGCATTCTTCAGGCTTGCCTAAAATAACATTTCTTAGTTGCATATTCTTGTGCTTTAGTCAAATCAAAAATTATGTACAAAATCTGATATATTTCAAAGAAAGACACACTTGTTTTCTTTCTAATGTCATTAATATTAATCACCCCTAGAAGGCCCTGATATTAACATGTGGGAAGTATGATGGTGATATTATAAATCTGTTTAACCTGAGAGCAATGTAACAGCTATCTTATTCCATATGTGTGCTCTAGATATTTTTACAGAATCATTAAATGGTATAATTTTAATACATTTATTAGGAGTTTGTAGCTTTTGAATTAAAAAAAATTAAACATTCCTTCCTGACATGCATATGTCAAGGAAAAGACCTGTGATATGTGAGCTATAGCTCTTTAGTAGTAGATGTATGTTCATGGGAGACCTTGTGGTTCCCTTTATTGAATACTAATGTCAATTTCACACCACAAATGAAATGTTCAGTAGGCAGTACTGATTTTTTCCTTTACACAAATTGTTACTTAATAAAAATTTGGCAAAGGCATTTACTCTCTATTCTGCCAAATATTAATTAATAACATAAAAATCAGTAAGTATTACTAACTATAAATTTAAAAATTCAAGGTAAAGATTCTCTTTTCCCTTAAATGAAGGGCTAAAAGTTCAAAGATTTGTAATTATTTTTACTGCTAATAATTATGGTTAATTGTGGTATGTATTACATTACAACCTTTCTTTTTCACAATTCATTAATTTTTTTCATCTCATTTTCTCATTATTTATGATGTATACTCTAGTATCTCCTCATAAGATTTTAGGTGAGGACTGGAAATGTAGCTCAGTGGTAGAGTGTATACCAAGCATTACAAGAAAAAAAATAATTACAGATTTGGGTTGAAAGAAAATTAAATGAAATAAAAGGGAGAATGTTATAAAATCAAAAAATATATTTAGAACAAGCTATATGGAAGTTTCCAAGCCCTAGATTAACTAATTATGAGTATTGAAGGATAAATATGCTTATACATTTCCTGAAAATTAAGACCAAAGATAGAAAACAAATATTGCATCACTTGCAGAAAATACTAGGCTAATTCGTGTCTTGAGATCATTTTTTTTCCTCCAGAAATTAACTGTGAATATATTTTTCATGGCATTTTAAATTATTATTTCATTGGTGAGTTATAATTATATACATAATAACAGGATACACGGTGGCATATTCATACATGCATATAACATAACTTGGTCAATTTTATTTCCCAGTAGCTCCCCTTTCCCTCCTCTTTTTCCTTCCCCTGGTCCTCTTTCTCTCTCTTCTGTTATCTTTTCTAATTTCATGAGATCATCCCTCCTTTAATTTTTTTCTCTCAAGTTTCTGCATATGAGAGAAAAGTATGACCCTTGATTGTCTGAGTCTGACTTATATTGTTTAACATAGTGCTCTCAAGTTCCATCCAGTTTTCTGCTGACTACATTATTTTATTCTTTTGTGTAACTGAATAAAACTCCATAAAGTATGTGTGTGTGTGTGTGTGTGTGTGTGTGTGACATTTCCTTTATCATCTGTTGATGAACACTTAGGTTGATTCCATATCTTGTTTATTGTGAAACATGGATATGCATGTATCATTATAGTATGGTGACATTAATTCTTTTGAATAAACCCTGAGGAATGGAATAGCTGAGTCATGTGATTCTATTCTTTTGAGGAACCTCTATACTGATTTCCATTATGGTTGTCCTGATTTACAATTCCACCAACATTGTATAAGTGTTCCTTTTTCTTCACATTCTTGCCAGCATTTATTATTATTTGTGTTTTTTAGTTATTGCCATTTTAGCTGGATGGAACTGAATCTCAGCATTTCCTTGATTGTGAGGCATGTTGAACATTTTTTCATATATTTGTTGTCCATTTATGTTTTTGTTTTCATAAATATCTGTTTAATTTATTTAACTATTTATTGATTGGGTTTATTTTGGTATTAAGCTTTTTGAGTTTTTTTGTATATTCTGAATGGTTAATCCTCTGTCAGAAGAGTAGCTGGCTGTTATGGTTCAGATGTGGTATCCCCCAAAAGCTCACGAATGAGACAATGCAAGAAGGTTTGGAGGAGAAATAATCAGCAAAGTAATCCCTGATGGAATTAATTGGGTGGGAACTGGAGGCAAGTGGATGTGGCTGGAGGCAGTGGTTCATTGCAGGGCCAGACTATAGGCTATATATTTGTATCTGGCAAGTGGAGATCTCTTTGTTTCCTAATCAATATGGGACCCCCTTTCCTCCAGCATACTCTTCTACCATGATTTTCAGCCTCACCTAAAGACCTGAGGAATGGACCCTACTGTCTATGGATTGAGACCTCTGAAACCATGAGCCCGTAAATAAACTTTCCCTTCTCTACAGTTGTTCTGGTTGGGTCTTTTAGTCAGAGCAGCAAAAAAGCTGAATAAGCACTGGCAAAGATTTTCTCCCATTTTCTGGGCTCTCTGGGTTCTAGTTTCCTTTGCTATGCAGAAACTCTTGAATGTGATGTTTTTATTTCCTGAACTTTAGGAGTCTTATTGAGGAAGCCAATGCTTGTGCTTATATGTTAGTGTGATGACTGTTTTCCCTCTAGCAAGTAGCAGAACTTCTGGTCTAATTCTGAAGTCTTCAATCCACTTTGAGTTTACTTTCATGCAAGATGAGAGATGAAAATCTACTGTAATTCTTCTACATATGAATATCCAGTTTCCCCAGCACCATTTGTCAAAAAAAAAAAGCTGTCTTTTTTCCAATGTATATTTGTTGATGTTTGGTTGGTTTTTGTTTTATTTTAAAACTACTTATGTAACATATGTTTTTAGTACCTTTGTCAAGGGTCAGATGGCTATATCTGTATGGGATCATGTCTGTGTCTTCTATTTGTACTATCTATGTGTCTGTTTTTATGCCAATACCATGCTCTTTTTGTTACTATAGCTGTGTAGTATAATTTGAAGTCAAGTATTTTGATGCCTCCAGAATTGCTTTTTGGCTTAGAATTTATTTGGCTATTTGGGGTCTTCTAATTATTACAAATGTATTTTAGGGCACTTTTTTCTAGTTCTGTGAAGAATGTCATTAGCCTATTAACAGGGATTGCATTGGATCTGTCTGTAAATTAGTTTTGGTAATACAGCCATTTTAACAATTATATTCTGTTTGCCCATGAACAAGGGAGGACTTTTCATCTTCTAGTGACTTCTTCAATTTCTTTATTCAGTATGGTATAATTTTTATTGTAGAGGTCTTTCACCTCTACACTTTGCATAGATTTATTTCTAGATCCTTTTTGTAGCCTGTTGTGAATGGAATTTTTTAATTTCTTAGTGTATTCACTTTCCATGACATTTAATAACAGAATTGTCATTATCCTTAACTATAAAAAAGGTATCTTAGGATGAATTTTAATTATTCTAATCTGTTTAACTAAAATTTTTCAAAAGATATAATCTCTATTTATGTGGTTAATTCTTAAAGAATCTTTCTATCAAGTAGACAATATGATATTAAATCAATATAGAAGACTAAGAAAAAGTACAGACACTTTTTTATATTATTACTTAATATTTGAGTAGGACTTAGAAAAGTGGGTAGTAAAAAATGACCATTAGAGTATCCTAAACTGTCTATGTCTTAAAAAAGTGTCTGGCAGATGCTGAATGATTGAATCCTCTGATAACTACATTTCACTCAGTCACAGTGCCAAAAAGTAAAATTCATGTACTCTGTATATCACAAGTAGGGAAGAGCAAATCTTTATCATACTTTAAACTTTTAACTATTGGCTTTTCAGAGACAATTCAGATTTGATACAGGCATTAGACATTTGCAGTTAGATCTAGGTTTTTATTTAGAGAAGATTGTATCTTCTTAAAGTACTTTCGAAAAAATGTCAAGTATGAATTTTAAATAATAGGTATTATAACAGTGTTAAAAATAGGTAATTATAGCTCTGTATAACTAAGAATGTCTAAATTGAATAAAGTATGGTACCAGGCCATGATGAATTAATCAATGCTGGAAGAAAGATTTGACATTCTTATTTAAATCTACTGATTTAAATGTTGAAGAGCACATGTGGAATGCTGTCATTTTTATTAATCAGAACTGACACTGAGATGACTTTCAAGACACCAATCAGTCACCAAGACCATTCTCAACATAAACTTCACTACCCAAGTGCTCCAGGTATGAATGGCTATGCTTTGTTTTTACATCTTTATCCAATTCACCAGGATATTAAAAAGTGATTATAGAATAAATAGAAAAAAGATGTGAGGGAGTAGTCATTTGAAAATACTTAAGGTTGGAGTTACATTATGTAAAACTGAAACAGGAATGTACAGAATAAAGGATAGCTAGTAAGGATTAAAAATCAATGAAAATTTGTGCATAAAGAGAAAGAACAAGAAAATTAGAAACAATGTTGAAAGAATTGTCTTGATAAATTCTTCTCTGTTGGTTAAGTAGAAGTCTAGTTCAAGTGATTTCAGGGTATTATAAGAAAGCAGAAAATAAAAACTAGTTTGTGATACTTCCACATAAAATTTTGGTTAAAACCAAGGCTTTACATGTTAACTACCAAAGGCACCTTACTTGATTAAACCCCCTTATTACTGGTTAAAAGATGAAAAAAGCAGATCAATCCATTTAGTTGAATAAAACTTCCTCTGAAACTGTATTTTCTTACTTACAATTTTACAAAATCTCTATATTGTGATGAAGTAATCTTTTTATTCTTAATACCTGTGGAAAATATAATGATTCAAAGAATGGAGAAGGAATCTTAAGAAAGTTTAGTCCTTTTCTTTTTATTGGCACCATTTGAAAAGGAGAATTCCTTAAACAACTTCAGTTGTGGTGATAGTAAATCCTAAAGATTTTTGTTCGTGGAATGATTCTTGCTTTCTTTTTCTCACATAAATTTAATTCCCTTGCAGTCAACTTTCAGTTACTTCTACCCAATCCTATGAATCAGAAACACCCAACCCCCACACTGTTATCTGTTCTCATTAATTATTTTACTGAGAAAAATCACAAATATGAAATGTATGGAAATGCCAAGAAAAAATATTTTGAAATTTTTAAACTAATAGTATTACTTAAATTTGTGGATTATGTATTTTTATTCTATACAAACTAGGACTGCAAATAAAAAGCAATACAAAACACAAACTCTTCTTTAAATCTTATAGTAAGCCAAAGGAAAAGATTGGCAAAGAGATAGTATTAATCATGACATTAATGATTAAACTTAATAAATAAGAGACATTAAATTTACTCAAGAAAAATGTCACATTAAAATTAGTTATTTACATGCACAGTTCAGAATCTTCACATTTCAAATACTTAATACAGTGTAGCTTTAGTTCTAAAGTAAACTTTGAAGGTAATTAAAGATAAAATGTGTGTCCTCAAGCCAATGTTGAAAGAGTTATAAAATGCAACAGGAACTTGGAAGTCAAACTTGATGACTTCCTTTCTCTAAAGGGAATAAAAAATGATTCCTCAGTACTTAGATTCACAGAAGTGTATGTTCTAGTTTAAGGCAATTTAGGTTAAGTAAATATTTGATCTTATCATATGATTTGGTAAAAAATTTTAAATTAACTTCTATGTGAAGAAAAATAATTTTATTCAACTGGACAATCATGTTTCCTGCCTCACCAAACAAGAAAAGAAGGAAGAAATTTTGAAAATTTAATCAAACAATTTAAAAATAAAATACATTTTATTGTATGTCAGCCTAATATTTGTAGAAGGAAAAAATGTTATTAAAACTTCCAAATGAAAAGTATTTAAAAAATAAAATTAGAGTCAATTTGTGTGTGTAGTTCAACTAGGAAATTCAGGCAGTACACTAAGTGGAGCAAGGAGGGTTACTTTGAGGTGATAGTTCAAATTTGAGTAAACTTCTACCCCTTATAGTACAGAAAGATTCTTAGCTGACTTTCTCATTGCTTGTATTTATCTTTTCCCCTTCTTTCACTGATTTTTTTTCTTTTTCAGTCCCTTCTAAAAAAGAATGGTAACTCATATTGTGTTCCTCCAACAGGAGCCAAGAATCCCTAAGAATTTTATGGGGAACTCCCAGTTGCTGGAACATAAGTTAAAATCTAGTAAATGAACTTATCAATTGAAAAAAATATAACATTGATGTTTATAGTCTTAATAGCCTGTAGTACAACATTAGTGCCACTTCCTTGATCATGCTAATGGAATAGACTAGACATTATTTCAATAACCACCTTAGTTCTAGTGCCAAGAGAACTTAACTTAAAAGGGCCTCATATTTATAACAGATAAGTGTGCACAACAGTTACATTTGCACTTGATTGAAAGTTACATTGCATTGTATGTCATTCTTTTGAGAGAATTTTACTTTTAGATTTATATTTTATTAAAAAAAATCAAAACAGCTGCTTTTAGTTTAAATCGTTTATTCTTGCTAAAAACCATGGCAGTCCAGAGACATTTTTCTATCAAGGTTTATCTCCACTTGTTAAAGTTTAGATAAGAGACTGCCAGATTTTCTGCTTCAAAAGAGATAAGAACAAATGTAACCACAGACTGCTCATTTATCATTAACATGTACGATTTTACAGAACAAAGTAAAAATGCATCTATTTCTGCTTAGAAAGAGGACACATTTGAAATAGACAAAAGAGAAGACATCAGATATTTTATTTCAACAGGTAGTGATGCAGGTTTTCTAAAAAGAAGAGACTACTTCATAACTAATACACTAATGACACTTTAAAAGATAATGTTTATAAATCAATTTTGAACTTCATTAGATTCTGGTACATTAAGGGTTTTTGGAGAAGATTGAATATTTTTAATTGATCACGCATTGTTACTTTAATGCTTAGGATTGAAACTGTGATTTTTCTATTCAAGATTTGAAAACAATATTTTTGTAATTCTTTTAAAAAATGTTTTAACCCATGCATAAAAATTGTACATATTTATAAAGAACCTCATGATGATTCAACACATCTATACATGTAATGTCCAAATCAAGCTAAATCTATCTATTTATCTCCTCAAACACATATCATTTCTTTTTGGTGAAAACATTTATTCCATTTTCCAGCTTTATTAAAAATATATATATATAGTATGTTGGACATATCTAAACACCCTACTTTGCATTAGGACCCCAGAACTTCTTTCCTCTCTCCATCTATAGGTTAGCCTGTGACAATCAACCTTTCTCCATCCTCTTTTCACTCTACAGCAACTGGTACCCTCCATTCTGTTTATAAGACCACTGTTTTTAGGCTCAGCATATTAGTATAAAGTGGTACTTGTCCTCCTGTGCCTGGTTTATTACACCTAACCTAATGTCCTCCAGTTCTGCCCCTGTCACAGATGACAAGATTTTAATCTTTGTAATAAACACTTTTATCTGCTTATCAGATAATGGACACTTAGGTTTGTTTTCATTTCTTCTCTTGTGGATAGTGCTACAATGAATATGGCAGTGTGAATGTTATATGATTCAGTTGACATATTGATTTCATTTTCTTCAGCTGTGTCCCTCAGATACCAAATAGTGGTATGAATCATATTGTTAGCTCTATTTTTAATATGTCTTAAGAACTTCCATTCTGTTTCCCATAATGGCTGAACTGATTCACATTCCCACCAACAGTGTATAAATGTTGCCTTTTCTCTATGTTCTTACCAGTACTTGTTATAATCTGTCTCTCTGATAAGTAGTCATTCTAATTGGAATAAGGTGAGATCTCATTATAGTTGTGATTTGCAGTTACCTGATGATCAGGGATGCACATTTTTTCATATAACCTTTTGGCTATTTGTATGTTTTCCTTTGAGAAATGTCTATTTAGATCTATTGTCCTATTTATAATTGGATATTTGGGTTTTTTTTTTTGTTTGTTTGTTTGTTTGGTTTGTTTTGCTTTTCCTCTGTGGAATTGAGTGAGATATATGCAATATTCATCAGGAGTACAGCTTGTAGCCAGGTGTGGTAGCACATGCCTGTAATCCCAGCAACTCCAGAGGCTGAGGCAGGATGATCTCAAGTTCAAAGCCAGCCTCAGCAACCTAGCAAGGCCTGAAGCAACTTAGCAAGACCATGTCTCAAAAAAAAAAAAAATTAACATTGCTGGGAATGTGGGTCAGTGGTTAAGCAAGTGCCCCTGGGTTCCATCCCTGGTACCAAAATATATATATATATTTTTTTTTTTTGTAAGTATTTTCTCCTATTCTGAAGATTGACTTTCACTTTGATGACTGGTGTTTTGGGGTTTGTTATAATCCCATTTTTCTATTTTCTGTTCTTTTATCTGCCTTTGGGATCCTTATTTTTATTTGTTCTTATTAGTTAGACATGATAGTAAAATGTATTTTGACATATTATACATATATGGAGTATAACTTCCCATTCTTCTGATTGTATATGATGTGGAATTAAATTGGTTGTTTTCATATATGAATATAGGAAAGTAATATCTGATTCATTCTACTATCTTTCCTATTCCCATTCCCCACTTCCCTTTATTACCTTTTGTCTAATCCAAAGTACTTCTATTTCTTCCCTATACCTACCCCCCTTATTGTGAGTTAGCAACCACATATCAAAGAGAACATTTGACCTTTGGTTTTGGGGGCTTGTTTCACATAGCATGACATTCTCCAGTTCCATCCGTTTACTGGCAAATGCCATAATTTCATTCTTCTTTATGGATGAGTAATATTCCATTCTGTGTGTCTATATATATATAGACACACACAATGGAATATTATGTAAATATTATATATATATAATATTTTCTTTATGTATTAATCTGTTGAAGGCACCTAAGCTGTTTCCATAGTTTAGCTATTATGAATTAAGTTGCTATGAACATTGATGTGGCTGCATCACTATAATATGTTGATGTTGAGTCCCTTGGGTATAAACCGAGGAGTGGGATAACTGGGTCAAATGTTGGTTCCATTAAAAGTTTTCTGAGGAATATCCATACATATTTCCATAGTGGTTCCACTAATTTACAGTTTCACCAGCAAAGCCACATAAATACAGTTTTCTCAAATTAGACAAAGACACCAAAACCATATATTGGATAAAAGATAGCCTTTTCAATAAATGGTGCTGGAAAAACTGGAAATATTTGTATTGCAAAATGAGATTAAATCTCTGTCTCTCACTCTGCACAAAACTCAACTCAAAGTGGTTCAAGAACTTAGGCACTAGCACAGAGACCTTGCGCCGACTAGAAGAAAAAGTAGGCCCAAATCTACATCATGTTGTCTTAGGAATCGACTTTGTTAATAAGACTCCTAAAGTGAAAAAAGTAAAATCAAGAATCGACAAATGGGATGGAATCAAACTAAAAAGCTTCCACAGCAAAGGACATGAGAATGTGAAGAGAGAGCCTATAGAATGAGAGAAAATCTTTGTCACCTGCACCTTATATACAGCATTAATCTCTAGGACATATAAAGAACTCAAAAAAAATTAATAATACCACCAAAAAACCCCCCAATAAATGAGAAAAGGAACTGAATACATATTTCATAGAATAAGAAATCAGAATGGCTCCAAAATATATGAAAAGATGTTCAAAATCTCTAGCAATTAGAGAAATACAAATTTAACTGCACTGAGATTCCATTTCACTTCCAGTCAGAATAGCAATTATCAAGAATACAAGTAGCAATAAATGTTGATGAGGATTTTGGGCAAAAGCTACACTGATGCATTGCCTTTGAGATCTTATTTAAAAAATCCTTGCTTATGCCAATTCCCTGAAGCATTTTCCCTTTGTATTCTTCTAGTAATGTTCATAGTTTCAGATCTTTAATCTATTTTTAATTTGTTTTTGTAACTAGTGACAGATAGGGGTCTAGTTTCTTCTGCATGTGCATATCTAATTTTCTCAGCACCCTTTATTGAAAAAACTCTTCTTTCTGCAAAATGTTTTCATAATACCTCTGTCAAAAATTAGTTGGCTCCTTAGCCCATTTATTGTTTGTTTGGGGGCAGGAAATTTGGTGGAATGAGATGGATATCATTACCCTAGGCACATGGATTACTGCACATATGGTGTGACACTACATTATGTACAACCATAGAAATAAAAAGTTGTGTTGCAATTGTGTACAACAAATCTAAATGCATTCTGCTGTCATATACACCTAATTAAAATTAATTAATTAATTAATTTAAAAAATCAGTCAGATACAGATGTGTGGTTTACTTTTAGGCTGTCTATTCTGTTCCATTGGTCTATGCATCTGTTTTTATGCCTATATCGTGATGCTTTATTTAGTATAGTTTTGCAGTATATTTTGAAGTCAGGTAGTGTAATGCCTCCTGCTTTGTTATTTTTACTCAAGATGCCTTTGGCTATTGGAAGATTTTTGTGGTTCTATGCAAATTTGCTTAAGACTATTTTTTCTAGTTCTGCAAAGAATGTCATTTGTATTTTGATGGGGATTGCATTGAATTGGTACATCACTTTGGATTTTATGGACATTTTCACAGTATGGATTCTTCCAATACATGAGCACAGCAAATGTCTATACCCCAATATAGCATCCTTTTTTTATTTAGCCATTATTATTTTCATGCACTTACTGAAATATTGAGCAAAATAACTTTTGCAAAGTATTTTGTAGGTTATTTAGGTATGGCATGCGCAGTGGATTAAAAGACAAAAATCAACAAGAGTGAATTCCATGGTGGGGGGAATACAAAGATACTAGTAATTAAAATGCTGTATGATAGAGACTATGGGAGAAAAATGATGAAGTAACTTATGGACTAATAAGAGTCATCAAGAGAGAAATTAGAAGCTGGAACCTGAATAATCAGGATCATTCCAAATAGAAAATGATAATGGGAGAACACATTGTATATAAGGGGGCATAAGAAAATATCCTAATCACAAGAGGATATTAGTAAAAGGAGATAGTATGACTTGGTCACACATCATCAGTTGTTTGAATGGTCTGGTATGAAACACAGGAAATAGAGATTTGGGCCAGGTTCATAGAGGAAATTTACTTGAAGCATTCACAATATTGTATGGTATATTTATGTCATGGAAAATAGGTCAAAATGGCTAAAATACATATCTTTGGACAAGAAGAAAAAACAAAGCAAAGAAAAAGATTGGAGAGATGTATATTTACCAAATTGAGACTAAAAGTCTTGTATATTGTGCTAAAATATTTCTGGTTTTACCTTGGTCAGTGAGAGGCCACTAAAGACACTTGAGCTGGGAAATGGTGTTGTAAGTTGCATCATTTGAGATAACTAAAGTGATTCTGGATTGTACAAGAATATAAAAGAACTGAATTATATAAAGACCAAGGGTTGTTTAATTTGCTTCCTAATCACCCTTCTTCCATATTTTAATGAAAGCACGCTCTTTGCTTCCCTGTTCAGGGACCAAAGGGCATCATATCCTGGCTAGATTATTGCTATGATTTGGATGTGGTTTGTTCCCACAAAACTCATATTGAATTGGTGCTAACATAGCAATGTTGGGAGGTGTGGTCTTTGATAGGAATTAATGTGATTCTCAGGAGACTGGATTAGTTCTTGTGGCAATGGATTAGTTGTTTAAAGAGTTGGTTGTTATGAAATGTCTGGCCACCTTTATATCTTCGTCTCTTCAACATGTGCCCATTTGCTTTTCTGTTTTGACCACAATGTATGTTCATCCCTCTCCAGAAGCAAAACAGATACAGCTATACAATCTATATCTTTCAATCTCGATGTAAATCTCTTTTCTTTGTAAATTACCTAGTCTCACGTATTATTTTATAACAACAGAAAATGGACCAAGGCAGTTAATTATATGTGTTAATAGTAATATCATCTATTCCTATCTACAGGAAAATGACTAGAGTGGATATGTATAACTTACGGAGAAAATTAACATTTATCCCAATATTTTTTTTTCAGATACTGCTGCTAAAGAACCTTATTTTTACATAGAACTACTTGTAACTTTCAAGACAGTCTGGTAGGAATAACTGGCCTAAAAATTATAGATAAGAATTGAATAGAGGTAGAGAGATATTGATCTCTAATAGAATTTTATCTTCATATCCAATCTTCTCTAAGACCAGCTTCATCTCTTTTGCCATAAGAATAAAATCCAGCCAGCTCACTGGGAGTTAGGGACTATGTAGAGGAATATTAACTCATCCTAGGCACGTAGCAACTGATCTGCCATCCTACCTCAAATACTTACCTACCCCAGTCAAGATTATCCAAAATCAGCCCCCATCTGCAGAATTATTCACCTAAACATAGATTTACAAAGGTAAGTACATTTTTATAATGTTACATTCCATGAAGAATTTATGATATTTCTGATGCAGCATTATTATAATTGATATAATTAGACAACAAATTTCTCCCTTTTGAATAATTTAGCAGGAGTTGAGATTCTGACACACTAAATGAATTTTCCTATAGCCCGTTAAGAAGTTATTTCAATAGTCTAGGTAAGATGATATGGACATAGCCTGAAATACCATGCTAGGCACAAGACTTTACCATTAAAAATAAATTTGAAATTGGCACAGTGGCATATGCCCATAATCCCAGCTACTCCAGAGCCTGAGGCAGAAGGATCACAATTTCTAGATCAGCCTACCCAATTTAGTTAGACCCTGTCTCAAAATAAAGAATAAAAAGGGCTGAGGATGTACTTTAGTGGTAGAGTTTCTCTAGGTTTAATACCAGTATTGATTTTTTAAATTAGAAAACCTAAAACTATTTTTTAAAAATTCTACATGGATAATGCATATAATTTTTTATATAATTGGATGTACTTTGAGAATAAGGGAGCATAATTAAAAACGATGCTAAGATTTCAATCTGCAAAAGTTGGCTGGCAACTAAAATGCAGAATAAAGAAGCAGAACAAAGAACTTAGCATTTAATATTTCAAATGATTATAGAAAAGTCAAATAAAATGGAGTTTATAATGAAAACTTTGGGTTTGATAATGAGTATGGCATGGTTGAATTTTCCAAAGCAATTTCAGTGGAAACATAAGAGATATTGAAATCTAAAAGTATTAACAATAATTATTACATTCTAAAATTCTACTTAAAGGTACATATGTGCATATAATTTGAAATTCAGAATGCATATGCCTTTTCTCATTCCTGTGTTCAACATTTATCTTATTGCATGCATTTGCCTCATTTATTACTTTGAATGAGGATACAGTCTCTGATCATATTCCATTGAAGGGAATATAGTGTGAACATATACATGAAACACATCAAAAATTATGAAGGAAAACACTTAAGAAAAAATATAACACCACATTATCATAGAAAGAGAAAGATTCAGCTCTGCCTTTCACAAGGTATCCTAAGATATATATATTGGATATATATATATATATATATATATATATATATATATATATATATTGGATTTTGAAGCATTAATTTAAACTCTCCATTTGAATAAGCAAAATATATGACCATTTAGACAAAAGAAAAAAACTTGCTGGAATGAATGCATGGAGTTGCAAATTGTATAGAATGTGATCAAGGAAATCTCAACAGGTTGATGGAGCACAAAGTGTGCTGGGACAGTTGCCATCTTTGGAGCTGGGACAAGGTCAGGGGCCAGATCATGAAGAGCTTTGTGTTTTCCTCAGTTTGGGATCTGTCCTATTAAGAAGCCTAAGAGCAAAAGATACTTAAGGTCAGGGTAACACAGGATCAAATTTTTATTTAGAAAGATAACTCAGAGGATAGTTTGGACTGTGAAAAACAAAATAAGGATTGAGAAACTAGATGTCCAGATAACTTATTTTCCTAACATCAGTCATTCCCAGAAAAACAAGACTTTTTGCATATAGATGTATTACTTATACATGTCTTCAATTATTGCTTTACTATATATTGGATTGCTTTAAAACTCAAACTACTCATTCAGAACAAAGAGTCACAATCTTAGAATAAATAATTTTATTTTTATGGTTTATCCTCATGGGGCATTTAATATAATCTTCTGTATACTTACGCCAAAAGAATGACTTGAAAAACTGTGCCCTCTGTCATCAGTGGTAATGAAAAAGAGGGGACGGACTGAGAGACACTAAGAGATTCACCAATGCCTGATAACTGATTGGGCAGTGAAGTTAAAAATAGCTGACTTTATATTATGTGCTTTACATTATGTGCTTATCAGGTGCTGAACATTATTGTAAGCAATTTTTATGTGAGAATGGGGTGAATTCTTTCCATTTTATGGAATTATCCACATTTCATAGATGAGAAAGAGACATAGTCTGGTTTTTCATCCCAATACATTTATCTAGAACCTTAGCTGTATAGACTAAGGAAAGATTCAATATCCTTATAAATATAGAAACATTAATTGGATGCTGGGATTTTGATGGTGTTTTGTGATATTAAATCCAGAGTCAGATAAATAACCACATTCTCCTCTGCTAATCAAAACTAATTACTTTGTACCACTACCGCAAGAATTCCACTGTGGAATTATTCTTTAACATGGCAGAAAATTGAAGTTCTAGTAACAATTAAGAGCTGATTTCATATCCTTAAACAGAACTTTTGAAAAACTTGGGTTGGAATGTACTGTGTGGGAATTTCACCTTCTGCCCTTCTATCTGTATTTTTCAGTTATTGATAAGTACACATTGGGTGCCTACTCTGTGACAAGTACTAGGGTTACAGGATTGAAAAGCCAACTCTCCACCCTCATGGAGTTGATAGTCTAGTGGACAAAAGAGAAACAATTAGAAAATAAATTAGAAATTTAGAGTATTGGATGACTTGGAGTGTTTTAGTCAGCTCTTTTGCTGCTGTAACTAAAAGACCTGACAAGAACAATTTTATAGGAGGAAAAGTTTATTTGGAGGCTCACAGTTTCAGAGGCCTCAGTCCATAGAGAGTTGGCTTAATTCCTTGGGTCTTAGGGTGAGGAAGAACATCACAGCCAAAGAGTGTGGTGGAGAGCAACAGCTCACATGATGATTAGGAAGCAGAGAGAGAGAGAGAGAGAGAGAGAGAGAGAGATCTCCACTTGCTAGATATAAATACATATTTAAAGCCAAGCCCCCACTGCCCCACCTCCTTCAGTGACACCCTGCTGGCCTTCAGCTACCACTCAATTAATCCCCTGATAGAATTAACTAACTGATTGGGTTAAGGCTTTCATAACCCAATCATTTCTCCTCTGAACCTTCTTGAATTGTCTCATACATAAGTTTTTGTACATCTAAACCATAACATGGGGAAATAAATAAATCAGTGAAAAGTGATAGGGACAGTCTGAAGCTTTGGGGTATGGTTTGTGATGGGGTGTACAAGAGAAGGTCTCCTTTAGAGCTTTGCATTTTTGACAATGATCTGAATTAAATAAGTCATGAAATAGCTGGAGAAAAATATTATGCAGAGGGAATGGAGATAGAAAAGCCCCAAGGTGTGGATAAGCACGGGCAATGTGTGTTCAGAAGGGTGAAGTGGAGAAAGAGAGCTAAAAGACTTTGCCAGGATCCATAATGAGGAAGCAAAAGAGAAATAACTGGTCAATGGTGATTGCAGTTTGAGTCATAGTGACTTTATTTGCAGTTTATTGTATTTTTGTAATATCCTTGAGCTCTGATCAAGCAGATAAGCAGCTACATCCTCCTTAAGGAAAAGCTAGGATGGTTTTAACAGAATAATATATGGGATGAGAAAGTGTTTAAAACTGTTCTCCCCAACAGTTATTTTAATCATAGAGTAAATAGCTCATGCACACATCTGTAGTATTTCAAATCATTCTAAAAATAAAGCTCATATTATACTTATATACAAATCTATTTTTTACTGTTATGGAATATTTGAAAGCAGGAAGTTTATTTTTTAATTTAACTTTTTTATTTTTATTTTTTTATTGGTTGTTCAAAACATTACATAGCTCTTGACATATCATATTTCATACTTTAGATTCAAGTAGGTTATGAACTCCCATTTTTACCCCGTATACAGATTGCAGAATCACATCGGTTACACATCCACATTTTTACATAATGCCATATTAGTAACTGTTGTATTCTGCTACCTTTCCTATCCTCTACTATCCCCCCTCCCCTCCCCTCCCATCTTCTCTCTCTATCCCATCTGCTGTAATTTAATTCTCTCCCTTGTTTTTTTTTCCCCTTTCCCCTCACAACCTCTTATATGTAATTTTGTATAACAATGAGGGTCTCCTTCCATTTCCATGCAATTTCCCTTTTCTCTCCCTTTCCCTCCCACCTCATGTCTCTGTTCAATGTTAATCTATTCCTCCCGCTCTTCCTCCCTGCTCTGTTCTTAGTTGCTCTCATTATATCAAAGAAGACATTTGGCATTTGTTCTTTAGGGATTGGCTAGCTTCACTTAGCATAATCTGTAATTTAACCTAATTTTTAAAAAAATTTCTTAAAAGACAATGTTGCCCAGGCTGGCCTTGAATGCACAATCCTCCTTCTGCAACCTCCTGAGTAGCAGGAATTACAGGCATACCCCACCATACCCCTCTAAGACAGGAAGTTTAGATCCCATAATAATCAATTAATAATAATTTTTATCTTTGGTACAAATGATTAAATTCAGGGGCACTTAACCTGAGTCACATCCCTAGCCCTATTTTGTATTTTATTTAGAGACAGAGTCTCACTGAGTTGCTTAGTACCTCGCCATTGCTGAGGCTGGCTTTGAACTCAAGATCCTCCTGCTTGCTGAGCTGCTGGGATTACAGGTGTGTGCCACCACGCCACCACACCCAGCTTAATAATAATTTTGTTAGAGTTTTCTTACTTAAATGTAATCTTATTTCTAATGAAGTATTGAATTTCAGTTTATAGAAATCAATACCTAATTTGAAAAGAATTTCACAACAGTATAAATATGCATACAACCAGTACTGTTGCTCATAAGAGGCAAACAACTTCCAAATAGAGAATGTTATTCAAATGAGTTTCTTTTTTCTCCCACTAGAACGATTCTGTTCCTAAAATCATAAAACAGGGTGCTTATAAAAACTAGCCAAAAACAGTTCAAATGTCATCAAAAGCCAAAAAAGGGGGCGGGGGACTAAAATGACTTTCCAATGTTGGTTTTACCAGAAGTAGAATATAAATGGAAAAAGTGTAGAAGTCACTTAATAGTTTAATGGAAAAATAAAGGCTATGCATACAAATGTATTCAAGTACTATCACAATCATTTTCTCGCCTTTAGTGTTTTTGCTTTATCTTGTTTTGTTTGTGCTAGGGATAGAATAAAGGGCATCATGCATGGAGTGCTCAACTAATGATAGATCTTCCCAGCTCTATCACTTTGCTTTTTAACCTTTTGAAGCAAAACAACAACAACAACAACAACAACTTCTTTTTTAAAAAATCAAGTTATATCTAACTTATGTGATAGAGGAACAAAGTTCACACAACTTCAGACACATGGTAGGTGTTCAATAAATATTTTTACCACCAATGAGTTTTGTTCAGAGAGTTGTTATGAAGATACAAAATAATTTATACATTTAAAATTGCTAGTATAAATTTTGGCATATTATCAACACAATGTTTCGTTTCCTTTTACTTTTAACTGTAATAAGTGAGCGTTTGATGTTTTTAAAATGAGAAATGGCAAAAAAAGATACTCATTTTGAAGTGCATTAAGGAAATCTTGTGATTTAATACTGCCATTGATGAAAAAAGAGGAGATAATAAAATTATGTGATATCAATTTAGACAAAAAAATAGATAATAGTTTTCAAATGGAATGTTGACCTTGATGTATACAACGAACATAGAGAGCGACTTCAGATACAGGGGATGGAAATGATGTATATATGTAACCATGAAAGTTGTTCATGATTTACCATTGGGAGTGAAAAACAAACTGCAGAACAGTATCTGTAGGCTGATCACATTTTAGTGAAGAAAGCTTACGTTGTTAAATAAATACAGTACTAGTTAAATGATCTATGCCAAACATCTCTCTGATGATGTGTTGTTTTCAGTTTTACCTTAGATTGTTCTGTATATTTGGCATTTTCATAATTATAAGCATGCACTTCAGTTTTATTATATATACAGAATAGACTTTTCACACACACACACACACACACACACACACCTCACCAAGCTATTTATCTATTTTATACTAAGGCAATATACAAGAGATAGCATAAAAGAACAGCAGTAACTACTTTTACAAAGGACCCTTGCACACTAAAATGCAAAGAGGAAGTGGCAGCTTTGCCTTAATGAAGATGAAGCTGACATTGAGGAAGTCCAGGGAAGGGTCACCAAGGAGACGGGTCGAGCTATGCCTGCACTTTGCTCACCGACTACCAGCCGTCCTAGCTGCTGTGTAAGTACAGCAGGGGCAATCTGTGAGGCTTAAATTTGAGTAAACAAACATAAATCTCCCCGTTTGTTCCACACAGAATTAGAAGTGAAAAGGTTGGATCAAGGACGATGATGATAAATAACATCAAATTAAACTTAGCATATCACATCTAAAGCAACACGGGATATAATTTCAGACTCCAGCTAAAATTAAGAAAGTTTGTGTCATTTTGAAATGATAAAGGTATTATATTATGAAATGGATTAATATGGAGTCATAAAGAGTCTCATCCTGGGTTGCACAAAGTAATGCTGGGATAGCAGGATATTGCTATTAATGCCATTTTTCATGTACATGAGAGTTCAGATTTTTTTAAACACTTTATGTACATTTTTATATTTATGAGCATTATGTTTTCTGCTTAGATGAATCTCAAGACTGACAGGGAACATTTGGAAAAACACAAACTAAAATATCCTACTTATCCAATATATTATGTTTAATTATTTTTCTTCCCTCAATTACATCTTGTTTTTTTAAGAGCATCCATAGAACCCCTACCCCTAAATCCTACAGGCCTTATTTTATTTCTCTATTAAATGTGTGCATACATATATCAAAATGTGACAAAATTTAGTAAAAAGTATAGAGAATAATTTAAAATCACTCCTTTGCCTATAATCTTATGACTGTAGATGTTATCATTTGGTTTCATGCCATCAGTAGTTTTCTTGTTCACTTTTATTTCAACTTTCTTATAGTAGACAAAAACATTAGAATTCCAGTTGTACCTGGAAGTCAAAGCTAAAGAAAGTATCTTTTATGAAGACACTGTTCTTCATGAAGAAACCAAAACTCAATGAGCCAGAGAACAAGCCACTGATGATGCTTCAGTGACACTTAAATTCTCTTACTTTGTTAATGAAAAATTAAATTCATGAATCCTTCTTTTGAAGGCGTATTGGTTTTACATATAAAGAATTTCAGAAATCATCGTCTCTTTATTTTAATTCAATGATTCTTTTTTTTTTCTGGATCTGTTAATAAATAACAGGAGATTTCAGCTTCCTTAAAGCACCTCTTTTTGTTTCAATGAAGTAGATTTTGGGGACAAAATTGGGAAAATGCATTTTAAATTGTATGATTTAAACTTTGTTATAAAGAGTATATAAAATATGTCCAGGGAGTCTAAAGGCCCCTCAAATTTTAGAGAGTTACTCTTAGAAACTGTGCTATGCCCAAATATTTGTGGAAGATTATATTGACTCTCACTGATGCAGGCTTGGCCATGTCACTCTCAATAACGAGCTAGACAGGGAAGTGATGCTGATTGCCCCCAGGCAGCTGTTTTAGGTCCCCTCTGCAATGGAGACTTGTAGTGGTCCAACATGAGGCTTTTCCATCAAACTGAGTGAGCAGTTTCCTAACAAACTTCTCTGACCTACAAAGCTCTCTATACATAAGTAGCCCCTGTCCATTTCCAACCCAACCTCTGGATCTCTTCCACCACTCCCAAATTCATCCAGACACGCAGACCTGTTGCTTTCAAATTCTCCAAACATGTATCACTCAATCTCCTTTATCCTTACCCTCCTTCCCCAGGGAGAATGGCTTATTCCTCTTCCTGTTTTCTGTTTCTACTCAAATATGATCCTCATAAAGAAAAAGGAACTTCCCTAATCATAGATCTAATACCTCAGGCTCTTTCTCTGATTTATCTTCCTACTTTGGGGGGATCTAATTTGTAAAATAATTGTTTTCATTATTTTTAAAAATTTGTTTACATATCTTGCCTGAGTTATTCCCTGCTATATTCTTAATGCTTACGAACTTACCTGACACATAACATATGTTCAATAAGTACATGCAAGTTAAATTAATGAATATTATAACTTAGAACTGGGCTGAATTTCACATTTGTGAATAAATGGTTTCTTATTTTGCTGCAAGGAATTTCCATAAACATTAACAAGCAGAAAATGAACTAACTCCCTAAAATAAATACTTGAAACCAAGGAGGCAGAAAACTCAGAGTCAGCAACACCATTAGCATATGTGTCAAAATAAAGGTTTTAGCTAATGCATTCCAATGTTATAAAAGAATGAAAAATAAGTACAGGTCATAGTGTAGAAAGATATAAAATCTGTTGTAAAGAGAACAGATTGGATGTTTATCACTGAATACATATCACGATGTCTGCTCCTTTTTGTTATCTTGTTGGTAAAATGAAAATATAAAGATTAGTTTAAGGATTAAATTTGAAATCTGTATTCACTACTTTGGATAGCACTTATCACATGGAAACCACTCAATAAATATTGGCTATTTAATATTAACTAAATATGCTTTGAATTTTGGATATTTTGCATATCATTATTTGGAAACAACCTAATTATAAATATGTTCCAAATAGGAAGTCTATTGAACAACAAAAAAGTAGACATTACATTAGTTACACACTTCAAGAATTTGACAACCATAAACTAAACTCTTTCCTACTGAATATATGGATCCCATAAAAGAAATTCCTCTAGAACAATAGGTATGAGTAGTGATTTTTAAATATTGCCTCTTTAAATCACAGGTATATAAATATGTTTAATTTAATTTGAAGCAGTTGCTAGGAAATGCATAAAAAGTATCATTCCAACTTTCTTTCCTGTATAAACTCTAACTCTCATAATTATCCAATACATCATCAAATCACATGAGTGTTACTTGAAGTACTCAGGACCAGATGTTAAATATAGTTTTGTCTTCCTAATTTTAACAAAATATTGTTTAGTTTTTTTCTTGTTCTTTTTTGAAACACTGATTGATTGCACATTTTCTTCCCACAAAGTATACAAAGTTGGTTACAGAAAAGTACATACAATAAAAAATAGATTTGCATTAAAAAATGAAATTTCAGGACTACCATTAGATGAAAACAGTAGAAAAGGAAGACAGAGAAATTTAGGGATGTGAGGGTTTTTTGGCAAATATTCCCACACTCACTTTGGATCACTGGGAATATTTACTTGAGTGTTTTCCAGATACCTACTTGTCCCTTTATATAACTTGACCCTGTTATTTAAATAAAGTGCTATTGTCCTTAGGTGAGTTAAATAATTGTTTAATTCACTGCTGAAGTATTATAATAACACCACTCTTTTTACCTTCACCATCTATGCCTTGCTACAAAAGGAAGACTGTGTGCTAGGTTTTCTCCTCAAAAATACGAACAATTCTAAGTTGTTGAGAAGGAAAGAAAAGACAGTTTAAAGTTTTTCTGTGAGAAAGTAAATCTCTTTTATAACAAGAGTTTGCTGTGTTTCCCTAAAGTAGAGTCATTTGGGCACTTGGAGCCTGAATTGTGGTCAGTGGAGCATGAACAGAAGAGCCAGTCTTGGGCTCAGAGATGTGTGCACTTCCTGCCTTACTTCCTCTTCTGGCTGCCTGAGTCACAGACTTGAAGGCAGGAACTCTTGAAGACATTTTGGACATAAAATGGAGCTGAGTGTTGACAACAATGCAATCACAAAACAGACTCCAAGTCTCTGCTGACCCCTGAAGTTACCATGCCAACTCTGGAATCCTATCTCCAGACTGCTTTTATGTGAAAAAGAAATTATTGTTTTGAATTTTTACCAGTTGTAGCCCAACCTGATTCTAATTGATACATCCACATCCATGGTATTTTCTTTTATATTTATAAACAAAATAACATACAAATACATTGCAAACAACAACAAAAACTCACAAAGGTATCGATGGATTTCCTTAACATCTTGGAAGTGATGTTAGTATCTGGAGGGGAATTTAAAGTAAGTCAACTACTGCTAGAAACCTAAGATAAAACCAAGGGCAGTTATTTTTACAGGCATTTATATATACATTGTTTTAAACTCCATTTTATGGGAGGGAAGGCCAAGATATCAGAATCCATGGTCCAATGGTAAACACCTGTTTCCCTGCAGTTAGTGAGCGCACTGAGTTAGTTCTGATGTAGAAGCGGAGCTCCAAAGCCAAAGGACCAGCTGTGAGAGCAACATTTCCAGTTTTATATGCAACAGTTTTCAAGCACTAAGTAGACTAAGCCCAATAAACAACTACATAGCTGAAATCCTTTTGCCTGGGGGAAAATGGGTTCCTTAAGGATACCCATGTAAAAACAGATGAAAGAAATCTAGAGCAATGTTTTTCTCCCAGACAATGGGGGTGCTAAGAACTGAACAAGAAAGGCAGGACCCAGCCAGCCAGCTGGTCAGGATAAAGGTCAAGAAAATAGCTACATCTCAACTGAAAATGCAAGTTGGATTTAGCAACAAATGGAGGAGAGGGTAGGCGAAACTATTTCAATAAGACAGAACACCATGAAAGTTATTGAAGCAAAAAAAAAAAAGGGGGGGGGGAGAAAAAAAATCAAAATACAGCAATATTCTCTCAAGGAACTACCGAGACATCTCTTTGCCCCAAGCAGAACTGACAAGGAGAAAGAAGTGAGGTTGACCTCTAAGGTCACTCAGAAGTTTCATCTCGACCCTGGCAGATGGAGACTCATAGCATATAGAATGGGCTGTCTTTTTCAAATACGCCTTTTAAATGAATCCTGCTAATAGCAGAGACAAGGACAGATTAAGGGAGAATCAATTTGAATTTAAACTTTTAGGACACCGAGGCAGTGGAGATAAATAATGAGGGTTTCAAACAGAGTGAAGGAGGCACAAAGGAGGAAGAAGGCATAATTCAAAAGAATAATCAGAAGCACCAGGGGATCTGGGCCATGGAGGAGTGGGAGAAGAATAAGATAAGCCAGAGCTTTTAAGGATTCAGGGGTCCAGTTTTGGTGATTACTACTGCAATTGAAATAGAAAAGAGCACATATTAGAAACAACCCAGCATCAGGAGGGACACAAGTTGATCTGGGTTTGGGAGATATTATTTGAAGTACCTATTAGACGTAGAGGTGGAGAGATTATACAGGAGTTTGTCTTTCTGAGCACACCTCTTAAAAACATTTTGGACTCCAAATACACCGAACTCCAGGCATAACAGTATAAGAAGGGACCAAAACATTCAGCTAACTGAATGCAGGCCACTTTATTGTGATGTTAAAAAAAAAAAGATTTTTCCAGTTTGTCTTTATTGTCACAGAAAAGAACACACAAGTCAAGATAATGCAGCTGTACATTACTGATGACCAGCTGAAGTGATAAAACTTCCACTGTTCACTATACTTTATTTCTTGACAGAAAGAGACTGCCCCATTTCCAGAGGGATCATTAGACTAAGTAGAGCAATTTTCATGTTTGTAGACATGTGAACATCTTGAGAATACTCCTGATGTTCTTTGCTACCTGGAGACAGAGTTTGAAGATTTAAACTGAAGAATTAAGGTGGCCAAGGAATACATAAATCATGTTCATAACATTGGGAACTCAAAGTACTATTTAGGAAGCCTTAATCCTAACATATAACCATGTATTGGGGGAACTCCAAGCTAGAGTTTCAAACTCATCTATTCAGAACACATCTTCTCTGAGGTTACACGACCACACTGTACCCTGGCTGCATATGAGTAAGTGAAATAAATCTGCACACAAAGCCATTTTCTAAAGCTGTTTTGACAAACAAATTGCCTCTGCAGGTCAGGAGCTCTTGCAGATTCTGCATTGGTTGGCCCAGGCAGGGTTATTTTTCCCGGGAGCTATAAGGACAGCCCTGTACTCGTTACTCTATTTTATACTAATGCATGTTAGCTTGTGCTATTCATTGCTTATTCTTTGCTCTGCATTTCAACTCCATTTCTGCCAACAAATCATCTCTCCAGGTTCCCTCTATGAGGGCTCTTTCCCAGTCAGGAAGGAAATCAGATCACAAATGGAGTTAGGGAAGGAAGCCAAATGAAGATCTACCTTGGCTTGCTACTTGTGTAGGAGTTTGCTAGGACTGCACCTGGATTGGCTGTCTGTCCAGAACTGAGTCCAGATATTTTTAGGTTGGTTAGTCCATTTTGTGCTCCTATAATGGAATGCCTGAAACTGGGTGATTTATAACCAACAGGAATTTGTTGATTTATAATTCCAACGGTGTGGAAGTTTAAGATCGAGATACCACATCTGGTGAAGGCCTTTTTGTTGTGTCATAACATGGCAGAAAGTGAAAGAGGGAGAGAGAGAAGGAAATCACTCCATTAATCCATGAATCACAAAGGCAAAGCCCTTGTGACCTGATCATGTCTTAAAAGTCCCACTTCTTAACACAGTTGCATTAAGGATTAAGTTTCCAACACAAGAACTTTGGGGGATACATTCAAAATATATCAAACTGTAAGGTAAGGTAGATTGGATCTCTGCCTTTTCTCAGGCAGTATGACAAATTGTTTTAGTCATTATTTTCAAAATTTTTTTGAAGTACTGTAATTATTTCAATATTCTATTTAATATTTCAGTATTATATATTTTATTTATGTGATCTCTGTTTAAAAATAAGTGAATAAGAAAACCAAGGTTTTGAATTTAAAAAGTTATAGGTGATGTTTCCAAGAATGTCTCTAGCTGTGTGACCCTGGATGAGTCATTATAATTTTTGGATCTCTCTTTATTCTTTGTAAAACAAAGAGGTGATTTTTAACAACTATCAAAGTCTATGATTTCATGTAACAATTTGAAAAGTGACCCCAAATAATTGATTATAATTTCCTTTGAAGGTGTGTCTCTCTTGCAAAAAACACCCTTATTATATGAGATCCCCTCTGGGATCTTCAATAAAGGCAGGAAACATTACTGCTTTTCTTTGTTTCAGAATAAATTATGAGCTTTGTTATCCATTGGAGCCCCTAAGAATTTTGAGCATTACAAGTTTCTTCACAGTTCTTAGTATTTCTATCTCACAAGTTTTGTTGCTTTTCTTTGTCAAAAGCCATATGCCTCATCCCCCATCAAAGATAAAGGAAACTCCCCTGCTAAACTGGCCTTAACCTGCTTTTACCTCCAAAGGAAGGGAGCAGCTTGTGTTTCTATCCTTCATATTTGATGACCAGGAAGCCAGGCTCTTGCAACTGATGTATCACAGAGCTTTGAGCAAGGCCTGCTTGAAAAGCAGTATGACCTCTGAGTAGCTTCTTGCTCATATCCTGTCTAGATGATGGCAGCGTTTTCTTGTTTAAATGGGTTTTCCCAAATCTTCCTACTATTCTAGAAAAGAAACAAATCAAATTTTCAGAGGACAGGATAGAACAAAGGGGTCAAATAATTAAAATTGAAAATCCACCCCTAAATGTGCTCCTATTACCAGTTATTTGAACACTTCCTTTTCTTTCAAGTGGATATAGTCATAGAACCTGCCTGTGTGAGGTTGAAAGGATGATTAAAAGAGAAAAAACAGAACCTGGCAAATAGTAAATGCTGAATAAGTATTACATTATCAGATCATTTTCAAATATAATTAAAAACTTAAGACTACAACAAAATATTTGTCAGTCTCATACCAGGAAAAGAAAGTTTTATTTAATTTCATCTCTAAAATTGATTATGTTCTATCAGAGAAATTACCTTATTCCCTTGATAATAAATGCATAAATCTTCTGACTCTACTAAAGGAGTGAGAAGATTTAGGGAACTGTAAGAAAGGAGCAGTAAGATTTAAAAACTTAGAATCTGGAAAACTCTAAGAAAGGAGAAGATTAAAGAAAAGGAACTCTTAGCTAAATAACTGGTAACATGATGGAAATATTCATAAAATGAAAAAAGAGAATATTTGAATTTTCAGGATTTAAGATTATATTAATCTTCAAAGCTTAAGAGATAATGAGTCAAAAAACATGATAAAATGATGCTATGTGCTTCAGAAACTGTTTTCATTTTTCAGTTAACACTCTGATTCCTGTTTCATACCTTTCTTCTAGACTTGTCTGTATTTACCAAAAGGGTCAGAGTCAAGTTTTAATTCCTACTGTATTCCCAGTACCTAGCACTCTCATAGTAAGTGCTCAATAAATACATACGGATTTAAAGCAGAAATATATGAGAGAAGCTAGTAGAGTATTACCTCCCCAGTATTACCATCAAAGGAACTTGTGGATATTGAAGAGTTAACAGAAGGCAGGAATTATAATATAGTTGTATTTTAAAACTGAAAAAAAAATCCTGAAAGCATAGTTACTTATACACTCTATTTTTAAATGAGTGTAGACTGGGATCCTAATTAGAATAAGATATAATCCATGTTTGTATAAATATGTCTAAATAGACTCTACTGTCATGTACAACTAAAAAGAACAAATTAAAAATATTCATGTGTGATAGCATTCCTAACCAGTATTGAGAAATAAATATTTGCAAATGTAGCCATAGCCCTTTTCTCATGGAGCTTACAATTTTATTTAATTAGAAGAGATAATATTATATATAAATTATATATATAATTATACATGCACATACATATACATATATGTGCAGATGACAATTCAATGAACTGAGTAAGTATGCTGAAATAGAAGGGCATCATCTTTGGAATGTGTAACCGGGTCAGCAGGGTGGGATAGGGATAATTGGTATCTTTTAAACTGAAAGATGAACGAGGTATTAGTCAGGCAAAACCTGTAGGTGGGGGAATAATTCTAGGCAAAAAAAAAAAAAAATAGCAGATGTGAAGGTTTTAGGGAAAGAAATAACTTATCCTGTTCTCAGAAATGAAAGTTTCCAAAGAAGCTGGGACATAGTGGGCAAAAGGAAGCGGTGAACAGTCAGAGGCAATTCATATGGATGTTGGTCAATGGAAAAATACCGAAGGATTTTAAATGGGAAAATCACATAGAGTTACATTTTAAAAAAGCATAATCTAAAAAATGGATAAAAGATGGAGTATATGTAGAGAAACAAAATTTGAGATTATTGTAGTTAATGAGGGTGAATGAACATCATGGCTTGGGTGTAGGTGGAGCCTCTAGAGGGGGAGGCACATGATTCAAGATATATTCAGGAGGTACAATTGATGCCTTGGTGATGGTTTGGATGTTGAAAGGTAAACACAAATCAGTAGAAAGCAATTTTCTGAATTCTGGTTTGAGAAACCAGGGATGTTTTATTGTGAAGGTGAAGGCGGCAAGGAGTACTTGAGGTTGAGATTGGGGTATGGTAAGTTTAGAATCTGAGAGTACGTCCAGCATGGATGTCAAGTGGACAGTTAAACATTTACCTTTGTCTCTGCGAGGACTTCAATTCTTTCCTACTGAGATGCCTTGTTTCAGTTCAGCCAACTTCACCTCTAAGTGGCCATGGAAAGAGGATGTAGTCTTTCAAGTTAAGAAAGGTGGTACAATATCTTAGAAAGCAACTTTAATACAGAGAAAGCTTGGCTTTTACTATTATTGGTCAACGAGTACAAACCTTGTTATAAGATGAATAAGTACCGAAGAAAGCATGAAGACTGTAATTAATAACAATGTTTTGTAGACCTGAAATTTGTGTTGAGCAGAGGTCATGTGTTCTCACTGTGTTCCCATTTAAAAAAAAAATAGTAATGATGTGAGGCGATGGATATGTTAAATAGTAGGAATATGGTAATCATTTCACAATGTAAAATATAGCAAACATCATGTTTTATGCCCTAAATGTAGACAATTATCGTTATACAATTCTACCTCAAAAAAACTGGGAAAAGAAGGTATCACTGAGGAAGATAACAGGGACAGAAGGAGCAATGGAGCCGAAAGGGTAAAAATGGATCATTTGAACATGGAAGAACTTAGCTCATTCACTGTGCTTGTTAACTTTATTATGACTCATTTTGTTTATAGGTGGATTTAGGAAGTACAAATTATTGGGATTAAGAAGGGAAGTGGCTAATACAGGAGGATAGTGCTTTAGACCATTCATTAATTTTACTTCTAGGAATATGGACATGCCTCTAGAAAACTTTCCTCATTCATATCCCTTCCATTTTTTGAAAATTTTTCTTTCTTTTCCTCTACAGTTCTTACTTTTCTTTCTCCTAGTTCAGTACTTTCAAAGGTGGGCCTTTCAAAAGATAATGGAATATTGTGAAGACCATTATGTTAATAAGCTTTTTGTCGCATTGATCTCTATGAGAGATCAGTTTGTGTAAAGCTGACCAAACTCATTGAAGTAATACTTTCTACTTTAGGAAATGTCCATGGTTAGAGGGTCTATGAGTTTTTTTTTTTCATTTATGTATTTCACAGCCTTAAAAATTGAGAAGTACTACCGAGTACCTAAACTCTCTGAATGAAATGTCAATCTTATTTTCCTAAAGTCAAACACTCTCAACCAAAAGGACTTGAGCATTTGTTCTCAGAATGATTCTTTGGGCTACCAAAGAAAGATATATAATCATACTCTCTAACTTCCTCTTGTCCAGTCTTAGAGATCTGTAATCATTTATCATTTCATAAAGACAAATTTGTATTTTTTTAAATCACTCATTTTTCTCTTATAGGTTATAAATTCTTTATTTTGGAATAAATCATATATTCTAAACTATCACTGCATTTAGATTATGAATCATCTGAAAAGTCAGAGGTTAGAAAATGTTACCATATCTTTGTAAAACTTTAAGAATGCTTGGAGAAATTTATTTGGAAATCCTGCCATTTATTCACCTAATTTAATCGCTGCAGGTTACCTATGGTGATTTCTCTCAGTTAAGATGATTCATCAAATGAAAATCTTTTACTAATTAACATCGTTGATGTTGTGAAACTTTATAATGCAGAGCAGATGAAAACCTTGCATATAAGTAATGAGTAGACTATTGTTGATTCAGGAGTTTTTGAAATAATTGATGTGATCCTTTTTCCCCTCAATCCTATTACATCAACCCTTCATGGAAAAACCCAGATGAGAAAATGTTCACCAACATAATATAAACTGTATTAGTTTGACAAAGTAAACACCTTTATCCATTAGCAAGCTAAAATCTAATTTTCCATTTTTATTATTTAAAGCCACATTTACAAATGTAAATATGTAAACTTTCTAAAAGTAATAATTCTTCTCATGTTGGTGGGAATTCTTCCGAACAATGAACACAAACAGAAAGAACATAGGACAGCATCCCTGATGAACATAGATGCAAAAATCTTCAATAAAATAATAGTAAACCAAATCTAGCAGCACATTAAAAAGAGTATTCACCATAATCAAGAGGGATGAAAGACTAGTTTAACATACACAAATCATTAAATGTTAGACACCATGTCAAGAATGAAAAACTAAAATCATATGATCATTGTTAGAAGTAGAAAAAAATTAATAAACTTTTAACATCCCTTCATTATAAAAACTCTTAACAAATTAAATATAGAAAGCATGTACCTCAACATGATAGAAGCCATATATAACAAGCCACCTATGAGCATCAGACTGAATGGGAAAACACTGAAAGCTTTCTAACTACACCAAGACAAGGAAGCCTACATCACCACTTTGACTCAACATAGAGTTAAAAGTCATAGATAGAGGAGTCAGGCAGGAAAAGAAAGAAAGGACATCCAAATTTTAAAGGAGGAAGTCAAATTATCACTGTTTGAAGATGGTGTGATCTCATATATAAAATCAGAAAGACTTTAAAAGATTATTAGAACTGGAGCTTGGAATATAGCTTAGTTGGTAGGGTGCTTGTCTTTCGTGCACAAGGTCCTGGGTTCAATCCCCAGCACCACCAAAAAAAAAAAAAAAAAAAGATTATTAGATCTCAAAGGTATTTGCATTAGTAAAACCTTAGTCCTGTGTATTTTCCCTATTAACTTTTATATAGATGTAAAAGTGAGTTGATTTTATTAACTTCAGAAAACCCATTGTCATGCTTATTCATAAAACTATGGTGATACTTTGAAAATATTTTTTGTGGCCTCATTTTTTTTTATGACAGCAATAAAATGTTCCTCAGGAAAAAAAAGGAACTAATAAATTTAGTAAAATTTCAGGGTACAATATCAATATACAAAAATCAGTCATACAAACTATTTGAGAAAAGAAAATTCAAAAAGCAACACCATTTATATTAACTACAAATATAGAAAACACCCAGAAATAAATTTAGAAATATGGAAAAATTCCACAATGAAAATATTGATGAGAGAAATTGAAAGGAACACACACATACACACACAAATGGAAAGACATCATGTATTTAAATTAATGTTAAATTGTTAATTAATTGTAAATAAATGTTAAAGTGTCCTTACCACTCAAAGTGATCTATAGATCCCAAGCACTTCCTATCAAAATACCAATGTCATTCTTCACAAAACTAAAACAAATAATGTTAAAATTTATGTAGGAACCCCCCCCCACACACACACAACTTTAAATAGGCAAAACCCTCTTAAGCAAAAAGTACAAATCAGGAGGCATCACACTATCTGTCTTGAAGACATATCACAAAGCTATTGCAATTTAAACAGTATGATATTCACATAAAAAAGAAACAGATTTTTGGTATACAATAGAGATCCTAGAAGTAAACCCTCAAATCTAAGGCCAACTGATCTTCAACAAAGGGACTAAGAACGTGCACTGGTGAAAGAAAGATCTCTTCAATAAATGATGCCTGAAAAATTGGATATTCACATGCTAAAGAATAAAACTAGAACTATAGTTCTCTCATGTTACAAAAATAAACTCAAAGTGGATGTAAAACTTAAGCGTAAGACTAGAAACTATGAAATTGCTAGAAGAAAACTTAAAGGAAACACTTCAGGACATTGGAATGGGCATTTTTTTTTTATTTTGGCTTAGACCTAAATGCATAGTAAACAAGCAAATATAGAAAAATCGGATTGTAACAAACTGAAAAGCTGGTTCACAAAGAAAGCAAAAATTGAAGGGAAAAATAATTTACAGAATTGGACAAAATATGTACAAACTATATATCTGACAAAGGGTTAATACCTAAAATACGTAAGGAATTCAAACAACTCTATAGCTAAAAAAACAAATAACTCAATCTGAAAATGGGCAATAAAAGTAGACATTCCAGAGAAGACATGCAAATGGCCATCATATGTATTTGTGTGTGTGTGTATATGTATATAAACATATATATCTAAAGATCAGCATCACTAGTCATCAGGGAAATGTCAAAGTCTCAATGAGTATCATTTTATCCCAATCAGAATGGGTATTATCCCCAACCTCACAAAAATAACAAATGTTGCTGAGGATGTTATACGCAGGGAACCCTTATACACTGGTGATGGGAATGTGGAATTAGTTCAGTCATTATGGAAAACAGTATGGAAGTTTTTCAAATATTAAAAAAAAAAAGAACTATCATATGATTCAGCACTCTCACTACTGAGTACATATCCAAAGGAAATGATATCAGTTATGCCAAAGAGGTATCTGAACTCCCATTTTCATTGTAGCACTTTTCACAGTAACCAAGCAAAACGAAAACAGTGTAAGTCCATCAACTGATGAATGTATAAAGAAAATGTGGTAAATATACACCATAGAATACTATTTAATCAAAAAAAAAGAAAGGAAGGAAGGAAGAAAGAAAGAAAGAAATTATTTGAGACAACATGGAAGGCACTGGACATCACATCATTCTGTTAAGTGAAATTGTCCAGCCACAAAAAGACAAATGCCACATGATTTCATTTAAAAACATTGCCCTCGTAGACATTGAGAAAAGCATGGTGGTTAGCAGGGGGTAGAAGCTTAGATAGAGCGGGATGGAGAACAGTGGTCAGCAGGTACCAAACTGCAGTTAGATGGGAGTAAGAAGTCCTGGTGTGCTGCCTGCACAATAGGGAGACTACAAATAGCGAATATGTACTGTGTATTTCATAAAATTACAGTGTTTTGCCACGAAGAATGTTAAATGTTCAAGGAAGTAGATATGCTTACCCTTATTTTAACATTATAACATATTTGTGAATCAAAACATCATATGGTTTCCATACATGGATGAATTTTATTTATTAATTTAAAATATAGAAAAATAATCTTTTGCCATATATATCCTAATATAGGAGATAAATCATTGAGCCCCAGGTACTAATTCAAGTTAAAATAATGCAATTAATTATAATCCTCTAAAACTCTCAATCTTGAGAGTTGTACAATTTTTACTCAAAAATTTCTTTTAATATTAAGCCCTCCAAAATAATTATATAATATTAATTACAAAGTATAGTTGTTACCATTATACCATGAAATACTGTACAAAATAAAAGAATGTACAAATATTAATACCAAGACAATGCTGATATCTCCAAGAAGCACAAACGGAGTGGAATTCACTATACATTAAAAAGTAAAATAAGACAAAACAAACCCAAAGCAGTCACAGGCAGTCTAGTGTGACAAGTGTAAAGGAAGCCCAAGCAAGCACTGCAGAGGCTAATGAAGTGGCGACCTCTGTAGGGATAGAAGGGTGCAGCCTCAGAGGAAATGAAGGGACAGGTAAGGCTTCTAACATGTTGAGGCAATGCTCATGAATACTGGCATGAAGCTTAGATAGGAAGACACACTCAAAACAGTACAAACAAAGTGATGAGCATTGAGGAGTATTGCAGAGTGAAAGGTTCAAAGTTAGTCTGCGCTTAGACTATTTGTCAGATTCATAATTTATGTTGTCTAATTTTTAAAGCATAAACACACATATAGTCCAAAACTTCTTTTGAAATATAGAAAGTAAAAGTGTTTCTTTCTCTTGTCAGTATTTTCTGTCTTGTTAGATGTTCTTTAGGCAATAATATTCTTCATAATACCACAAACTCTGCTCCAATTACTACAATATTCCTTTTATCTTAAGTTAGCTTTAAGTCTCAGCTTTCATAAATAACACATGCAATTGAGACATTTATAAATGTAAAGGACAAAAGAAACTATAGGCAGTTTACAGGAAAACTTCTAATGTTTCTTATATATGACAGGCTTGTAACTTGGTAAAAGGGATGCAACAATGTCCTGAAGAATTGTGCCAATCAAGAATGGTTCCTACATAGGAGACTGATAAATAGCATGATAATACAACTCCTGGACTCAAACACAAAGGGAATGCAGACCAAGGAATGCACACCAAGGTGACTCAGGACAGTCACAAAGAGCGACTAATTAGAACATCATAATCTAAAACAATAAATAAATGAACTGTATTAGAAAACTAATAGCAATATTTTCCAAGTATTTTTAATCTGATCCCAGATATTTACAAAACTTGCTGTCACACTTCATTAAAAACCTGTCCAAATGTCATGTCTTAAAGAGGTTTTCCTGACTATTCTATTTTTTTTGAGTGGGTGGGAGTAACAGAGATTGAACTCAAGGGCACTTAACATTGACCCACACCCCTGACACCCTTTTTTCTATTTTCCTTAAAGAATCTTAGGGCCTCCTTAAGTTGCTGAGGCTGGCTTTGATCTTGGGATCCTCCTATCTCAGCCTCTTGAGGTGCTGGGATTACAGGTGTGCCACCATCACACCTGGCCTGACTATTCTACTTAAAAGAGCAGAATATGTGTTTAGAATGTGATGAAATTCTTCTATAAAAGAATAAAATACAAATTTAGCCAAATCAACAGATACATAGTTTAAATATTCTTACTGATATCACAAACAAGTAAGTATCTTCTGCTTTAGTTACAATCATTTATAAGGTCAGATATTTATTATGGGCTATAGAATTAGATACATTAATCATCACTTGAGATCAATATCTATGCCAGAATAATTAGTAGAGCTACCATTTTGGTGGAGAGAAAATATAATTTGGAATAATCAGTTATGGAGCTCTGGTTGGTTAGATCATTGATGATTAGTCAATCCAGTTTGTATTAAATGAATCTATTTGATTCATATTTATTCTAAATTTAATAAGCATTTTGAAAGATATCCTCAAATGATTAACTAAATAATTTTAAATCACTTTTTTAATATTGAGTTATATTGGGAATGAAATTAAGTAATCATTCATTATAATATTTTGTATATAGTACCAAAGCACCATTCTAGCAAATATAAAAAATAAAGAATTATATTTTACAATTGGAGAAACCAAAATGCCCCAAGACTGTTTACTGAAGACTATTGATATCACTATGGATAGAGTTGGAATAAAATAGATCTCTTGTCTTAGTTCTATAAACAAGTTATACATTTCTTCCAACAAAGTATATGTAACTATTGTCAAATAAATGTTATTGCTGTTTTCTGCATTAAAGTCTTAGGACAGACACAAATATATATATGCATATAATTATAAAAGAGAAGGGAAGCATTTTGATAAAATATTTTATTATTATTAAGAATAATAATATAATCATGGTTATAAAAATAACGACTTTATTAACTACAGAAACTTTATAATACAAGTCATAACCACAGTGTTCCCTTTTTTGGGTAAGCATCCAGCTATACCACTCAATAGGCAGCTTATCAGTTTCCTATTTACACACAAGACAATCATAATATCCACAGTATTCCATTTTCAGTTTCCTAAAGATAGAAACTTTCTGTGCAAATGGAAATGAACCTACTTAAAAGTTACAATGTCAAGAGTTACAGGGTCCAAAAAATTGTAACTTTTTTTTAATTAGTAAATTCTTGATTCTAAACTCAGTTGAATATTGAAGATAAATTTTTGGACTTAGTCATGAAAAGTATTTATTCAAAAATTATTTTACAAAGATAAATATGTCTGTTGATACAAATAAATTTTATTTTTCAAATTTGTTTTTCTATGAGACCCAATAATTAAATGCAGTCGTTTTTGAACCTTTGTAAATCAATCTGTTTTTTATTATGAGATCTTATTAAAACTCTTTACCTGATAATCTCTATGTTGCAAAAGCTAATATTTCTTCCTAAAGAAAAATATTTGGAAAGAAGAAAATGCCTGACAGCAATTTCCTACTTCTTGACAGTGTTCTTTTCAAGAGAATGCCGTGGCTATAACATTCACTTTGTACAGTACCATTGGTACCAACAAGATATATTCACAGGAATAAGTGAAATACAATTTTGCTATCACATGCCATTATTGTTGTTTTTCTTGCCTTCCAGTGTCTCACCATCCCCTTAGTTTGAGACACTAAGATGGCAAGCAAGAGCCTGTTAATACTACAGATTGACTCAATATAAACCATTTTACTGAGGACCTGCCTACAGCAAAGAGGTAAAAGTCATTATATATTTTACAATAAAATTAAACAAGTATACAAAAGGCTTATCATCCCTTCTGCACGGCAGAGGCATTATGACAAATATTTTAATTTTACATTTCTATTCCTGGTAGACATAAGAAAATGTCTACAAATATAACAGCATATAACCATTACTCAAACAGCCAAAACAAAAATAGCATTGAAAACTTTTAATTTAAAAGGCCCTTTTGTCCATGACACAAAATAAAATGGATTTCTGGATAAGCTGAAATTTATCATTCTCTTTTGTATTTATTCAGAGAAAAACACACAGTAAATAGTATCTTTCACCAGAGAATAATGACATGGTTATCCCCTGTTCTACCACCTAAAATAACATAGATCTTATTCACCTAATTTTCATTGTCAATGCCATCCATTTCCTTCTAGCCAAAGGAAACTTCCAAAGAGAAAATTGTTTTGTATACCATGTTTAATGACTCATTAATGTTATTTTAACCCTTTAATAAAGTGGAAAACACTGAGTACAAAGTCTCTAAAAATGTTAGCTGCATCTTGTATCTAGATAATTTCTACCTCTCTTTCCCTGGAAAATTATAGGAAAGACATTTAAAAAATAGTTTAAAATGTGAGTATTTTAAGTTATAGCAATTGTTTTAAAGTTTTACCAGTATGATTAATATTTGACAATAATTTAGCCAGTTCAGCAAGAAGAAACTATAATAAGTAACTTAATATTTTGACAGTATGCCTTGAAATTTCTATGTGTCTTTATTACAGTGGTATATTATATAATGGAAAAAAATACACTCAAGATAATGTGGACTGGTATCTAGTTGGATCTCTCTTTGCTTTTGCTGTTTCTTAATATCAGCACTTATTCTCTCTATATACCCTTAATATACATAGTTTTCCAATTTTTATAATCATTTTTTGATTTACTGCCCTTATTCTGTGGACTAAGCTCTCCAGTAAATTTAAAATCATTTTACTTCAGATTGAAGAATAAACTCGAAAACTTTTGGGGCATTGTTTCAATCCTTGGCATTAATAAAAATGATTTAACAGAACCAAATTAGAGAAATGGGAATACTGGATTCAAACATTCAAATAATTATTTTTATTATTCTTGTTTAAATAGAGGGAGACTTCGTAAAAATTCAGAGCCTATTCTATGACATTGTTATCCCATTTCTTGATAAATGCAAGATTGTTAGCTAGTCATGGAAATAGAATACTAAATATGATAATTTGGCTTTTATCATACAGAATACAAAATTTAAATGAGTATTTCCCATGGCATTAGGAAAAGGCCATGTTAAATGAAATAAGATAAATTAAATTTATATTAATCAGATAAATTATCTGATTCAGCAGATTCAACTCTAATTGTTAAATATTGTTGAATATAAAAGTTTAGAAAACTAGTTCCTTTCCTTTCTTTTTATATATTGTTTTCCCTTACCTGAATAAAGATTTAGTAGGCTAAAAAGTTACCAGGTTGAGAAAAGTATTTCTCTGCTTTCCTCAAATATGCACTTAATTGCATGATTTAATTAAGAGCTGTAAAGAAAACTTAGGAGACATATGGAAGTTTTTCTCTTAAATAATTTTTAAATATTTAAACAGAGTGAGTTAGAATCAGTTGGCAGTGGCAATTATTGGAATTAACCTATTTAAATACAATTTTAATGACCAAACCACTTTTAAATTTCTTCAATTAGATATGAACTTGAGAAACTAGGAAATGTTTTAGGAAAATAAGCCTGCAAATATCTTACATAAATAAGTGAACCAAAATTTGGAGCAAAGAAATATACAAATATACCTATTACTCTCTCTCCTTTAAGAGTTAGAAACTACATGAAATTACTAGGATAATAAATATACGTAAACATCTAGATTAAGAATTTTGTAACTCTGTGGGTCCTGATCTCACTTTAAATGCCTGTCAGTAGAGGTCATCTGTAGATTATGTACAGAGGATAGTCACTTCTATCTTGTACCTTGCCTTAAAATGTCTACTGATCTTTAGAAATGTTTGCAATATTAGAAATCATGGATACATACTTCCAAAATATTTAGGGATTATACTAGATACACCACTATTTAAACTGTAGTGCATAGCACATGTTTACTCCAACATGTGTAATGGTTATGTGTTTTTATAAAAGTATGTTTTATCCTACCAATATTGTAGGATACACAGTGAGGAGAAATGAATGAACTCTGATATATGGTATATGAAAGGTAATATAATTTTACATAAAGTTACAATTTAACAACACAAGGTATAAATTGTTAGGATGAGGTTAAGATAATTTTTAACTTATGGTTTATTTATCATTAAGAAACTAACCTTGGAAAGCAGCGTAGAGAGATTAATTGATCTTTCCTATTAAATCCTTTATCATCCAGCAATTAAACCTTTGCACTTGTAATCCATTCAAGTATCTTCAGGAGATATGTTACTGCACTTGCATGTACCTTAATTCACTTCAACATTTACAAAGTAACACTGACAAACAGAACAACAGAAAATACCCATATATATTAATGAGCATCTTAACAAACATGACACTCAAGTAGTTGTTTTAGGATTATTTTAGGGAACATTTTCATTCCACGTTCTCTGAAATCTTCTTGTAAAATCATCACATATTGATGGACGCTTCAGACACACTTCAGCTATGACTGTGTTACCTTATAGGTTAAAATTATTTTGTGTATCCACTTTGCATAATATGCTACGCGGACAAATATACCAGGACGATTTGGGATGGCACATCCACGGCCAGGAACAATGACACCAAGAACCATTCTCATCTTGTGTTGTTCACAAACAAGTGGGCCACCATAATCCCCCTAGAAAGAAGACATGTAACAACAACAAAGTATTATTTTAGAAATTAAATTAATATATATATATATATATATATATATATATATATATATATATATAATTCATTTATATAATCTTCTGCTCATTTGCAATTCTAGGCCACATACACACATAAAAGGAAATAACTGAAACTGGAATGGAATTACATAAAAATTGGTCTGTTATATAACTGATTGTCTTTCTGTTGAATTAAACATGTAAGACTGATTAAGTATAAAGTTCCAATTATTCTGTCATATGCTGTAATCACGTAAGCATAACTTGCTCAGGCTGGGTACAGTTCAGTGACAGAGAGCTTACTAGGCATGTGTGAAGTCCTGAGCACCATCCCCAGCACAGCAACACACACACACACACACACACACACACACATGAATGACTTGATTTATTTTTTTTTCTAAAATATTCATTCATTTCTTAAAGTTCTCTTTTCCTTTGTTGAATGCCGAAAAACCAAATTCCCATTTATTTAATAAGGTCAATTTTATATTTATTTTGATCTTCTGATAATTCAAATCTTGCAACATAGAAAATTTGGAAAATGTATAAAAATACTAGCACAAGTGAAACCTGTTGTAATCATGTGATTTTAATGCTCAAACTATATTGATATTTTTCTTACTTCTAACGTTTTCTCTCTTCTCTCAACTTGTCTCCAGACAATCATAACAAATTAAATAAAAAGCTCAAAGTTGATAAAATAATTATATTTATTTTTTGGAAGTTGCCTTTCTAGGCAAGTAGTATTCCTCCACTTGTATGGCAATACTAGTGCATCATCAGAGACAGATGAGAGATGAATATAGAAGGATAGATTGATATGGGTGTATGATATATTCATGTATAGGTATGTAATACACAGTCATATGTATATCTATGTTTATATAGCTACATATATTCTTACATATATACATTGCAACTGTGTTCCATCATTTTTCATTTACCATGCAGTCTCCCAAGAATGCATTGACTGAGCATCCTTATATAGAAAAAAGTGTTCAGTACTATCTTAATTTTAAATGTGATATGATGAGATAAAACTAAATCAATGCAAAATGTAACTGTGCAATGAGGGTTAAAAGAAGAGAGCCATCAGTATTCTGTGATGAAGAAAATTGGAGAAATAAAACATCAAATAGAAAAGAAAAGGCTTATTCTAATAGACTTTCTATAAGTTGTGTCTTTGAGGCATTAAAACTGATTTTTAAACAAATGCACCGATGAATCCTAATATGAACTCTTGAAAACAATTCACTTTGAAGACACTGTTGATGCGAGGCTATTGATAACACAAAATTTTAGAGATTCTTTGTTCAAAGTTCTTTTGGTGGTTAAATTACCTTGTTTTAAATTTCAATTATAAATATATTCATTTGTTCATATATATGCATATATACATACACCAACATTCTAGAGGATAAATTTGTTTTTAAGAAGTAACAAAAAACTAAAATCAAATCTTAGGGATAAAGATAAAAATAGCACATATGAAATAAGGGCTCAATATCAAAATAAGGAAATGAAGACTGTATAGATAACAAATTAGATTTAAGGCTACTTCTGAAGAGCAGATGTCAAGTCATTGTTGGAAATGGCAATAGGCTGTGATAAAATACATGCCTTTCTAGGTGTATCCAAAATTATACCTAGTTGAAAACTTTAGAGCTAATAGGACTATTAAAGCTTTTTAAAAAACAATATTTATTTTTCTCCTACTAGATGTTCCCTTTTACAATTTTTCCTTGTTATTGCAAAATACTCATTTGCTGGAAAGATACCAACTTTGAAATTGTTTATAAGCACATAGTCTGTTTCTACCCAATCACTTCAAAGCAGTTCTAAAAATCTCTTTAACTTAGTAAACATTTCTTCTTAGGAATAAAAATCTTAGAGGAAATCATAAAATACATGAATTTCAATACATGTTTATGTTCCATGCCAAAGTTATACATTTTTAAATATATCCACCTGCATTTCACTACCACTGAATTCATTCTGTGCTCTAGTACACAGAGTATTCCACAGTGCCACAGCTCTGAGGTTGAAGAACATGCCTCTCACATTCAAAATACATCTAAAATAACAGTTTAACAGCTTGTCTATGTAAAACTAGGATAGGAACCCTGCCAAGTTAAAAGAACAGTTGCCTAACAAATGAAAATGTCCAAGCTCTTAAACTCACAAACTTTGACCTTTAGGGTTTTTTTTTTTTTTAAAGAATTTGTTTACACACACACACACAAACCACACACACACACACACACACACACCACAGTCTACCCAAAAACATATTTAAAAGTTTAAACCAGGAGTGTATTTCTTAATATTAATGGGGTTCATTTAGGGAGAATTTGGGAGGACCAGCTAAATTGAGAAACATGACAAAAATGTAAGCCATCGTATCAAACAGATTTGGATACTTTTACTTTGCAGTTTTTCCTGAGACTTCTGGCTCTATTCATTTATTTTGAGAGGCAAATGTCATCAATTTGCTATGAATGAAGCATGGGTTGTCTTACTGTTTAATTAACAGAAATGTGTAAAAATAAGACATGGTTATCTTTTGCAGTTTCCTACTCCTGAAACAGGTTGGTATATAATTATTTTGCTTTGTGAAAAGTAAATCATCATAAAACCTGTGAGAAACTATGCTATCAATCATATATTCTCTACTAAAGAACTTCCATTTTACCTCACATGGTCCTGATCCAATCTTTTCAGCCCCAGCACATATTTCGGACTCATTCAGAGTTACCTTCCCTTGGTGATGCTGACTGCATTTCTCATTCCCCATAATATAGAGATGTGCTACCCGTAACAGACCATCAGAGTTGATCACTGGAATGGTGCAAAAATATACAGGTAATGAGCACAGGGTAAAGGAGAAAAGAAGAAGTAAATACAAAATTTTATATGTAAAATAAATATGATATTGCCTCATCTTTTAAAAAGTAGCTTACATCCAGTGTAGCCCCAGCCATAAACACTGCAAGTGGTCTTTTCAGGAATCGTGCATCCATAATTCGGTAAATCAATTGTACTAACGAAATCATCCAAGACAGCAGGCCTGAAGAAAGAAAATATAATGGTAAGTACTATCTTCCTGATTCAACACATTAGCATTTAAAATGTAGTGTTCATATGATGTAATATTTAGGCTGAGGCTTAGGGAATTAAATATTGTTTATTTAAAAACAGAAAAGAAGAATATCTATAAAGAAAAAATTTGTAGTAGATTCATGTTTGAAAATTCTGCCAGTAGTCACACATATACACACGTATCTACATATGGCATATGGGAAATAATAAATGTCTACTAAGAGAGAAAGTACAGCCACACAGCTGGAGGAAAATGTTTCAACAATTCTAGTCTCAGTTAAAAATACAGAATCTTCCAAAGGAACTAACCTAGCAAGCTTCAATAAAACCAGATCTGATCCTTCAGGTCCATATACTAGCTGGGAAACATTTAGAACCTGTTTCCGTTTCTCATCTCCTCTTCCATGGACATCATGAACTCCAAGCCAAGCTTCATAATCCTTCAAGTCTTTATTTCTAAATAAAAATATAAAATATAATTCATATAAAATATAATTCCAAATTGTGAAATATTATATATAATATATAAATCGTGTGTATGTGTACACGTGTGTGTTTGTGTATGTGTGTGTGTGTGTGTATGAAGCTTATAAGGACAGATAAACAACTTAAATTTAAAATGTGATTCATAGTATAATAAAAAACAATATTTATTATGGAAGATTCTGAATATTTAAAGCATGTGTAAGTAGAACTTAAATTGCTGAAATTCTAAAAGGTTTTTGAAAAAATATTTTATATACTTAATAGAGTAAGTCACTTTTCAAAAATTCTCAGATAAAGTTCTTTACATGAATTATAATTTTACTGAAAATATTTGCTTTATCTGAAGTGTGTATGCATTTGGTTTATTTATAAGGATTGAAGTTTCAAACAAACAAAATCAAATTGACCTTGATATGAATTGGGAAAAATTATAAATGCTATTTCCTTATCTTTTTTAAAATTCCTTACCTTTTCTTTAGGCTAATTTTCATTGAAATTATTCCCAGGGTGATTGTGAGTCTGGCTGTACATATGAGAGGAAGTGAGAACTTAGAAAGGTTGTTGATAATTCAGAAAAATAATTTCTATCTAGAAATTCCAACTATTCTTGGGAGGTTGGAATAGTACTGATTTACATAATTCAGGAAAATATTTTCCCAAGTGAGAATAACGTTAATCATGAAAAGATGTAAACTGAAAGTAGCATGGCATACAAAAATATCAGTGAAGTCAAAGTTTTTTACGCTGAATTAAAAAAGAATGACTATATGTTTACCCCATGTTGTAGCATCTCTGTGAAATAGACTCTAAACTTAAAAGCTAAGCAGAAATCATACATATTTTTAAATTCTCAGAACATATACTAAAGCAAAATAAACTTTACCTAGCAGGGAAACATTGCCGTGCAGTAAGAACCCAACTTTCCTTTATCAATGATCCTCCGCAGATATGTTTATTTCTGTGAGAAAGAGGAAAGAGAAACAAGTAATGTCTGTGCAGAAAGAATGCCTACCAGTTAATGTAAAACCTGTTGCTTTATTTGTTAAAAATAAATGCAAAAATATAGACATTAACCCAACTGAATTAAAATGAGTAGCAGTTCTTTTATCTAAAGGATGATATTTGGGGATTGCAGCATCAACAATTTTATTTTCATAATGTAATTACAATATCATTAAATCAATTTTATGGTTTAAAGAACCAACACATACATCTATGTGTATATATATCTATCCTTGTGAGAGAAATTATGTGCTGCATATAGAATGGTTATAATGAAAAAAATGTGGAGCTGCTTTAAATTCAGAATTTGATTATGAAAAATGCAAACTGGAGGTTTTCTTGAAACCCTGAAAAAGACATCCAGTGGTAGTAATATTTGTCATTTTTATACTATTTCATTCCCTACCATCATTTAGTTTTGATAGGTTAAAATATTGCAGGGTTTGAATAAATTGTTTACTAAAAGACCATCAATATAATATTTAATTTGTAAGAGGAAGTTAATTTTGCAAACCAAGTCCTCTAGGAAACTGCAAAATATTTGTAAAGAAAAAGCATGAGGATGTTTGTTTGCTGATATCCAAAATCTTTAAATCCATTTTTTTTTTTTGGCAGAAACATGGGAAAAGTACAACCTTTCACAATTCACATTTCGAAGGAGTACAGATGTTCAGTGCTTCAGAGGGTAATACTAAAAGATTCCCAGACTAAGACCACAGTAATTTATGGCCTTTACCACACAGGAGGATAAGAGTATATATTGAGTTTGAATTTCTATCTTCTCAGTATATATTTTAGAAGAATAACTTAACAGCTGTAGTTACTAAGAACTTGGACTTTAAGAGAAAGAAATTTTTAAAATTGATGTTACTCTGAATTAAAACAGTTCCACTTGCAGGCTCTAAGAGAAGTATACTAGAAGAGTATCCTTGTATACTCTCCAGTTGATAAAAATAATTCAGAAGTATGTATATTTTTCCTCCTGAGGTTATTAGTTAACAAAGAATCACTAATCTAATTAAGATATTTGGAATCTTAAAACATTTTTTGTGATACAGAAAATTAAATTTGCATTAAATGTTCTACAGAACATTTTTCTATAAAAAAAAAGAAAATTAAACACTTCAAAAATTTTGGTGCTTATAAAATCATCAGAATGCTCAATCACCTTTCTATTCTAGTTAGCTTCATAATTCTATTTCAGTACTGCGTGCCTAGGACAGCTACATCATAATTACTGCCATTAACATTAAGTCTGATGAGTTAGTCCTTGAGAGGATATACTGAAAAAAGGTCTTTAGGCCATCTCCCACAATGTTGTGTTGACCTAAAGTCAAAGGGTGTAATCCCCATGCTTGACAAGAATTGATTTTTTCATAGATGGACTTCAGTTTGAGGTAGTGTTTATTCTATATCCCTAGTAGTAGTAAGAGATATAGATATATAGTAGTAGTAAGAGATATAGGTTGTGTTTATTCTAAATCCCTAGTATAGTAAGAGATAGATAGATACTTGCTCTACTCTAGGAGGCTAGGGGTGAAGGCGAGTGTCCATGAAAGAGGAGATATTCAAGTTGGGATCTGAAGAATGAGAAGGAATTGTCAGAAGGAAAAAGGCCACAACATGCAGTAGGAACAAGTGCATGGAAGCTTGGAGGGAGAAACATGGCGGGTCTCAAGCTCCAAGGAAAAGTGTAGCTGGGATTCAGGTTCATTTTGGGTGAGTTGCATGATGAAGTTCTGATGGAGATAGATATCTTAGCATTCTAAGAAACACATAGACTAATGTATATAGGGCATAGAAAGTTATAAGATGAGATTTTAAGTTATTTCATGTTTTCAACATTTAATTCTTGTGGCATAATTCCTAAGCTTAATTTTCTATTATGATATAACTTGCAAAAGGATTCTATGTAGAACATGTCATTGGCTCTTAAGAGCACTGAGAACTGAGAATATTTAAAATTCTTAGCCACGCCAATTGTTAGAAAATCAAGACTATTCAACTATTTAAAAGAGTTTATCTTTCTCATAATAACATAATCTCAAATTCTAAAAATATCACTTTTCATTTCAATAACAAAATAAAAAATCAAAACAAATATTTCTGATGTTTATATGTAGACATATTAGGAAATAAAATTATAATACCCAAGAGTAGAAAATTAAAGAGATAGATAATTACTATGGTAATATTAAGGTATAAGAAGTTCTTGTGGTTGACTCTTATTAATCAAAACTAAAGTGTTACTTGGAATCAGGAATAATGGCTGCACATATGGAAATTCTGTGAACAAATTTATGAAGGCTATCTATGATTTTAAATAATTAAAATTAAAAACAAATAAATAAATAAAATGAAATAAAATTGCAAAATCCAGTGCTTATAGTTTGGTAAGAATATGATCAGACCCCTCATTGACCTCCCTGGCTGAGTGCCCTATGGAGGGTACAATCTTTATGACCACATGTGACCATACAGCTGGGAATCTGGCTTTGCAAATAGATTGAATATATATGATTTGTATCTATTAGTAATTACCTGTATTTCAAACTAACCATCCATCCTACATTTGTTCGTGTTGGAATCCCATTTACAACTCTCAATTGTTTTGTTTTGGCACAAGATATTACAGGATCTGAAAACAGGGCAAATATAACATTTTAAGATAATATTTTTCCAATAATCAATGCCTGTTAGTTTTCATAAGTGCAATAATACCTAGACAAATGTAACTACTGTAATTGTATCAAGACATTTTGGGAAAAGAGTATTATAAGACCAAAGTTCAGAATCAAGTCCCTAATATTTGCCATTCTCATCTTTTTTGTTGAGTGACTTAGAAAAACTAATGAACTCAAGGCAGACAGGACTGTCATTATAGTGACAGTGGCCCCAACACAAATGTATTCCCCATACCAACCTTAATATAAAATGAATAAAAAAAATGTTATTTGCAATGGTTATTTCTAAATAGCAATCAATAGCCTAATTGAAAACAAAACAAAACCATATTTGGTAATGAATTGGTACAGTAAGAATGTAGAGCTATTTTGAAACATGTTACCAACATTATATTTATTGAAATTATATCCAAATGGTATTCTTATATCCAAATCATTATGTACAAGTGACATAATTCAGAATTCTTTGGAGTAAACGTTTGCCTAACCCTCCTCTATGTTCCTTGTCTTATCCTTTGTACTCTGTCCATGGTCTAGAATAGATTTTCATTGGCTTCCTTTCCTGAAGCACAGAAGGGTGGTCTTTTAAAACAAAACACTTGAGTAACTTGTTTCAGTTCAAAAAATATCTAAAAATCTAAGGCAAGTAGCTTCCACAGATTCTTATTTTGAGGATAAACTGAACTTTTTAGATGGTGTCCCCTATTACCTGATAGACTCTAGGGCCTGCAAAATGAAGTCCCTGACTTCATTCTTTCTGAATTCAGCACCCTGACTTCATTTGGAAGGTGAGGTTTATAAAAGTGTTCCATTAGACACATTGTGCCCCAAATTGAAAGTAGATATAAGTCTTCTTTTCAAAGTCAAATGGAATATCTTGGAAACTTTCTGAGTTGAATTTCATATTTAGAATGCAGTTGCCTTTGACTATCTTCCACCCACATATAGGAAAATACATATTTAAAAATAAAACAAACAGATTGACTTATTTTTATGATGGAAGTTGTTATAGTAGTAAGATTTTTTTCTATAAAGGAAATAATGACATCATTTGTTTCACACAGAGACTCAGATATATAGTTTATATTTTGAAAGAATACTTACGGTCTAAATTGACTATTGTAGGTGTGGTATCCCCTTCACCTGTAGATATAAATATTTAGAAACATATATGATTCATACATATTTCTGTATGTAAAACCAAAGCTATATATTAAAATCAGTTTTGATGAACTGGGGAATTTATCAAAATCCTTGGCATTTTATTAAAAGATAAAATGTAACATTATTTTATTGAGCAATTTTGTATCACTTTTACTAGACAATTTTGTGTGCACGTGACTACTGACACTCACTAATATGAGAAAAGTCTTATTTTATGATTGCAGATACCATCAGGTGTGTAGTTGGATGACCTTTGGCAAACTGAATTATACTGCTAACTTCAAAGAGCTGCTGTCTCATTCTACTAAGATGCTCAATGTTGTACACAATGGACTTTCATTAATAGGATTACTTCTCTTTACTGTTCTTGAGCCTTTCAGATAGATAGGACATTTAGTTTTTACTGTAATTTTAAGCTATTTAATTTTTTTCCTCAAAAAGTTGAAGGTTGAGAATAATTAAAACTATACATGTTATCCATATTTCAGAAGTCTCTGCAAAAAAAAATTCTAGAAGAAATCAATGTCATTCTTAGAAAGAGGAGTAAAAACTGTTTTGTTGTTAGCATATTCCAAAGATTGTTTTTCCCAGATGTTATTTTTTAAAAAGTATGGAAAGAAAGAAAAATAATGGACACTATACATTATTAATTCTACCTAAATCTTCATAATTTTCTTCTTCATGATCTCTCCACTGGGTTTTAATTGCTGCAAAAGGAAAAGCTTAGAAGATGCTAGAATTTTGGAAACACTTGTGAATAATGAATGAAACACAAGACATTTCCTAAAGCTTAATGTCTAACTGTTCAGAATTGATGGCTCAGAGTTCAGTCAGGCACCCTCTACATCCAGCTGGTTCTTAATTCATGTAAATGCCCTGGACTCAAATAAACCTGCAACAAAACAATAATGGAGGAAGAGATGGAAATTGATTATTATGTATTAGGATGCTCACGGGAATTAATTCATGCTGAACAGTTTTTATTTATGTTCATTTTTTTCAAATCTAAGCATTTTAAATGAATAAAGGTAAAGGCAAACATAAATTTCTTTCCTTTCCTTTCCTTTTCCTTATCCTGGGGAAATGTTGTGGTAGAGTCAGCTGAGGTCAGGGTTTCAGGTCACAGTACAAAGTAGGATTGAGGCAGAGTATATTAGAGCATCAAGTATGTTGGCTTTTTCACTCAAGACAATTGGTTGAAATTTTTAAATAACTAGATATTTATTCGTTATAATAATGAAAAAGATTAAACTATTCATTCTATCCTTCACTGCCTATGAAGTCTTCTATTTTTAAGGATTGAGGCTATTATGTCAGAAATTGATCAGTTCATGATTGTATCTTCCTAAAATATTTAAAATTTTAAACTTTTGTAGATATTGCAAATTTGGTGTTTAACAATTAATAGTTCGATAATAATAATAATAACGAATAAAACTAATAATAATAAAATTATTAATAATCCAATATTTCTCACACTTTAGAATAAAAAGAAATGCCATTTAAAACCAGATTTCTGGAGATTCTGGGCTTCTGAGGTTTTAAGGAGCACCACAGGTTCTTCTGGCATACACATGGGACAAAACTTTGTGATGCTGATCTCCAGGCCTTCTTCATTTCACTTCCAAATATTATCCTCACTCCACCTTATTTACTTTCCCCCCTTGTCTCTACCACATTACTCATGCAAAAAAAAACACATGTGATATAAATCTTATTTTTATCAGTTCAACTAAAATTTGATTAAAAAACATATGTATGATAAGAGTTTTACCTATGGAAAAGCAGGTGTGTGTGTGTGTATGTGTGTGTGTGTGTATGAATCTTTATGCCTCAGAACTAAATTTACACACTTATGGAAAACATAAAGCTTTCTTTCAGTATATTTTCAAACTTTTAATTCTCATTCAAAACTTAATGAAGATTACATATTTCTCCAGCAGACAACGAAGTTCATTCTTATTTTATATATCAATATATATTTACTACGTGATTATATGGCTTTGCAATTGTTTATATGACTGTTTCTTCTCTATGCTATAAAGAATTTGAGATTAAGAAACTGTGTGTATATGTTTTTGTATGCATAACATATTTTATAGGGCTTTGTATACAATAGTAGTTCATTTTAAATTATGAACAAATGAACAAATAAAAACAGAAATTAAGTTTTTAAGTCCTTACTATGCAATAGATGTTATATGCAATAGCCCAATAAGATAGGTGCATTTATTGCACATTTTTACAAATACAGAATGAGTCATAAGTAGGCTAAGTAATTTGCCCAAGACTGGGACTCTTACTCAGGTAATCTGAATTGAAACTCATAACCACTACATTCTCTGCCACAAATGCTTAAGATTTTGCTAAGACATTCTAAAGTGTATGTGTGTGTGTGTGTGTGTGTGTAAACAAACATAAAGCATTTCTACATTTTATTTTTGCACATTTGATAAGCTTAAAAATATGTTAAACATTATTTTGTAATATTTTATAAGTATTTTTTAATAAAATGACTAAAAACCTTTACATGTTTTGTGAGAGAAATGTACAGTGTGAAAATGATTAATACAGTCTCTGAAGTTAAATAAATAATAAGAACTCAAATCTTCTAAAGATAAATTTCATTAGCCTTTCACCAGAGAGAAAAATGTAAATAAATCCTAGCTATAAATGTTACTTGAATCAATGACAGTGCAAAAATATTTATTGAAATTAATGTTCAGTACACTTTGAAATAAAAATGAGTTATCTGCAATAGCATTTAATCAAATACAACACCCTGAAGTCTTTCAACAGCACATTAGTGCCTTTTATTTTGAAAATGCTGTTTAAAAAGTTTTTTGAACCTTCAAAATTATTAGAATGCTGTTTCCCTTAGTTAAGTTTATAAACTAGTCCCAGGGCTCTGAGATCCTACCAGAGCCTTTTACACCTGACAATAGATATGTGCTGTGATTTTTATAATTAGAAATTCACTTAGGACAGCAATATAACCTGTTTTAGAAGGTGGATCATTTTTTTCATTCTTCCTCAATCACTCTATAGTCTGTGTGACTCCATTGTTCCTAGTCATGGAGACATCACAAAAGGTACAGTAAGGTAAAACTAGAATTTAGCTGAGCTGGGATGTTGCTCAGAAATAGAGTATTTGCCTATCATGCTGATAGGCATTGGATTTGATCCCTAGGACCCTAATAATAATAATAATATTAATAACAATAATAATCCTTTAATCATACAAAAATGTTTTTATATGGTATTCTCTGGAGAGGTAGACTTGTTTTTTCATTTGTTTTTCTGTTTTAGTGTTAGAACTTGGAAGACATCTTCCCCAGAAGAATATTTTGAATATCTATGCAAACCTTTCATATGGGAACAGAAGCAGAACATTAGGAAAACACTATAATTTGAAGGATTCTGGTTTTAGTTGATGAAATAAAATATAACAGGAAATACCATTTATTTGCAAATATATAAGGTGTTTCATTATTTATTATTATGAAGAATACATGTTAATAAATCGGTGTAGTTCAATGGGTAATTTTGCCTGCCCCCTGGAGGGGCGGGAACATTGGCAATGTCTAGAGATATTTTTATTGTTATGATGGGTAGTGGGGTAGGGGGAGGGGAGAATGTTGCTACTGGCATCCAATGGGCAAAAGCTAGGGCACTATTGAACTTCCTATAGTGCACAAAAGAGACTCCTAGGATAAAGAATTACCCTAACCCAGATGTTAGCAGTGCAAAAGTAGAAAATTCCTGGTTCACATCTCTATTATTACTTTTAATACAACCTTCCAAATTACTTCCATACAGGATTTTCAATATTCTCAAAGTAGCATAGTATTGAGAAAGTGTGACTACCCAAGCTTCCACTAATGTTAACAATCATTTTATTATTTGACAATCTGATAAGCAGAAATCATTTCCCATGCTCTTTAAATTTTGTTTTTCCCTTACTAGTTTTAACATCTTTTCATTTGTTCATTAACTATATTTATTCTTAAAGATTCATTTTCTGCATTATTTTCTCTCACATCTTTTTCTTGGTGTTATATAAGAGCTATATATGTGAAATATATGACTTCAAATTTTATATGAAGTAGATCAAACATGTATTAAATATTTTACATCTACCTTTTATTTCATGCACTAATACCCTTTTAACAAAACCATGTTGGACTAAGAGAAGTGGGTAGAAAGTTCTATACTTTTCAATTTTGGATTAAAAAACTGATTAAGAGATGGAAGTACTACCTCAGGTCTGCTCTTGGGACTTTTACTGGGCTAGGGATTTCCTGAGAGCTCTGCTATATTCAGAGACTAAACTGGTACTGTGGCATCTCTGACTGGATGGGTCTTTCCATACTGCCATGTTAGACTCATAACCATTTACTGCTTCTGGATTCCAAGTGGGGATTTTTCTCAAAAAAAGAAAAATTTTACATTTTAGCAAATTTCTTCTTGAATAGAAGAAGTGTGTGTGTGTGTGTGTGTGTGTGTGTGAGAGAGAGAGAGAGAGAGAGCATCTGTGTGGTGTGTGTGTCTATGTGTGCTTCTCTGTTGCTCTCTGATAAGCTCCCCTCTTGAGTCCTATATTATTTACATCTCTGATTGGGAAATTAGTGGGTGTGCAGTACGTTTAAAGTATTTCAATTGAGAAAAGAACAATAAATGTACTTACAACGGGAAATAGGGCAATAATCCCAAGGGATGAGAGGATTCCCCGTGTAACACCAGGGTCCATGGGCATCATCATCAGGATTCCGGCAATAATTCTTATTCAGCTTACTAGCATCTGGCTCCCAGAAGATGTGACTGGGTAAACAAAAAGCTGAACATCAGTACAGGCTTATTCCATCCAAAAGATACAAGATATATCATCCTAGTATATCACTGATTGTACATAAAATAAGCTTCTACTTGGTGTGAATTTTAGTTGTTTTGTTGGAGATTTACTTCATTGTTGTTCTTACAGTTAGTAAGCATACATTCTAACTTAAGAATGTGGTGAAGTGCTCCATTATTTGCCTGTATAAAATGATGAGGGGTTTTGTGATTTCACTTCTATCTAATAATCATAGTGTCAAAGTAACAAATACCTCCATGTATAGAAATAGAAAAATATCATCTAAAAGCAAACAGATCCAAAGATCAAAAGTATCAAATACCTAGGAAGTATAAGCTATTCTGAAAGTTTTTCATGTTTCAATTGTATATGAATTACCATTAGCAATATCACAACCCCAAAGAACAGGGAATTATAATAAAAATTAATAAAGTGCCAATGAAATGTTTGAATTATAAAATTTTACTGGCCATATGGTTATAAAATATGATTTTCTAACAGGCAATTAACATATGAACCTTTGAAATTAATATGTGAAAATTTATTACAAAAGAAAATAAAAAATTCTGTGTTATTTTCTAAGACCATGTCCATATATATTAGTATGTATTTACATTCACTTCAGTAACACTAATGAGGTCAAATCCTACCTGGCCATCTCTGACCAAGTCATGAAAATTATAACTGAATTTGTTTTGTGTTATTAATGACTACTATTCTTGAATATAATTAATGTGGGATTTGAAATTAAATTAGAAAGAGCTTTAATATGGAAACTTGGACTATTTTTCCAGAACCAGTTTCATTTTTTGGCCAATAGCTGTAGCAAATACATATAGGCTTTCCTGTGTGCCACATTATGCTATAAGTTATTTACAGATATAAACTTAGACCAATCTTGCAAAATGTGATTTAAGACTATATCTATTTCATTTGAGGAAATTGACAAGCAGAGAGGACAAGTAATTATTCTAAGGTCACATGGATAGTAAATAACAGAGCTAGGATTTAAACTTATGGCTCTTTCCAGAGTCAATGCTCAAAATCACCATGCTCTACCTACTCCTTGCATAATTTATTCTTAAAACAAAAATGGTACCATAAAGCTTGATCATTCATAAATTTCCTACAAACTGTTTTCAAATAACTTTTAACTACTTCAAATATTAAGCCTAAACTCAGTGATTTAATAGTTATTAACATTAAGGTCCCAAAATTAATATATCACATATTTCTAGCAGCATGCCATAAACATTTAACAAGTAGTCCCCTAAGATATGTGTATACTGGGAAGGGAGAGACCTTATTTATAGGCCTTGTTGATTTCTGTGGCATAAATACTTCCACCATGAAAAATTCAACCTTCCAATATAAAATCACTGAAGACAGTGTTGGGAAGAGCCAGAAACTATTATCTTTCAAAAGTTCATACAAAATCTGATGTGGTGTTACGTGCCTGAAATCCCAGCAGCTCAGGAGGTTGAGGCAGGAGGATCCCAAGTTCAGAGCCAGCTTTAGCAACCAAGTGAGGCCCTAAGGAACTTGGTGAGACCCTGTCTCAAAATAAAACCTAAAAAGGGCTGGAGATGTGACTAAGTAGTGGTTAAGCACCCCTGTGTTCAATCTCTGGTACAAAAAAAAAAAATCCATAAGAGTTAGATCTAATCTACCCACCACTGGCCATTACCATTACTAAAAATGCTTTAAAACTAAAATATATATCTATGAATAAATCTAACCAAGGAGGTAAAACATTTATAATGAAATTTATAGAGCAATGAAGAAAGATTATATGACAGGCAGAATGTATCTTGTTAAAATGGACATATTATCAAAAGCAGTCTAAAGATCCAATACAATCCCTATCAAAATACCAATAACATGCTTCACGGAATTAGAGAAAAAATATGAAAAATAAAAAGACCCAGAATAATCTTAGCAATTCTTAGTAAAAAGAGCAATGTTGGAGGCATCACAATACCTAATTTTAAATTATACTACAGAGCTATTGTAACAAAAACAGCTGGGTGCTGGCATAAAATCAGACACATAGAAAAACAGAATAGAATACAAGGTACAAGACAAATCCACACAGATGCAATCATTTGATCCTTACAAAAGTGCCAAAAACATACATTGGAGAAAAGATAGACTTTTAAACAAAGTGGATATCCATCTGTAAAAGAATGAAACTAGATTCCTATCTCTCACCCTGCATAAAAGTCAAATCAAAGTAGATCAAAGACGTCAGAATTAGATCAGAAGCTCTGCTACTGCTGAAGAAAACATAGGGTCAACACTCCAAACATATATGCACAGGCATTGACATCCTCAATAAGACTCCTAAAGCTCAGGAAATCAATCAAGTATAAACAAATGGGATAGCATCCAATTTAAAAGCTTCTATACAGCAAAGGAAGCAGACCAGAGTATGAAGTGAAATGTCATAGAATGGGAGAAACTCTTTGCTAGCTATTCTTTGGACAGAAGATTTATATCCAGAATACATAAAGAACTCAAAAGACATCACTAGGAAAAATAATAATAATACAATCAATAAATAGAAAGATGAACTAAACAGATATTGCTAAACAGAAGAACTACAAATGTCCAAAATGTTCAACATCTTTAACAATCAGGGAGTGCAAATCAAAACTACACTGACATTTCATCTCTCCTCAGTTAGAATGTCAATAATCAAGAATATAATAATAATAAATGTTGATGAGGATGCAGAGAGCTCTTTATACATTGTTGATGAGACTGCAAATTAGTATAATTACTATGGAAATGAATATGAAGATTTTTCAAAAAACTAGGAATGGAATGACCATATGACCCAGCTATACTATTGCTTAGTATTTATTCAAAAGCACTAAAGCAGGCATACTATAGTGATACATGTTTATAGCAGTACAATTCGCAATAGCCCAGGCATGAAACCAGTCTAGGTGTTCATCAACAGATGAATAGATAAAGAAAAATGTGTGTGTTTTTTCAATCATAAAGGACAATGTAGTTTTTTGCAGTCTTAAAGAATAAAATTATGCCATTTACTGAAAAATGAATGGAACTGGAGAACATCATGCTTAAGTGGTGGTAATAGGAAAAGAAATCAACCAAATTATGTTCTGCACATGTGCAAATGTATCAGAATAAATCCCATTTTTATGTATAATTATAATGAATCAATAAAATTAGTAGTGTCAAAATCAGCATTTAATTTAAATCATGTTAATTTTGCTTAAACATCTTTAATGAATTCTTTTAATGTTTAGGATAAAGATCAAACTTCTTAACTCATCTTACTCATGTTTCTTCATATGGTATTGCTGCTGGAAAATTCTTTCTCTGTGGACATTGACCAAATTACACTCTCAGCCTTACCAACATTATTTCCTGTTTTCAAATGCTTTCACCTTTGGGACTTTGCACAAACTATACTTGCTGTGTGATGAGTTCTTCCTATTGCATTTCCCTTGGCCAACTCTTACTCATGATGGATACTCCAGTTAATGTCTTTCTCTTCGGAAGGCTTCCTGACAGTTTTCAGTCTAGATCAGCATTTCCCCCAAATTCCCACAGCATAAAATGTGCTCATTCATATTTTTTTATAATATGGTACCAACAGTTCCTGTTTGCTTGCATCCTCTATTAGAGCACGAAATCTATGGGGACAGAACGCTGATAATCTTTAAAGTCCTAGAACTACAATGTCCAATATAGCAGCTATTAGTCACATATCACTGAGAAACTGATATATGCTATCTTAAATAGAGGGGTGCTATATGTGTAAGATATATATCAAATTTTGAACATATAGTATGAAAATGAATCTCAAGATCTCATTAATAATTTTCATGTAGGAAACATTGAAATGAACTTCATATAAAAATAAAATACATTAATATTAATTTTTGATGATTTTTGCTTCTTTAAAAGTGGCTATCAGGAAATTTACATGTTATTTATGTGACATATTTGTGAGTTGCATTATATTAATATTTGCAATGCTTTAGAACTGTCGATATTTATTTGTGAAGTAAATTAACTAAAATAATGTCACCCACTACTCGATACATTCTGGAAGAGAATAAAATTCTTTAAAATTAAAGTAAAACTGAATTAAAGGTTCTCTAATACTTTGAGTTCTTATTCACATTTAGAAAAATCTTCTGTATAGTAATATGGTAGCCAAATGACATAACAGCTCACATAAAGCAACAGTGTTCTGGGTACTTGATCAAATGCCCCTAACTTAATTTTTTTCTTTTTCTTCTATTCTAGTGCACATATTCTAGGATGTTTACTAAAAAAATGATTTAGGTTTCAACTATGTGTCAGATACTTCTTTTACAATTTAATAAACATTAGCACTATTTCTAGGCATGAGTGAATACTACCCTCTTTGTGAATAATGCCCACAAAAAGTATATGATTCTCTCAAATATATAGATCTTTAAAAATTACATACACATTTCTGTAACTATTGCAAACTTTCATATGTTAAAGCAAGAAATTTTGTTTCTATAAATTTTTAGTACTTAAGTAGTTATTTAAGGTAAATATGTATATGACAATGATCACATGATTTTTGAAAAACTGCTATTGATTTGCACTATTTGAAACACCAAATATGCCTACTAATTATACACTATCTTTTAAGCTGGTTTTTAAATGTGACCATATCCTCCTTGAAGTTTAGAATCAAATGTTTTATTCACTTTTTGTTGGTGTTCCCATAGTACCAATTATACGGCATAAAATATAGTGAATGCTGAATGAATATATCCAGGATTAAACTGCCTATTTAAAAGTTAGCTTCATGCAGAGACAATGTAATGAGTTGTACAGAAAAATCAATCTAATATTTTTATTAACTTACTGTGATAAAAGAATAAAAAGAAATAATACTGTGTATTTCTGAAAATATATTTATATAATGTGTGTGTGTGTNTATATATATAATTAAAAAATATATATATATATATATATATATATATATATATATATGCTGTTATCACTGAATGAAGTATACTGAAAGAAAGAAATTTACACACCGATGTAAGTCTTCCATGTTCTTCTCCCACATTGAACACGTGAGTCCAAATCTTGTTTTGGATAAATTGCCCATGTAGTTTTTTCCATTGCCACGATAACAATCTAGACATAAAACATACAAAATGAAAGTTATTGACTATTATGGAGAATAAAACAACAACATTTTACCACCACATAAAATCGTGAAAATCAAAATATTAAGACTATGCAACCTGAAGTCTGCACAAATTGAAGAGACTTAACTACCTTAGATTAAAATGTTTCTATTTTCAGCCCAGTTTCTACTTCCTTCAAATGAGTGCTTCTGTAATTTCAAATTTTCCAAATAATTATAAGCCAAAAAATAGATTAAGTGATCCTTTTAGAACACCAAATAAATTAGAATTTCTAGAATGACATATTTTTTCCCAGAATTTTCTTCTGAAAAAATTAGATTTCATAGAAAATTTGCAAGAATAATGTAGTGAGAATCTTACCAATCACTTCACTTATGTTTTGATTTTTGCTTTTCATGACATGACATTCTCAATCACCCAAGACACCTGTTCCATAAATGTTTTGCAATTTCAATCTTTCTGCTCGTTTTTATAAGAGTGAAAACAAGTTAATGATATTTGACAGGAAGATTACATAGGCGATGGTTGGTCCTTCTCAGAACATTACAGGCTGTGTGTGACACAGGATGCTGGTTTGGTCCATCACTGGATGCAATGCTCATTTTGATTATTTTGTTATAAAGGAAAATCTTTCTCTTCATATTAAAAACAACAAAAACTCTGTTGAGGCTTTTGCAACTGAATGACATCCTATTACCAAACAGATATTCACAAAAAGGCCGAGGCATATTTGAACATATATTTGTGAATCAGTTGCTACTTTGCTCTTTGTAAAAATGATTTTTTTTCTAATTCTATTTCTTTACATTTTTTAGATTGTCATTCTTTTGAAAATAAGATTCTCTCTTCCCCTTTCCTTTAGAGATTAGTAATATAACTTTAACTATTTTAATGGAAGTAGTAATATAAATGTGGACTTGTGGATTCTCTTTTTATTCAATGTTATAAATAATCCATTCCTGTTATCAATTTTTGATTCTTGAAATGTTCATTTAGCCAGTGGAAGCCACTGAACTTCTGTATCTCTTACCATGTCACAAGAGGTTTTATTTTTATTTTTTTTTTCATTGAGCAATTTGTATCCTATAAAACATTGATGGAAGTGTCCATATTCTTAACAACAACAACAAAAATCAAGTTCTTCTGAAAACGTTTTTCTATTTTTAAAAATAACACTATTCCATGTATTATTTTATTTCAATGTTAGGGTTAATTCTCTCTGATTCATCTTCATTTTCAAGGTATTCCTTATTATACTTACGTAATAGTTTGTTGAGAAAGCTAGAATAAATTAATTTAATTATCAGAAAAATTACTAGTATTACATTAAATGTATACTTCAGTTGAGGTAGGAATTATATATTTAAGATGTTGAACTTATATCACGAACAAGGTTTATTTTTCCACATGTTGAACCTTTTTTTTTATGTTGAACCTTTTAATGGCTTTTTTTCAGAAATGACTTCAAATTTTTATCACATATATTTTGTATATTTTTTTCTAAACTTATTATTAAATTTTCATTATTTTTGTTCCTAGCATAGTTTCTCCTTAAATCTGCAAGCTCATATATAAATGCTAGTGATATTTACATGTTAACTATATATCTTTTTACCTTAGTGAATTTTTTACTGTTTGAATTCCATTTACCAGTTATAGTAGTATAACATAATTCACAGAGATATTTTACTTTGTCCTTTCTAATCAATATGTTTCTTGTCTAATTGCTCAGAATAACATCTGCAATGCAGTGTTAAAGAGAGAAACAATGTCAAATTATATTTGCTATGTTAAATAGTAATAGATTTTAGAAATACTTCTTTTCTTTTTAATATTGGTAGGAAAGCTAATTTCTTATTAAGTGGTGACATTATGACTGATACATACATATATATATATATATATATATATATATATATATATATATATATATATATATGATATGGAAGTATATATGTGGTGTGTATATCTGTATATGTGTATAATAAAACATGAATATGTATTTTAAGGAAGTCTCTAGGTATAAATAAATACATTCATGGTTATACATATACGTTTGTACATACACACACATATACACACATATGTACATCTTATAAAACCCCAAAATTCTGACTTAATTGTGTACTTGTATGAGAAATAGGATAACTTTATCATTGGAATTTTAGAAAATATTGACATTTATGATATGATTGTTTTTCTTCATCTAGATGAATTAATCATTTCTAATATGGAACCACTTTTGTATTCTTGAATTCCATTCAATCATTATGTATTATTTTCCTAATTCCTTTACTGGACTACTCATTCAAATTTGACCTAAAATTTTTATATTAAAATCTGCAAATAAGATAGGTTTATAATTGTTTTTATTCCATGTTATCTTTATCATGTTTAGATATCAAAATTACACTGCACCATAAAAATAATTTGGAAGTTTTATTACATTTTGTATGATTTGGGGGCATGTATAGCATTGGGATTATCTGAGTATTTCTGGTCATGGTGTATTTCTGACACAATAGCTCTTTTTAAAATTTATTTTTTCTAAAGGTATGAATTTACTTATGCTTTTTTTCTGTACCAGGGTTAAATCATTTGATTTTTCCTAGAAAAGAACCCATTTTAAAAAAGATTTTGCATGAAGTAGTATAAAGTAGACTTTATGCTTTCGAATTTTCTTATTTGTTGTTATTTATCCTTAAATAATTATTATTTTATATAGTTTGGTTTTTCTCTCTCCCTTTCCCCTCTCCCCCCCACCCCTCTCTCTCTCTCTTTTGGTTCCAGGGATTGAATCCAAAGGCTGAGAGCTAAACTCCCAGCCCTATTTTATTTTATTTTGAGACAGGGTCTCACTGAATTGCTTTGGGCCTTGCTAAGTTGTTGAGACTGGCTTTGAACTCATAATACTCCTGCTCAGCCTACCAAACTGCTGGCATTACAGGCATGCAGCCTGACACATGGCTTTCTCTTTCTTGAGTCACTTAGCTATTGGTTGTCTATTTTGTTAATTATTTTAAAAAAAAATCATCCTTTTAAATTATTTATTTGTTTTATCCTTTGCCTTTTCTCACCTTTGTTAATGCCTTATTTTATGTTTTTCCTTGGATATACATGAAAGTAGGGTGTATTTTGACATATTATACATACATGGGGTGCAACCCATTACAATTTTGATCACGTTCTTGTGGTGGAACATGATGTGGAGTTACACTGGTTGTGTATTCTTATATGAGCATAGTAAAGTTATGTCTAATATTCATTCTACTGTTTTTCCTATTCCCATCCTCCCTCCCTTCCCTTAATTCCATTTGTCTAATCCAATGAACATCTATACTTTCCCTACCTACCTTCCCTTTTTATGGGTTAGCATCCACATATCAGAGAGAACATTCAACCTTTGTTTATTTGGGATTGGCTTATTTCATTTAGCATGATATTCTCCAGCTCCATCCACTTACCAGCAAATGCCATAATTTCATTCTTATTCATAGCTGAGTAATATTCTATTCTGTATATATACCATATTTTCTTTATCCGTTCATCTGTTGAAGGGCACCTAGTTTCGTTCCAAAGCTTGGCTATTGTGAATTGAGCTTCTATAAATATTGATGTGGCTGCATCATTATAGTATGCTGATTTTAAGTCCTTTGGATATAAACCAAGGAGTGGGATAACTGGGTCAAATGGTGGTTCCATTCTAAGTTTTCTATGGAATCTCCATATTGCTTTCCAGAGTGGTTCCACCAGCAATGTATGAGTGAACGTTTTCCCTCACATCCTCCCCAGCATTTATTGTTACTTGTATTCTTGATAATTACCATTCTGACTGCAGTGAGATGAAATCTGAGTGTAATTTTAATTTACATTTCTCGAATTGCTAGAGATCTTGAACATTTTTTCATGTATTTTTGACCATTTGTTTTTCTTTTTCTGTGCGATTCATGTTCAGTTCCTTTGCCCATTTATTGATTGGGTTGTTCGGTTTTTTGTTTTAAGATTTTTGAGTTCTTTGTATATCCTAGAGATTAATGCTCTGAGATACAGGTGGTAAAGATTTTCTCCCATTATGTAGACTCTCTGTTTATGTTCTTGATTGTTTCCTTTTCTGTGAAGAACTTTTTTTAGTTTGATGCCATCCCATTTATTGATTCTTGATTTTACTTCTTGTGATTTAGGATTCTTGTTGAGGAAGTCTGTTCCTGAGCCAATATGATAGAGAGTTTTTATTCTAGTACACACAGGGTCTCTTGTCTAAAGCCAAAGTCATTGATCCACTTTGAGTTGAGTTTTGTTTAGGGTTAGATATAGGATTTCAATTTCAATCTATTACATATGGATTTCCAGTTTTCCTAGCATTTCTTTTCTCCAATGTATGTTTTTGGTTCCTTTGTGTAGTATGAGATAACTATATTTATATGGGTTCTTCTCTTTGTCTTCTATTCTGTACCTTTGATCTGCATGTCTGCTTTAGTGCTAATACTATGCCATCTTTTTTTTCTAGTGTTTTGAGAATGAATGGATGATGAATTTTGTCAAATGCTTTTTCTGCATCTATTGAGTTAATCATGTGGTTCTTGTCTTTAAAGCTGTTGATTATTATGTTGACCCACCTTGTATCCCTGGAATGAACCCCACATTGATCATGGTGCACTATCTTTCAAATATGTTTTTGTATGTGATTTGCCAGGAGTTTATTAAGAATTTTTGCATCTATGTTCATGAGGCATCTTGGTTTTAATTTTTCTTTCATTGATGTTTCTTTGTCTGGTTTTTGGTATGAGGTTGATACTAGCTTCATAGAACAAGTTTGGAAGAGTTCCCTGATTTTCTATTTCATGGAATAATTTGAGGAGTTTTGGTGTAAGTTCTTCTTTGAAGGTCTGGTAGAACTTGGCTGAGACTCCATCTGGTCCTGAGCCTCTCTTTTTTTGGTAGGCTTTTGATGGTGTCTTCAATTTCATTGCTTGAAACTGTTCTGTTTAAATTTTATTTGTCTTCCTGGTTCAGGTTGGGTAGGTCAAATATCTCTAGAAATTTATTGATGTCATCATGATTCTCTATTTTGTTGGAGTATAGATTTTCAAAATAGTTTCTGATTATTATCTGTATTTCAGTAGTGTCTATGGTGATATTTCCTTTTCCATCGCTATTTCTTGTTTCTCTTAGTTTACTTTTGCCTCAGCTCTTTTAGTTAGAAATCCACTTAATTTCATTATTATATGATATTGATATAAATACTTAAAGCTATGATTTTTATTTTGAAATATTTTTGAGTTGTAGATAGACACAATGCCTTGATTTTATTTGTTTATTTTTATATGGTCCTGAGGTTAGAACCCAGTGCCTCACATGTGCTAGACAAACACTCTACCACTGAGCCACAAACCCAGGCCCTACAATTTTTCTTTTACTTATTTAAGTGTGTATTATATAATATAACATGTAACAAGTATAGTTTTAACAACATTTTAAAAATTCTACAATTTCAATTTTTTGTTTTCTTTTAATAGTTATCTAATATCCAATTGGAAAGGCAATTTGTATACATTCTAATCCAGATGTTGTAAAATTTGAAAATAGGTTTCCAACTCATTATACTCTATGTGAAATTTATATTTCCTGTTCCTCAGAGAGGTATAAGAGCAATATCATTTTATATATGTATATGCTGGATCAATTCCTGTATACAGAAAGAAGAAAATATATATGATGGATAGATGGATAATAATGCTAATGTTAGCTTGATAGTGTACCATACAATGGTATAACAGTCAGTTAAAATTTCACAGCTGAATGTCTAACAGTTTCCTAAGTCACAGGTGTGTATGTTCTCCACAGAGTATACCCTACAGAGTCTAACACATTTGTGTTGATCAGGTATACTGTTAAAAAAATGAATGAAAGGGAGAAAACAGAGAATAATAAGAAGACATTATAAGGAGAGTCAGATTCAATACCAGCTGTGCCTGTGTGAAATCTGGAAAAATTATTTCAATTTCATAAAACTAATTTTAATCTGTTATTGAATAGATTTACTAGATAAACAATAACATCTGCCTAACATCCAAAATTACTATATTCTATTACCTGATCCATTTGTAAGTGACATATATGTATATAAAAACATTTTAATACACACCAGAAGCTTATAAAAATATTCTAATTTTTTCAGTCACTCACAAATTATCGATAATTGCTCATGTGAAAGAGACAAGGAGGCTCAGCTGGTACCAAATGTTCTTTAATTACTGGTTTCCACATTATTTCCAAATGACCTTTAAAGTCTGCCAAAGAATAGTGAAATTGACTGAAAAGGGACTTATCCCCTCTTGTCTCTACAACTCTATTTTCAGAATTGGTCAAGAACAATGGTATTGGAGGATAAGTTAAAGGATAGAAGATATATGCATGAAATGGAGTATATGTTACGCTCAGGTTCTTTTAGGATGATTTAGGACCTGACCAAGACCATAAGCATCATTTTTAAATTTTGTGAAATAGAGTATGATCACTTAAAAATCGTGATTTTCAACTTATATACCAACAAATTTCAAATGTTCAGCATTAGTAATCATTAACAGATTATTTCTTTTTAAACCAATTTCAAAATGACTTTTCAATTGTTCCCTGAAACAGTTATCTTCAGAGCACCTATATTTTCAATTACAATGGTCATTTATCCCAAATCCCACTACTACACATCATCTCTACTGCTAACACTCAGGACCAAGTCACTTTCATCTATTGAAACACTTAATTCTTTTGTTCTCCTGTTTTAACCCGTGTCAAGGATTCTGGCTATTTTATAATAGACAGAGTGATCCAGATAAAACTTAAGTTGGATCACATGACCTTTCAGAGCACTCCAACACAGTCCCCTTCCTTTTGGAATAAAAATGCAAATCCTTCCAAGTTCTACAAGACCAATGGAATTTTAAAACAACAGCCTTTACAACTTCATCTCTCCCTGCTCTCTTTCTCATTCTGTGCCAGCCATAGTGATGTGCTTATTGTATTTCCTTTAACTTTTCAAGCACTCCCTCATCTCATGCCATTTGCAATTATGGTTTCCTTTCCTAGAATGGTCTGTACATATATTTACACATGACATATACTGCTTCCTCACTTCCTTCTGCCCTTCTTAAAGGTTATCTTAATACCTGACATCTTCCTGACCATTAAAATATAAAAATCACCTCCCTTTTCTAGCTCTAGGCTGAAGATCCTTCTATCACTTACCAGACACTTAGGAAAGCAGTACCACATCTTTTCTTTTGCGGGGCTGGGGGCGGGGGGGAGGCACATGTTTTCTGTCTGTTAGGAAGTAGTTCTTTGGGGTCAGATAATTTAGTTTATTCACTGCTACATCTCCAGGGTCTAGAATTGTGTCCAGCACTCACATAAATAAGCAAATATAGGGTAAGTCAATGAATATATAAAATAAATCCAACTTCAGACTTGGTGATCCTCTTGGCTAACCAGCAAGAACAGTGCAAAAAGAACAGGATCTTCTGCTATAAAATGTACTCTCCCTTAGGCATGTCCTCTGAATTTAATCATGCCCACACTGCAAATTGTCACTTATTACCTTGTCCACTTGACACGTCACATTTTGGAATTTGGGAGCAGTAGCCAACTCGGATGTTTGGATCAGTGGTAAAACACCAGGGTGACTCAGCCCCATCTGGATTTCGGCAATAATTTTCTCGTAGGTCCCTATTAAGAATAAGCATGGTAATATAAATTGTCTGAGTTCTTACATCAATAACCTTAATGCTGTTAAATTTCTAGAGGCCCAGAACGTATGCATATTTACAAATAGAATTCTAAGTTTATGGACTTGGGATAATCGTGGCATTTTGAATTCAGCATACACAACTGACAATGCCCGAATTACTGAAATAAGTGCTGTCAGATGTCAGTTGTTCTTTCCCCTACATGCCTGGAGTTCCACAAAAACATTACTGCTTCAAGAAAGAGAAGAGCAGCCCCTCTATATTCCTGTTACTGATCCTCAGGGTTTGTACTCTTTACTGGTACCATTTCAAAACACTGTTCTCTTGTTTATTACATTTCCATGGAGCATATGTAATATAGAAACAAAATGTATCTCTCTCTACTGAAGAAAAGTTATTAATAATTATTAACTACTCTTCTTTAAAATGGAAGAGCAAACTATAACATTTCACACACAAAAAATCTGATAGCTGTTTCCTTTAATTCTGTATTTCTTTGATGTTTTTAATTTGCTGAATAGATACAGTTTAATAACAAAATAGTTCTTTCTTGATTTAGAGATTACCAAAATATTTATAAACATTTTGAGAAAATTAATCTCTAGTTACAGTTCATAAAACTAACAATACAGCAAGTAATCAGTATAGTACATGTGCATCTTGTATCAGTATTTAGAGTTCCTTGTAAAAAAATTCATGCTAACATTCTCAATACTAAAAAGGATTTTAGTGGCTTTCTCTCTTAATATAAACTTCACATTAAATAAAATGTAGAATTTATTATTTGTTTTCCTGAAATATGCTATTTTTAAACAAGAATATATTTTCTTTTATCAATTCCTGGGAAATTATTTTAATTAAATCAATATTAAAACTATTAGTATTTGTATTTCATAGGTCCAATTCAAAGTACTACAGTTTAATTAATACCCAAATTGACCAACAGAAACTAAAAAGGTTCTAAGGAAGGAACTTCCATTTGCTAAGAAAATCAATAAATAATATTCTATCTTGTCAAAGTAGGTCTTGACAAAAACTATGTTGTTAAAGGGTTGAAGATAATGTTTGACAATAGTTAAAGCTATTATATAGGAAATGTTTACATGATAATCCATATTCAAATCTTTAGACTTTTTAAGAAACTATTAACTAAGATCAAGAAACCTTTTATTTTCTTCAAACCATTGTGTACTTATATTTTAAAAAATTATGTTCATATGAAATATACACATTAAATTTTACATAAAATTTGTTCTAATTTGCAATATTATATAAAGAATTTCTGAGCTAAATTATTTTATATTTTTAATTTAAGGCAAGATAATTAAGTTAATATTGACATAAAAATTCTTAGTTTGGGACCACTTATAGAATCTATATTTGGAAGTACTTTATTAGCCTAGATTAAAGAAAAATGAAAGTAAAGGTTTGTCCCAATATTTTCCCCAAGATTTTTTATTTCACTTGCAGAAAGAATTATTTACAATAAATAAAGTGAATTCAAATCTATGAGATTCATTACAGGCAGTATTATTTAGCTATGGTTATAAATGTAGTTATAGATCTTCAAAATTATCATTTGTATGGAATTTCAGTATTAGGACAGACAGTGTTTAATAGAAATGGAGACACCTGGTCAGCATTTCCCTTTATGCTAGGTCACAGATAGTAAAATTATTCTGAGCAAAATGTTGAGTTTCATTTTTACAGTAGAATAACACATCTCATACTTTGTTTTTTGATGTTTATGTTTAGTTTTTCTAGCCAAATACCTGAATTAATAAAAAATGATTTAAATTACAGTAAGACATAACAGTTATACTTTTTTGAGAATTAGTTTTTAATTGGGAAGTCTATGAATTCAGTTCCTAGAATCATTCTTTTTTCTTAAGACAAAATTCATTGGGTACTTGTACATACACAACTTCTTCTTTGGGTATTGCCAGTGATTAAATGTTAACTAGTGTGAATGGCTCCAACACTGCCGCCTTTTGTGCCTTTTAGCTAATCTTTTATCATTTCCTTTGCTTTCTTTACTTTGATAGTTATTTCTGAGTGGTAAAACACATGGGTCAGAAATAAAAGATGAATTGCTCTGAAGGAAATGAGAGAAATAAAATCATAATGACAACTATAAATTTTGTTATTATAAAATAATTCAAAAATTGCAGCACATGGATATTTACTATCTGAACAAATTGCTGAATAAGTTAACACACACACACACGCACACACACAAAAACACGTACACATACATAAATATTTTTCTCTCCAGTGGATGAACCATTAATTCTCAAAGTTCGTCATCCTGCAATGTTTGGCTATCTTATTAAAAGTCAATTACATAAAGTTAATATATGTTATTTATAGGTGCTATTTCAGCAAAGCCATCATGAGTGACATGTGTGTTAGAAATTCCAAAAGCAATCATTTTACATTCCTCATAACAAGGTGGACAATTTAAAAACAGATGGCATGTGGCTGTGTCTGTCCAGCAAAAACTGAGTGGTGAAACCAAATGCACCATAGAGAATGCACTTAACAACTATATAACTGATATCCTAGGCCAGTTTCTTTGCTTAATTCATCTTAACTCTTGTTTCACTTCACTTTTCACAAGTCCAGAAACAATTGATAACCTTCATTTAAGCTATTAAAAATACTTTTCACAGATCTTTATGCTATAAATTTTAACATTTGAAGTGCTGACCTAAATCAAGTATGCCTCTCTTGTAAGAGAAAAACATATGTAATGCCCATCCCTTAAGCTGATATAAAATTTAAGGGCTGAGGATGTGGCTCAAGCGGTAGCGCGCTCGTCTGGCATGCGTGCGGTCCGGGTGCGATCCTCAGCACCACATACAAACAAAGATGTTGTGTCTGCCGAAAACTAAAAAAAATAAATACCAAAATTCTCTCTCTCTCTTAAAAAAAAATTTAAGAAGGCACTAGTTTGAAACATGCATGGTTATCATTACCACTAATTGATTTATTAAATAGAACTTCAAGAGCAAAACTGTGATCTGGAAAAACCTGGAGATGTGTGCATAAACATAGTCCTTCAACATTCTGAATCAGTATTACCTAGTAGGCTTTTTTAAATGATCATGTGAGGTCAAGTTTCAGACTAAAGAGATTCAAAACTCTGAATAGCAGACTACTCTCCCACTTTACTACTGATTATACTTGGGCACAATATTGTTAGAGGATTGCTGACACAGATATTAGTAAAAAGTAATTATTCTGCCATATTTTCCCTCAGAGTCTGCTACAATTTATAACATTTGTCTAATTTACTTACTTGCACTTGAAATTTTCAGGAGTTATGTCATGCTGGTGAGGATATTGAGAATCCCAACGTTGACATGGAATTCCATTCCAAATGGTATTGATGGTTCCCCTATAACCTTCTCCTTGCCCTTGAATGCATTCAGTTGTTTCCATAGGGACATCAGTGTCATTCATAGTACTGTGAGCTATTGGTAGTAAGAAATATAAATTTATATAAAATATTTCAAGATGTCATCCACCTCTTAAAGTTCATTTGCATTTGCATTACTAGAATTTTTTGTTCACTTCTGTTTTTATGATAACTGGAATAGAAATTTGACTTAAACTTATTACTCTCTCTATTCCAATTTTCCTCTCATTGCAACACCCTTAATTAGTTTATTATTGAATAGTTCTTTAAAACATTTTATTTTAACATAACATTATAACTTATACATACTCAATACTGTGGTATTTATGAAGTGACTGTGTTATCCCTAAAATGCAGTTGCTTAAATATATACAAAGTCAGTAATGCAGTTAACCATGTGTTTTTTCTTATATTATGAATACCTTTGAAGTGAATATATAAAATTTTTCTCTTAAATCAACTTGTTGGTATTAAAAAACAAATCAGTAGTTCCTGGGAAGACCTATTTCCTGCTTTTTTCCCTAGTCTAATTGCAATGATTACCATTCTCCATGAAGATTATGTAACGCTCCTTAATTAAAAAAAAAAAATCAGAAAATAAAATTTTTGGTGCTGTTCTTGATTTATTTTTTTCTATTTTTTATTCATGCATTATAACTGCACATATGGTGGGATTCCTTTCATATTTATATATGCATTCTATATAACAATTTAATTTGAATACTATCATTTCCCAGTATATATCTCCTTTCCCTTCCCTCCTCCCTCTCTCTGACCCTTTCATTCACTCTAATGATCTCCCTTCAGTTTTCATGACAGCCTACCCACCTGCCACCGCCAAGTTTCTTTTCCTTTTTTTTCTCAAGTATCTATATGAGATAAAATATATAATCGTTGATTTTCTGAGTTTGGCTAAAAAGGTTAACATAATGTTCTCAAGTTCTATTCATTTTCCTGCAGATGATAGAAATAATTTCATTCTTCTTTATGGTGAATAAAACCCCATTGTGTATATATATAATATTTTCTTTATCCAGACATTTAATGACAGACACATAGGCTGGTTTATAGTCCAGCTATTGTAAATTATGCTGTGTCAAAATGGGTATGCATATACTGCTTCAGTATGCTGACTTTAATTCTTTAGGAATTAATACTGAGGCATGGTATAGCTAATAGCTCCATGCCTAGTCTTTTGAGGAAACTTATACTGATTTCTATAGTGATTGTACTAATTTATAATTCCACTGAGAGTAGAAAAATGTTCCTTTTTCTACACATCTGCTCCAGCATTATTATTGTTGGTATTCTTGATAGTTGCCATTTTAACTGGAGTGATATGAAATCTTCAAGCAGTTTTGATTTAAATTTCCCTAATTACTAACAGGGTTGAACAATTTTTCATGTATTTTTTGGTCATTTTTATTTCTTATATTTTTATTGTTATTGTTTTGGTGTTACATTTTAAAAGTTCTTTATATATTCTGGATATTAAACCTCTCTCAGGAGAGTAGCTAGCAAAGATTTTCTATCATTCTCTAGTTTCTCTGTTCACATTCTTAATTGTTTCCTTTGCTGTCCAGGAACTTTTTAATTTGGTGCCATCCCATTTATCAAGTCCTGACATTATTTCCTGATGTTTTAGTTATCCTGTTAAGAACGTTGTTGCCTTTATCTATATGCTGGAGTATTGACCCTATGTTTTCTTCAAGGAGCTGCATAGTTCCTGGCTTAATTCTTAGATCTTTGATCCATTTTGAGTTGACTTCTGTGTGAAGTGAGAGATAGGAATTAGCCTCATCCTTCTACATATACATAACCAGTTTTCCCAGGATACTTTGTTTACAAAGATTTTCTTTTCTCCAATGTCTGTTTTTGGAACCTTTGTCAAGGATCAGATGACTATGTGTGGGTTTGTCTTTGTGTTTTCTATTCTGCACCATTTGTCTATGTATCTGTTTCATGCCAGCATGATATTTTTGTACTACAGCTCTGTAGTATAATTTGAAGTCAGGTATTGTGATATCTCTAGCATTGCTTTTCTGGTTTATAATTACTTTGGTTATTTTGGGTTACTTATACTTTCAAATTAATTTTAAGACTTTTTTTCTAGTTCTGTGAAGACTTTCATTGGTATTTTGAAGAGTACTCCATTAAATCTATATATTGCACAAAATTAAATTGGTTTCTCTCTCTCTCTCTCTCTCTCTCTCTCTCTCTCTCGACTGGGAATTGAATCCACAGGCACTTTACCACTGAAACACATCCCTAGCCCTTTCACCCTTTTTAAATTTTTATTGTTATTAAGACAGGGTCTTGCTAAGTTGCTTAGGGCCTCACTAAGTTGCTGAGGCTGCCACCGATCTTGTAATCTTCTGGCCTCAGCCTCCAGAGTCACAGGGATTACGGCATGTGCCACCATGCCTGTCTGGATTCTTTCTTTCTGTGTTTCACATTCACTCAATGAAAATGTAACTCACACTATTCTAAAGCAACTAAAATACATCAATTTTCTCAAAGGGAATATGATTTCATAGAGCAAAGTCAATATAAACTTTCTAGCTACTTTATAATCTAAATGAACATAAAAGATGTTTCTAGATAGAATTCAAGTTTTTAATCCATCTAAAACAGTTTAAGATTTAAAATAAATTTCCTTCATTCATTCTATAGTAGAATGAGATGCACCTCCTTTACTAAGAAGAAACCAGAATTAGACATGCATTCAGAGATTAGAAATTTTTCCATATTTAACAGTACAAATTTATTTAAATGACACTTAAATTTCATTTAAATTTATTTCTGTCATACAAATAATTACTACATTATGTGGCTGAATCTTTAGTTAAGTTTCATGAACTATGCTTAAGAAAACTAAGTAAAACCTTAGTTTAAGATTATTCTATGAAATTTTGTGAGTAAAAAACATGGGAGAAGATTACATTAATAACCACCCAACCACTGTGTACATAATTTTCCACTAATTCCTTCTAAATGACTTTATTTCAACTCATTTTAAAATGTTTAATTTTTTTTACTTCAGAGGATAGAAATAAGGTTAAGAAACATTCTAAGTTAAAAATAAATTCAAGTAGAGATAAAAATATCCAGAAATTGAGCTATACAAGGCTAATTGACAGGTGATAATCTAGAAAATGGAAATATAATGGTATTGTAGTTATTGACTCAGGAAGACCAAATTGTCAGAGTAGGAAAGATTACTTGCATAGAAAAAGTTAGTACTAGTTAACCAGGTCATTCATGGGTTTAATTATCACCTCAAAGTCTTTGATAAAATACAAAATCAGATGGATTTCTTAGATCCTGAGGAATTGTATCACATCAAAATAAATGTTATTCAGTTATGATATTTCTGATGATTTGAGTGATTAATGATTTGAAGAGTCTGAATATATGGGGGAAGTTTTTGAATAGTGACAACTCTAAAATGGGTCAAGATTGCCAATATGTATTTCACCTCTAGTTATATAACTATGACAGAAAAGAAGAGAGAATAAAATTATTCACTGGATAGTAAAAGAAAAGTTTTGATTCCCCCTGATGCTTTAGTTCAAATATGGATTATTTCCTTTGAAATTCATGTTGAAATTTTTTATTTGTTCTAATTAGTTATACATGACAATAGAATGCAGTTTGATACATCCTACATAAATGGAGTATAACTTCTCATTCTTCTGGTTGTACATGATAGAGGATTATATCAGTTGTGAAATCATATATGCACATAGGGTAATAATGTCTTATTCATTCTATTATACTTCCTACCTTCATAACCCCTTTCCTCCCTTCACTCCCCTCTGTCTAATTGATTGCCATCATTCTGGTACTGGGGGGTAGGGGTTTAAGAAGTGATTAGTTCAGTAAGAGGAATCAATGCCTTTTTGGCAGGGGTGGGCTCATTCTCTTAAGAATGAGTGGTTTAAAAGTATGGCTTCCCTTATGCTTTGTCTCCTGTCCCTGTGCCCAGTTGCTTTTGAGCTCTCCTGTTGTGTTTTGCTGTAGTGTGAAGCTTTGCTAGATTCTGGCTCTCAATCTTGGACTTTCAGCCTCTAAAACCATGAGCCAAAATAAACCTCTTATTTTCCATAAACTTCCCAGACTATGATATTCTGTTATAACAACAGAAAAGAGACTAAGACACATACCTCTTGGGCACAAGTTCTTGACCAAAAAACTTATTACCTCTGTCAAGACTTAAAAGTCCTGACAAGGGAAGGAAGTTCATAGCTATGGACAGCTAATATTAAAGACTCCCATGAATCTTTTCACAGACTTCATTGCATGCCTCAAGCAACCCAATTCTCTTATTTCCATATTTAATTGTATATGGTATGTTTTGTGTATTCATTACTGAACCCTTTTCCTTAAGTATTAACCTAGTGTGTGTACCTAGAATCCACAGAACCAAACTCAGTGAGCCCAGATGTCAGTCAAGGCTGCCATTGGCTAGATATGGACACTCACACCTCTGAAAACCTAATTCAAGACCAAGCCTATCAGAAATTAACATACTTTGTTCCTTGGACCTTGATATGACTTTCTGGATAACAATCAAGACAATAAAACAAAAAAAGGAATAAAATATTCAGACATGATTGGAGATTTGGTCATTATGTGATGAATTTCTACACAGGGAAACATGTTTAGAGGGCTATTTCTTCTACTATGTGAAGGAGTGGGGGAAAGGAGCAAACAGTCTACCTACAGTGTTAATATCAGGTTAAATATCAAATATCATTTCTGGAATTTCTTATCTGACAAGAGTGACTAGAATTTCAAAGCGATTTTTTCATAGATAACTTTTTAAAGCAATATATAGAGCCTTAAGTTCAAAAACAAATTTAAATACACTTCATAAAAAGGGAGATTATTACAATAAATAAATTAGCATAATTCATTAGGAAATCAAGACCTGGCCTATGCAGTGAGTAACTTAAGCAACCACATGAGCAACAGAAAAATATGAAGAGGTCATAAAATTTAAAGACAAACAGAAGATACATATTTTCCTTATTATAAGGTTTTTCTTTTTTAACTTTAGAGGTGTCTGTGATAAGATAGATCTACACTGAAAAGTTCTATCTCAAAGAAAAGACCTCATTTGTTTAAAAAAATGAGAAATATTTTATGTCTAATATAGCCACTAAAATTTCAATGTCAAGTTCAGAGACCTGTGTTGTTGGTGTTAATTCTGTATCTCAACTGCAGAGGTTTTCAACCAAATTTAGAAATTTTCAATTTTATAAAGAGTAACTATAAAAAATCTTCATCACTTGAGACATTATGTTGACTTTTTTTCTAAGCTTTCATTAACATATTTTAAAGCCTTTAACATACTCACCACATATTCCCTAAAAAAGAACAGAGTATATAAACAAGGTTAAATACAAAGATGCATTTTCTATTCAGATGAAAGAATTCTAATCATTTGACATATTCTAATTTGGAAGTAGAAAATAATTTTTTTTGAATTTCCAAAATTACACAATACAAAGGATTACTGCATATGAATTGCAAGACAATATTATACCAAATAAAATAAATTTCCATTAACTCTCATCAAGATGTAAGAAAACTTCATCAAGATGTAATGAAGTCTAACAACAGTATTATTTTTCATCTTATTTTAAAAGTATTTAATACCTTTATATGCACATGTAATATATATGTATTATACACATACATGTATTATTATTATTTTTTATACTGGGGATTAAACCTAGGGGCCCCAAACCACTGAGCAACATGCCCAGCCCTTTTTTATTTTTATTTTTATTTTGAGATAGGGTCTCACTAAGTTGCTTAGGGCCTCACTAATTTGCTGAGGCGGGCTTTGAACTTGCTATTCTCAAGCCTCAGACTCCAAGCCTCTGGGATTACAGGTATGTGCCACCTAGCCCAGCTAACTTCTATTTTTTTTTCTTGTGTTTTAATTCATTGAAAATATTTTCTCATGATTTTGACCACAAACTTGTATTATTCAGTCAGTATTTATAAGAACAAAGTACCTGCTGGAATCAGTGTTTTCTGTATTCATCTCATTTGACATTTAGCTGTTAGAAACAACTTCATAAACAAAAATTCCATAAGTCTAGTGACAATGTGTAGGATAAATAATATAGGTGAATAAAGATATATTAGTATAATTACAAGTACAATATTAGTTTATATAATTTGCTAAATCTTTGATAAATAAAAGTTATGATGAGACTTCATGAAGCTATTTAATAAATACTATCTAATGAGGACCATGGTGAATGATTTCTCCATAGACCATTTAACCATGATACAAATGTTTGATCTTTGCTGCTCACATACTTACTATCCAAATAAAATGAATTATTCCTTAACTGCAGTAAAATAGATTCCGTCTACTATCCTACTGTATAAATATCAAAATGTGGTGCAAAAGCAAAACAAATATTTCAGGATAATTGATTTGGTGAGGGCTGTTAAATATTGGGAAAGGCATTCCTTTGCACTTAATCTTTTAACATGAGACATGAACAAGGGAGGGTTTTAAAGAGTCTCTAGTGGCCAAACTAAGTGTTAAAGAAGTATAGAAACTTCTCCAAACATCAGATGAAGTTAATCAAGTTGAGATGAAGCAACATGTTTTCAAATGCAGCATCCCCATATTCACAAATATTTTTCCAAGTATTTCTATCAAGTTCACACTGAAAATATCAGGAACTCTTCTGAGAGTTCCTCACAGATAAAATATTTTGCCAGGGGTGTCAGTGGTGGCCATGCTTTGGAAGTAGACATGAAGATATTTATATGATCCTCCATGGCCCATGAGTGAAGGAATGTTTTCCTTTGATGATTGACATGAAGTTTTCTGTCTGGAAATATTTTAAGGAAAACAACATTTGCTATTGAAATTTTTCACTGTCCTGTTAGTAAATGAACAAATATAATGGTTGCCTCTTGAAATATTTTGCTTTGCTGATATGAATGTTATATTATTTGATTACTATCATATTTGAAGGGATTTTTAAAGTTTGAATATGTATATAAAGTAGATAAAGAGCATTAACTATCATCTAATTCTTGGGACATGCGCTACCCTGCAGAGACAGAAATCAGTAGAAAGATCACAAACAATAAATCTAATCAGTTTTCTCTGTGAAGGACTGGCCAAGGCCTTGCAAAGAGGCCATGTGGCCCTGATGGCATCTGTGAATGGCAGCTTGAAAGAACAAGTGCACATGTATGTTACAAAGAGCCACACCCAGGGCTCTATAACTTTTATAAGGGATTTAAGTAAATCCTTACTCTTACAGTCCTTCCCCACATCCCAACCCTGATAAAAGAAAATTCAGATTTCCCAAATGGAGATAAGCTGCTGCTATTTTTTTTTTTTAATAGCTAAGAACAAGTTACTTCACAGTCCAGTGAACAAATACCTGACTATCTCTTATCTCTTGGAGGTGTTCAATCCAAGTCACTGCTTCTTACTCTCAGCTACTGAAAAGTACAGGATTTGCTTTGTGATAGTCCCTGGAGAGCAAGTAAAGGATATATAAGCCACTCTCCCATCAACAGTTCTTGTGCTCTTTGGGCCACAAAGGGCAGGATCAGGCTAAGAGTAAATTTAAAGAGCTTTTTTGTTTTAAAATTGACATGGGAAAGTAGTAAAGACCTCCAATATACAAACCTCAAATTGCTTGCACGTTTGCTTTCCATGTGAAGCCAGGATTCGTATCTGAAACTTTTCCCTGGACTGTGTCCAAGTCTTTTCTGCTACAAAATGCTCAGGAGACAGACTTTCATGAAAGGTCTTCAATTCTATAATCTTATTCCTTAGAAGATGACTTGGAAAAGACATCCAAGTAAAAGATTTTTCCCTTGAGAAAGGGTGTTGATAGTATTATTTCTTCCTGACTCAGAGGCTATATGATTTTCTACAAATCTCTATTCTGACCTTGGATTAATTAATAAAACTCAATGAAATAATCAGCTTTCTCTAAGAAGGAAAGTAGTTTGTTATAATTATTTAACTAATATACAGAAACACTGAATTTTGAAAGATAACAATATTCTCTTTAAATGAGGCTGAAATTCATTCTTACTAAGAGAAATTTTCTTATTTATTAACAATGGCAACAAACCTAGAGGAATGTGCTCATGCTGCCATGGCAAAGTACCACAGGCTTGGTAGTTCAGGTAACAGTTACCTATTTTCTCACATTTTTGGAGACGGGGAAGTCTAACACCAAGGTGCTAGACAACTGGATCCTCGTTTTCAGCTCTATTTCTGTCTTTCCTTGTCCTTACACGATGAGGAATCAGAGAAATATCTTTTCCTTCAGTTATAAGGCCATATAAATCCTACCAAGTTAGGGCCCATCCTTATAATTACATTTACATTAATTTCCTCTTAACATTCCAATATCAAAATATAATCACATTAGGACTAGGCTTCAATATTTCAACTTCAGAGGAATACAAATCAGCCAATGACTGATACAAATCAGCAATGCCTCCAATAGAAACCTTTGCTATAAAAGTTCTGCCTAGGACATACCTCTAAAATTGCTCTGGATACCTAAATGACTGGAACTTTAAAAAAAAAGAAAAAGAAAAGGAAAAGGAAGGAGAAGTAACAAAGAAGAAACAAAGAGAGGTAAAATAAGACTTGTCTTATTTTGGTGGTTAAAAATAAAAGTTCATCAAGACAACAAGTAGCAAATGAAATAACTAGCCAAGCAAAGCATAAAACCTAGGATGAGTTAAGGCAAGGGGAGAAAAGTTTGAAGCAAATCTTCCTTTCATTTTTCTGTAAGAAAATCAAGAATTTCAGAAGAAATACCATGAAATTTTTAAAAATGAAAAACTTTCTGGGAAAGTAGCATTCATTCATTCAATCAATATTATTGAACTCCCTTGATGCCTGAGGCAATGTGATACACACCAGAAGACCAAAAAAAAAAAAAATGGACACACTTGTTCTCTGTTGCAGCTTAAAATTTTTGGTGGTGGGATCTGTTAACCAAAAAAAAAAAAAAAAAAAAAAAGATAAAATAAAAATAAATTTAAAATCAACGCTCTGAGCAGTACATGGGAGAGGTTTATATTACATGAATATGAAATAATGGGATTGACCAAGTCAGGTAGTTGAATAAAAATTCCAATAACGAGGCTGGGATTACGTAGCTCAGTGATACAGTGCTTGCCTACTATGTGTGAGGCACTGGGTTCAATTCTTAGCACTGCATATAAATAAGTAAAAATAAAGGTCCATTGACAACTAAAACATAAAATCCAATAATGGAAGAAATGATAGGTAAGTTAAAATTTAAATAATGAGTAGCTGTCTAGTAGGTGAGGAAGGGAGAGAAAATTTTTCAAGGAAGAAGGGATAGCAAGGGTAAAGAAACTGTAATGAGATCATGAAAAATATAAGTTATTGGAAAAAAACCATTGTGGCTAGAAACAAAGCAAGAGATCACAGATAGAAAGGTGGTGGTACATGAGGCCATATGTAGATAAGAGATGTGGGAGAGCAGTCAAATTTTTGTCTTTTTCCTGGAATCAAAGGAAATCACTGAAGTGTCTTTCATAGTCATGTATGTTTGTGTGGTATGTGCTAAGGATGAGGAATACTAGCATCAGATTTTTAAAATATTACCCTCTTTGCAGTGTGAAGAAGGGATGGAAGGGGAAAACAGAATATATAGAAACAAGTCAACTCAGAAGACCTTTCAAATATTCACAATGAAAACTAATACTCTCTTGCATAAAGGAGACAGTGATGACCTGAAATAGCCATTTTTGCAGGGTACTTACATAGAAGAAGAAATTGGCAGCTCTTGGTGATGGATTGAATGTGAAAGAGCTACATCTAGGATTATTCTAGGCTTTTGGTTTTTAAACAAGATAAATGGTGGTACCAATCATGCCAAAGAGAGTTTAAACAGCAGAAAAGACCTACTTTAGGATTATTGAAGAAAATCAGAAAAGAAGGTAATGACAAAAGTTTCCAACCTGACAGTTTCTGGTAGGGGGAAGATGGGGAAGAATCAAAGCAGTCAACAGGTGTTTCCTGATTTGTGTGCTGTAAGGGGACCATAGCAGCATTACTAGGTCTCACTCCTAGCAAAAAGCTGTTCCTAGAGAGTTTAGGGACACTTGAGCTTCCCAAATCCTTTCAGGGGCCTAAGAGATCAAAACTATCTCTATAATAATGTTAAGAAGTCATTTGTCCTTTATACAGTAGAGTTTCCAGGTATCATGTGATTTGTGCTATCCCAAAAGACTGAAAGACTGAAGGCAAAAGCAAATGTAAGATACCCAGGAGTCTTCAATTAAGATGACAATAAGAGGGGCTGGGGATGTGGCTCAAGTGGTAACACGCTCCCCTGGCATGCGCAGGGCACTGGGTTCGGTCCTGGGCACCACATAAAAATAAAATAAAGATGCTGTGTCCACCCAAAACTGAAAAATAAATATAAAAAAATTATCTATCTCTCTCTCTCTCTAAAAAAAAGGATGACATTAAGAAATTTACAAAGATTCTGGATTTGCAAAAAACTTACAGTGTCACGGTTAATAAATTAATATTTTTTATGCTTCCATTTCAACTTCTAACATATTAACTATTGAGTCATATAACCAATTTGGGTTCCCAATAATATTGAACAGTATACAGGTAACTTCAATCCAAGAAGTGTCTGAAATGATTTTTTTTTTTTTAAATAAATGAAATTTTCTAAGAGACATCAATCACAAGGGAGCTTTTCAATTGCCAGCGACGCAACCTATTATAGTTCACTTCAGAAAAACGTAATTACTCTCCACAAATACTATTTCTCCCTTAAAAGTTGTGAACAAACAGCTATTTGGAATATGTACTAATTAAAGGGGAAAACCATAAGAAAATCAGTACTCCAAGAACCATGTAGGAGTTTAAATTTGTTGTGTTTGCAATATCTTAAAATTCCATTTTTCTCAGAACCCTGTTAAAAGTTTTATATAGCTGAAATATGTGTGGCCTGCTGAAATTTGGGTCAATATCCCCTTTTCAAGAATCTAGCAAGAAGGAAAACTAAGAAGCCTGTAGCAATGCACCTTGGGACACACATGCAGACAATGAGCAACATTCATCCTTCAGTGGTTGTAAGATAGCAATTTCAGGGGCTGGGGTTGTGGCTCAGCAGTAGAGCGCTTGCCTCACATGTGCGAGACCGTGGGTTGGATCCTCAGCACCATATTAAAAAAAATAAACAAGTGAAATAAAGGTGTTGTGTCCAACTACAACTAAAAAATAAATATTTTTAAAAAGATAGCAATTTCAGTGATTGTAAGAAGCTCAGAAGCAAAGTGATGGGAACAAATTTGTTGTTCAGTCTGAAGAAAAGCAATCAAGAGCAGTATTCAAACTTGGACTCTGAAAGGTATGATTATCTCAGTATCAAGAATGTGTCAGCTTTTCTTTACTAGTTCTTTTTAAAGTTCTGAAATTTCAATTTTCTCATAGCCCTTGATCCCTTTTGTACATTTCTATATCCCCAGGATCTAGAAAATTGTTTGATCTGTAATGACTGCTCAGCAAATACTGATTGAATGGGTGCTCTGCAGAAAGGGACAAACCACCCTCTCCATGTTCTTTATGTGCTTGCTGGGCTCTCCTGCACAAGGTTCTTGCTGTCACTGTTTACTTTTCACATTCTACAACTTCACAGAGAAAAGTGAAACCCACATGTTCTATGTACACAGATGCCAAGCACCCCATCTCAACATAAGCACAATTAAACATTATATTTCCCCTCAAAACAATGCCTCTAATATATTCATCTATCCAATAACTTGGAAAATATTTTAAACTTTTCTCCTTCCTTATTCATTTCCCTTTATATCCAATTTGCCATTATATCTTCTACATTCTACCTCTTTAGTACTGTTCATATCCTTCCTCATCTTGTTTTTCTCACTGCTGACTGCCTTAATTTGTACTCTATTTCTTACTGACCTTTATTTTGTGTATTTTATGTTGGAGAGTCTTTTATTCCTCACTTCATCTTAGTGCTCTGAAAGATTTTCATATATTGCAATTAAACTTTAGAATTTCCTGTGACCACACATTTCTAAGAGATAAATGCATGCCTTTGCATACATACACACACATAAACACACACACACCCCACACAAAAGCACATATGTGCATATTTGTAGATTCACTGGATAGAGTTATACAACTATTAGTGATTCATAATGACAAACAGCACGAATATATATTTAATGTATTTTCAAAGATATCTGTTTTAGTCCCTAATGTTTTTATAACCCAGGGCAATGTACTATAGTAGAATTTCAGAGGAATGAGAAATCTCGCTTTATCCAGCAAAGCAGGAAAGCGCAATATGGATGGGAAAACAGGTGTTGAACTTTCCGGACTTCTGAGGAACACGTGCATCTCATGCTGAGGACTTTGGGAAATAATTCATATGTAGATAAAAAAGCTACATCACAAGTCCACACCACAAACCCCTGGAAGAGTCTTTTTGTTCCCTGGGTTTCACATACATCAGTTTGAGGACCACAATTCTACACCATAAGTCAGATGTGTCCACTCCTCCTGTTTATTCTCTGTGTTTCTCATGACAACTGTTTGGCTACTCTTGGATCCTGCTCTATCTGCCTTGTCAGTTTAGATTTTCTAATCATCTTCCAGTTTCTGTTGTTACCCTACAACCTACCCACGTCAACCTAGTTGCCATATCTTAAATACCATGAGGCTATTCTACCTATTCTTTACTATTCACAACCATTTTGTAGAATCAAAATAAGAATTACTAACACTCAAAGGAAAGCACCCCTTTTGTAAATAAAATCACCTTATTTTTTAAAATAAATGATAACAAATTATGAATAAAAAGTTTTAAAGCCCCTCTTCAACTTTCAAGAGAATAAGTGAAACAATTAGCAACTCTATTATTTTCTTCAAACATATTGAAAACCCAGAATGAGTTTAGCTAGTCCAGACTAAATGATAATCTGAATGCTGTTTCAAGAATTTAATAATACTAAATAATCAGTTGCAATCAGATAACCAATTGTCTGTTACAATTGGCCCCCAAGATCCCCACCCACTGGCATGTGTGTTCTGTGTAATCACCTCCCCTTAAGTGTGGATGATATTTGTGAATACCATAAGATCAAATACAAGGAGACTCATCATTAGATTTCTTTACACCAACACAGGTGAATAAATTTTGCATGTATAATTATAGTTGCTATAAATTGATTTTTAAGTTAATCTAAAGGGATACTAAACTATGTGAGCCCAACCTAATCAGGTGAGCTTTGGGGGAAAAAAAAAGTTTATAGAGGTCAGAAGCCCAAGGCACTGGAGATAATATTCTTTTTGCCTTGAAGAAGTAAACTGACATATTGCAGAAAGGGTCATGTGTCAGGAAATGTTGGGAAGTGTCTAGGGAGTGCAGGCTTTGTGCATCCTTACATCCACAAGAGGCTGAATTGTGCCAATAATCAGTGAACTTGAAATGAGATGTTGAGTCTTAGATTGGCTCACAAGTCTGGTAAACACCTTGATTATGACCTTGCAAGACCTGAACAGAGAATCCACTTGAGTTGTCACTGAATGCCAGACCCACAAATGCAATATTATAATAAAACTAAGTTGTTTTAAGACTCTTAAGTTTTTGGTAATTTATCACTACATAAATCTAACATATGATTGAAACTACCACCATATTTCTCAGTTTTGCACTAGAGGATTTATTACATATGTAAGCCAAAAAATTTGAAAAACTATTCAAAAATGTTCTCTCTCATATTAAAAAAAAAAAACAGGAATGGAACCACCATATGACTCATTTATCCCACCCCTCAATATTCATCCAAAAGAACTAAAATCAGCATGCTATAATTATATAGCCACTACAATGTTTATAGTAGCACAATTCACAATAGCCAAATTATGGAATCAATTCAGAGGCCCATCAGTAGATGAGCAGATCAAGTAAATATAGCATGTACACGTACACACACACACACACACACACACACACACAAACAATGGAGTTTTACGCAGGCATAAAGAAGAATGAAATATTTGCATTTGCTGATAAATGGATGGATGAAAATGGAGAAAATCATACTAAGTAAAATAAGCCAAACTCAGAAAATCAAGTGTCAAATGTTTTCATGCTTTTGTGGAAGCCAGAGCACAATAGGGAAAGAGCAAAAAGGGAGGAAATTGAACATCCTAAAGTTAGAGGGAAGATCAGTGGAATAGAAGTGGGAGAACAAGAGGGAGGGAGGATGGATGGGAAAGGGAAAGAAACAATGGAACAAATTTAACAAAATCATGTTATACGTATATATAAATGTATCAAAGAGAATTTCACCTTTATGTATATGTAGAAATTATGAAGCAAAATAAATCAATAAAGGAGTGAAAGGAAGATCAGTAGAAGAAAGCAAATAATGGGAAGGAGGAGAAGCAGAAATGGGGAGAATGAGTATTATGATCAAATGTATAATTTAGCAAAATTAACCCCCAAATTATGTGTAATTATAATACTTTTAAAAAACTTATCTCTCAGAATTTCTAGAATGTCAAGTTTATTTTAATAATAGCCTTTTCCAATCTCTAAATGAGCAATCAAATAATTCTTAAACTAAAACTTGTCCTTCAATAAATACATCTTTAAACGTTTTCAAAGCTCAGAAGATTATTTTAATCTGAAAGACATAGGTTTGGCTCACAAATTCTAATATTATTTTATTAGAAGTAACATCCTAAAAGCACCACACTGTACTTAACACAGCCATCAGAATTATCGCATGTTACTTACATAACTCGCCAATTCCCCTTTAGACAGAAAAGAAACTTATTTAATATTTAGGAGTGTCACATTCATTTTATTTTTTTTATCTCCCAATTTCTTTTAAAAATATCTGAAATATTCATTGAGAACCAAAGAGAAGGGCAGTATGGACATCTTTGTGAGTATAATCATGCTATAGGATGAACATGCATGTGAACATGTGTGCTTATTCTTATCTTATTATATACAAGAGTTATAAGAGTATCAAACACACACACACAGAGAGAGAGAGAGAGAGAGAGAGAGAGAGAGAGAGAGAGAATGGAAACAGTTGGTTTATTGAACCTAACTGATTCAGCATGACAGAGAGATTAATATGATTAAACAAGTCAATGAGTGGAAGGAACCCGATCTATACAGAGCAACACTGTCACCAAGTCATCTTTTTTTTAAAAAAGGATAAAGCAGGTGATTCAGTTTCCCTGGAACATTTTGTTTCATTCTGAGAGGTTTTCAGATTCTGAAGCTATTTCACATATGCCATGCACATCGCCTTTCTGTGGTCTTTATGAGTTGCCCAAAACATTTTCATTTATTAGTAGTGCTAAAGAGAGAGAGAGATTCACCTTGACAGCACAATAGCGAGAATAATATTGAGTTAGGTTTCTTCAGAATACTAACCACATCAGGCTGCTACAGGGAAATATGCAAATATCTGTCCATGTTCTCATAATTGTGTTACTTCAGCTTCTGGTCCCTGACCTCGTGCTGCTGATATTTATCTCTCTATGATGCCTACATGCAAAGTTATCATGCCAACTTAAGCATTATCACATCTTAATACGTTTATACAGCTCTATTGATCTTAAAGCTTTTAGGTTCTAGTTGAAAAGATAAGAGTTCTATTCGTGAAAACAAACAAAAAATAACTCTATATCTAATTAGTCTCCAGTATAATTTCAAAGAGCAAAAACATGGGAGTTAGCCATGAAAGAGAGGACTACATATCTAAGGTTAAAGGGACACGAAGAGTAGGAAAACTAACTTTTGGGCATAAATTCAGGAGAGCTGGATAAATTTCTGCAGTTAAACTCAGCTTTCCTCATTGCCACCTTTGTCATTCACCAAAAGGATCACAGCCAGTGCACAACTAATGTTCCTGTCTCTGGGGAGAAAAGGGAGAGAAAGGATCCAGGATCCAGGACTAGAAGGTAAGAATCAAAGTTCCAATTTTTAGTATCCCAATGACTTTACAATGTTCTGCATATTCCCTGGTCGTTTTCTCTGCTATTTTTGTTGTTGTCGTTTTCTTGATAACATTAAAATGTTTACATTTTTACCATATGTATAAATACTTTTTAAATATATGTGTGCATTAATGTATGAACCTTTTCCAAAAATAACAACTCTTTGAAAATTCAAAAGATTGGGTAGGAGTATATAACACATTCTTAAAATATTAAAACCTGCACGCATTAAAGCATCAAGTCATATACTTGTTAACCTGTCTCACTAATAATCGCCTGCTTAGATCCAGTCTGTGAGAGGAAAAGGAAGCAATAAATTTGACCCTAACTTACCACACATTTTAATTGCACAGTACTCCCAAGGGGTGTCAGGGTCAAGAGTATAGCACCACGGCCTCGGCTTGCCATCAGGGTTGCGGCAATAATTATCATCAAAGCCCTTGTCGGGGTATCTGCAAACCACACCGAGAGAAGTGTCACGTAAATCTGCCTGGGAACACACCTAGCCTTCAGCTCACAAGATAACTTTCTACTTAGTTTGGATAATACTAGCTAGGGAAAGTGCCAGTTTCTCATCTTTTGCTTTATAGGGACTGCTGATCATTAACTATTGAATCTACCTGCATATTCCACTAAGAAGAGAGTATCATCCTCTGTGCTAATAAGTTAGATCCATTTGGTATACCTGTCCACCAATTCGGATTCCAAATTCCCTTTCTCATACAGCCCAATTAAGAAACAGACTGCAAAAAACATGACCGCATATAGAACGCTCATTAAGAAAACAGGTCCTCCTCTAGGGCTTAAAGTTCAATTGGAAGTTTGGTTTCAATTGCTCTGTTACTAATGATAGCTCAGTTTTAAAATGGAGCTGTTCTAGGTCATGCCCTCAACTCCACCAGGGCAAGAGACAAACTCCATCACACCACTTTCTCCACATCCCACCTCCCTTTAAATTAACAGAGTCCTGAATTGGTAACCTGATTTTAATTGCTACCACATCCCTTCTGCTCTCACTTAAAAGAAAAGACATGCATTTAAAAAAATAAATCAAGAGTTTTAATTTCATTTAAAAGAACAACAAGAGGCAAAAACTAACAACAATCACTACAAAAAAAAATAGAAGAAAAGAGTAAAAATACCTTGTAACAATTTCCAAAGGAAGGTAGGGATGGCTTTTTCTTTGCAATATTTATATATTTATTCTTTCTAGTAAAAATAAAGAATTTATTTTTCTTTTCTTTTTTTTCCACTTCATTTCATGTGAAATGAACTAGCAAAAGACATAATCTGTTGTTGTTTTCAACTATTTAAGTTCAAAACCTTCTCCTGGAAAAAGCTAGCCCTGTCCGCCATTTTTAAATACATCAGGATAAAACAGCTAATGCATTATTGGCACTAGTTTTCATTCACTTTTTAGAGACATCTCCTAAGTTCAGGTGTCACTCATATGACCCATGGAATGTGAATCTTTGAAGATGCAGCTCTGGAAGGAGATTTGCTTGCATTTAGGAGTAATTAGTCCTTTCATGGTTTGGGCCTATAAAAGTGGTAATCACTGAACTGACTCTGTTTTTTTTTTTTTTTTTTTTTGCTAAAGAAAGCTCTGTTATTGCTTCTACTTTGTACCTGACTATAGTCTTGGTCCAAAACCTTCCTGATTTTAGAGACTCAACTAGTCAGTCAAGACCAATAAAAAGTATACCTAATATTCTCATATACCTCATCATAAATCCTTTTTCCCCAAAAGACACCTCTCCCAAATATTCAGCTTCAACAACACTTTCAGAAAAAGGCCATATATTCAGGGGAGTTCTGAACTATGTTCAAGCCCCATCATTAAAACATCATACAAAGAGTTTTCATGGAAGCTTATAATGGAACAAATAACAGTTTATACAGAGATTCGTGGGAAGCAAGGTTCATTGGTATTTTACCTTTCGGGCAAGAATTTGTGTCGGTGTGGTGTCTGATGATCCCAGCGCTGACAAATCTTGCCTGATTCTGTATGATCCATGGGACCTCGATAGCTTTCCCCATTGCAGGTCATGCATTCAACTAATAAAATTAAAGTATGGCATGTTAATTGTTTCTGACAGCAAACTCAAGAACACCACTGTTTCATTTAAAGAACAGCAAATCAATTTCTCAGCAAACAAATTTTTAGACAACCCTACAAACCACCCTAATTTTAAATTGGGGACTAATGTCCATAAATAGTGGCATAAAATACATGCTATGGAACTCATTATATAGTTTAAGTATGTTAGTCTCATACAGATTCACCTGATGGCCAGGATGCTAACTGTAAAATTTTTCAGTAACTGTCCAACTGTATGTCAATACAAAGAGACCAAAAATATAAGATGGAAAATTGGAAATTTTTCTCTTTTTGGTCTAAAATGCAAGGATCTTGGTGTCTCTATTTTTAGCACAATAGTGTTCCTCTCTCAACTCACCCTCCAAATACACATATAGTAATTGCACCATTCAAAATGAGTACATGGTATTTTCTTATGGTTAATTCAATAATCAGGAACCAATGTATTTAAGGAACCAGTTGCAGACAGAAATTGGGTGCAATTCAAAGGACACAGATTAGAAAGAACAAAGAAAGAGAAAGAAAGAAAGAAGTCACAGATCTTTTCTGTTAGCGAACATCCATGTTGTGTTGGCTGGGCAAGCTCACATTCTTATCCAGCACAGGATAGAAAATGACCTGCTATTGAACTCCTTGTACCCACTCTTTTTAAAATGTATAAGCTGATCTAATTATGCAGGATCTTACTGATGATTTTGTGAGGTTAATTAATTGTTCTCTTCTGGCTGGTCTCTTAGGTCACAATGAAAACTCTGAATCACGTCAACTAGCTGAAAATGAGACTTCACAAACAGAAGGTTGATTTGTAGCAAGGCATGCATCCTGTAAAATAAATCATTGCTTGGCTCTCCTACGAATCCGGCAAATTTCCCCAGACACATCATTTGTATCTTGTGATTACTGATCATCTAACTTTAGCTGAAGTAGGGAAAGATATCAATGTTTAGTTTTATCCACTGGAATCTAGCCTAATGGATATTGGTAGTAATTTGGAATATAATATTAGAATCATCACTTTTGAACCTCTCATTTTTACAACATAGCAGGACATTAACTATTAACTTTCTGAAACACATGATCTATCTATTGACTTGATCCATCTACTTCTTTTCATGCAGGTTAATTCACAAACTAAGACAAGGGATCTATTCAGCTTCCCCTTATTTGATACTGTGATTCCCCAGAATACACTCAATAAGTAAATCAGAGGGGTTCAAGAACATATTGATAAGGATGCTCAGGTTAGCCAAAGTCAATTCCTCATTGAAATGCTCAGAATAGGTTATACATCATCACATTTCAGCTTTTCATTTGAATGGAGTGTAGATTTATTTGGTGCCCCTTTAAAAAAAAAGAATTCATGATTTGATATCTTCAATGAAAAGGATGCAGCATTTATCATTGTTGTTTGCTCCTTTGTACTGAATTTAAAAAGTAGGATAGCTATGGTCATTCATAAAAGTAAGCATCCAAATGTCTAATTTCTACTCTTCAATAATACTCAGGAATCAGAATATATTTATTATATTTCCTTCAGCAAATGCATTTTGTAATAGTATATATCCTTCTAATGAGAGACAATAGAGTTATTTTCTGGGAAACAATACTATGAACATTATTATAAAACACTCTTCTCAGAGTTGTTGAATTTTATTGGTCTTAGGAAACGATAGCTACACAAATTAAACAGATGATTCCATAAGATGACTATTTTCTAGAATGAGTGTGTTAGGTCAATTCTTCTCCAAACATTAATGTGCATAAAAATCTCCTTCAAATCTTGTTAAAAAGCAAACTCTAACTCAGTGATTCTGGATTGGGCATTAATAATAAGCTATCAGGGGATGCTATTGCTGCTGGTACTTGGACTCTCATTTTAAGTAGCAATTTTGTAGATACTGTGATCTCTTCTAAAGTTCTAAGTGTTTGGTGGCATTGGATTTTTAGGAGAGACTGAATTTTACTTGGATCTTGAAAGATAGATGAGGCTGGATAAGGAATAAAGGAAAAATTGCAATAAAATGGTATGAAAACATGAACTAGTATGTTCTGTTTGTAATAAAGTGAACAGAGAGTTATGGCTGTGGTTATTGGCCCAATGAGATAAAAAATAATAAATACAAGTTAGCAAAAATAATTAGATTTTGGAAGGCAATGAAAGTTGTAAGAGTAGCAATTAAATGTGTCCTATGATAGAACTGAGATGCTAAAATATGCATCATTTTGATTACTTATTATATACTGCTAACATGTAAGATATCCTTTGGTTGCTACAATGAAGAAAATACAACTCACACAAATTTTAAGAGACTTACCTAAAATAGAAAATGTCAACCCTGTGTCTGGAACACAGGTCTTCTGACCCACACAGTCTACAGTTCTTTCCATTGTCCCAATTTTCATTTTGTTCTATATACTTTTACACGTTTCTGAAAAAGTCTAACTGGCCATATTTTAAGATAAACTGATAATTTTAGGAAGTCAATATTCTTCCCTTATTCAAAATTATCTCCATTAGCTTCTGCCTTATTCTTTAGAAGAGTAGATTACCCTCCTGTTGAATTCTCACCTATTGGAGGATAGAGAAAAAAAGTCCATGGGAGAGCAAGTAGATTGGTCAACTTATACTAGGTAAGTAACCAGAAAGTTTGCCTTTTTTACTATTGAATTAAACTCTCAGGTTAATAAAAAAAAAAATTACCTCAAGAAGGCCAAAATTCTGAACTTAGTTTTCAACCTTTGCAAATTCTAAGAATCTTATAAGTTTTCACAGCTCACAATCAAAACAGTATAGGTGGAAACCAAGTCCACATACCCAAGCAAACAGGTGAAAGTATGAATTATGCAATGGTGCAAGGGGTTTGAGGATTGTCCTTGGACACTGTCACTGTCAGTTCATTATTTAATCATTCCAGAAAGTTCTTCCCTTTAAAAAATAAAGATAAAAGCAAAGTACTATCCTATGTCACATAAACTATTCTTCAGTTCAATAGTCTAAGAATTGTTCTGACCTAAATAATAGTAGAAAACTATAAAAACTACACATAAATTGTAATATAATCAGGATTAATTTAACATCTTTATCATCATACCAACCCAATAAAAAATTGTGTACTGTTTTTCTCAATCATAAAACCTCATGTGTTGTGAGTTTGTAGAGTAAAACAATTATTCAAAGTATCTGAATCTATTTTGAGTCACTGTTTATTTTATTCCAGTAAATGTACTCCCTCAGAAAAATCCATACATGCAATTTCTTCAGCAAAACTGAATGATTAAAATATGAATAGTTTCACAAATTCACACTTACAGAAAATTGTTTTATTTAAGTCTATTTCTTAAGGTTTTTTCCACATGGAATATGAAATTATACACATAAAGTTATGTTAGTGTTGTTTGGGATTTTAAGGTATTTTAAAAATAATGATTATGATTTATTTAAAAGATACTTAATTGAGTACATGACAATCACTAAATATGACATTTGTTCCAGTGACTGATGAGCATTTTAAATCCCAAGTACTAAAACAATAAATGGAATTTTATGTACCTCAACCTTCTATACTTTTCAATTATGCATTTATTGGTAGTATTTTCTTTACATAATTGTGTAATGTTTTCTTTTTCTTATGTTGGCATATAAAATTATATATGTATATATGTATATATTTTATCACTTATGATGTTTTAAAGCATATATACATTTTAGATGGACTAAAAGCAATTAATTAACATATGTTTTAGCTCAGTTATTGCTTTTGTGCTAAGAACATTTAACACTCAATCTCTGTTTTTCAAGAATATAACACATTATTATTAACCCTAGTAACCATGTTATACAATAGATCCTTTGAACTTACTCCTTCTTTCTGAGAGATGCTAAATGTGAAAAAAGAAGTTATTTTTGAGTGATTAATATACTTCAAAGTTTTAAATTGTACGAAAGTAATTTCAAACAAGATATCATATAATTATTTTATGAACCAAAATTCTGGCCAAATTTCAGACAATCACTCAATCAAGAGTTTAATATAAGTACAAAAAAAAAATCTAAATATACATACTCTTCTATATATTTTTAATAGTCCAAAAGTTTAACTACCATTTTTTTCCTCTGTAATTTTAAATATAGAAAATGAGGATTACTACCTAATTCATAACCTTTAGTACTTGCCAGTTAATAAGTTAATATCCATAGATAGAAATGGACCACCCATTATACTATTTAAGCATTTCAGATTGTGAGATTTCTCCATCATATATGTATTTAGTAGACGTTTACATCACATCTGCATTCTTTTTTCTATTTTTTTTAATCATTTTATAAATAGCTCTTTTTCTCTTGGTTTTGACAATGCTGCTTATTTTGAATCCTCTTCATTAAAATACTACTAACACATTGCTTAATTTAAGCTTGAATTTTATATCTGATTCAGTTCACATTCCCTGAAATATGTTTAGCCTACAGGGCAGGTGAATAGCCTTCATTTCCCCTGAAAGAAGGCTATTCCATTGTCAGACCTCTAATTGTTTCCAGAAAGAGCATATCTGCAACCGTTAGTGCGGGGGTGACTGAAAATGTCATGTACCTTTAATACAGAGGAGCAATGCCCTTTCTTGGAAGGTTGGATGACCTCAAATTATTAAAGGATATTACAGAATTACATTCTAATAAGGATAACTGAAAATAGGAGTTTAAAAATTACTTATTTTATAACACTTTTATTCTCCATCGCCTATTCATCAAGATCTATATCAGTGTATTCTGATAAAGGTTTTTCTTATCAACCAGGGGTTGAAAATCTCATTCCCACAGGACTAGGCAGGTAACATACATGCTAAACTGTATAAAATTTGATCAAATGACCTACCTTTGAAAACACTTTAACAGGTCAAAAAAAATTTAGATAAATAAACAAAACTCCTTGCCAATGATTTTTCAATCTCTGTGATAGTGGAGATTCCCCTAAAACAGGATTTTTTTTTCTTCCATGTGCAAATTTAAGACAAATATTAATTACAACTTATTCATACAAAACAGACTTGTTCATAATGTTATCACAGATAAGTTTATTATTTTTAAAAGAAAAGAAAACAATGAAGAAGTTATATAGAACAGAATATGACATGGAATAAAAAGTAAGAATTTACAAACAGATGAAACTGGCTCCACCACATGAAGTCAAGGATTATAAATTAACTAATAACAAAAAACACATTTGCCTTCTCTGTGACAATTAGCTAACAATGTCCTTTACTTGTTATTTGATATATATATATAAACCTAATATAAAAGGATACTCATGGAGGATATATTTTCAAAAAAATATTTGGTTAATAAACAGGTAAAATATCTTATTATAAAAATTGGTCAGTATTCCAGCAGTCCCTTCCCCTCCCCTAGGACTTCAAAATCCTAATGAACTTTTAAAATAATTTATCCATATCTCATTTGGATTTGGAGAATTATAGATTTTTGACAGAGTTGAAAAACCCAGCTATTCGGTAGCCAAATGACTAAGAAAACTGAAACCACATACAATGCTGAAATGGTTATTATTCCATCTTGTCAGTCCACTCAATTTTCCACTGAAATTGTAAAAATAGTACTCTTTATGCTGTGAGAATTTGGTTAAAAAAATATATAGACATGGGTTTAGGGTACCTGACTTCAAGAAAATTTGGGGCCCACTGCTTCCATCTCTTCAGATACTATTCTGAGTGGCACTCAGTCCCAGTCTGTGTCCAATTTGGTTCTAGTCACATTTTCATTAAATGAATGTACACAAGGGTTTCAAACTTCCATTCCACTGAGCCCCTGTTATATTCTCTTCTGGGTACACAGACCTTGGATATACCACATCAGAGCAGCTTTGACCAAATCTAGACAGAAGCACGTGCTGGATGAACAGACCTACCATTACTGCTAAAGAGCTAATTTCATTCAGCTCCTTTCAGGTGATCCATGAAAGCAGAGTTGGAGGTAGGTGAGCTTAAGACAGCAGGTAAGTAAGCCCACTTTTAACTTTTCCCCAAAGGGATATCTCAGGCTGACATTTAAATTCAAGTGGATAGCTTGCTCCATTATTGTGCAGTAATCTGGTAATCATCAGATTGTAAAACATTGTGTAAGAATGCTCAAATAATTATCTATGGTTGCATTTGAATGAACAAGATGTTTATTTGTAATTGATTTGCTCCTATTAAGCTTTAATGTGAGTTACAGTTCTACACAGGGGAATAGAGTCCCCACACGGCATTCAGGTTCATTTACCTTCTGAACACTGAGGAATGTCACAGACTTCGTAGCGTACCTCTGGATTGCTTGTGAAACACCATGGTCCCCCTTCTTCCCCTCGAGGATTTCGACAGTAGTTTTCCTGTAGGTCTTTACCCCGATAGCTCGAAGGCAAAAAGCTAGTTTTAAAATGATAATCATTACAGTATAAGAGCATGCAACTTTATGTTTGGCCTATTAATTTTATGAATTAATAGTAAGATTTTTCTGAAAGTAAAGAAACCCTTAAGTCTCTTATGTATACTTTCATATATCTTAAATTCTGTCATTTCCATATATTCATAAAATACTTGAATTTTATTAAAGTTTACCTTACCGAACTTCCATATTCAACATCAAGAATTATTAGTATCTGGATTTTCTAAACTGCAAATACTCAAGCATGTAATTGGTGTATCATAAAAATACAATTCCAAAGCTCCAATGGAAGACAGCAAGTGCTTGGGCAAGGCCACTAAAGAGAGAACTGGGAAATCACTGCAATCAACTTCGACATCTCACCATTACCCTGCTTATGCAAGGTCCTTAGCTGTCTGATCACTGCTTTTCTTTTGAGGACTAGCACCCCCTTCTATACAATTGAGAAACAGATTGATGAAATAATATGAACAAAGAATACAAAACTGAATCCAATCTGGGCTCTAATGTCAGCTCTTTCTCTTACTAACTGTGACACCCAGCAAGAAAGGCAACCTCTCCCAGCCTGTTAGTTTTACTATATACACACTGAGTACAAACATATCCTATAACTTTATGTGGTTGTTTTAAGATGTTCAAAGGATGATGGAGTAATTGATAGTTGAGAAATGCAGCCTATGATTAAGCACATTCAACCTTGTAGTCACTATGATGTCATAATAAAGAACACAATTGCTTATTCTCTTCAAAAAATTTTATAGTATTGATTATAACTGGGACTTGTTGTTCCCAGATATAACTTCTAATAGTAAGCCATTGGGTGCTGTAACTTCAGTACATTACCTTCACCTAAAATTTCTAGTGCCTTTGTGATAGTTTTGTTACCAGCATAAAGTATTCCAACACATCAGAACAGGCCAAAGCCTATATATTCTTTTTTGTATTACTCATGGAATTGGACTCAATGATGATACATTTGTCTGCTAGGCTGCACAGAAAAATCATTAATAAAGGAATATACATCTGTAGATTATACCAGTAAAAAGCTTTTTTTGAAAATCATCTCTCATTTTCACCTTTCTATTGTGTATTTGCTAAAAAAAAAAAAATATTTCTGCTTTGCTGATCTCAGAATCTCAGAATTCTACATGTACTTAAAGTCCAAGGATTTCAATCTCTCAATAAATATGATTCAAATGTGTTCCCTACTCAGTGAAAGTTCTAATTATGAAATGGATATGCTAATTACCTTTGGCTGGTTATTAGCCAATATATACATGCATCATCATGTTTCATCTCATAAACACACAGACATTATATGTCAATCAAAAAGAAAAAAAGCATTTTTTAATGTTATGACACAGAATGTATGCAGGCCTAGGTCAGGTACCAAGCGATGTTTTGCAATAAAATTCTTTTATTTAGACATGAATGTACATACACCAGAGTCAAGTCCTCTGAAAATATAAATTAGTGCTCAAAAAGAAATAGCCTATTCTAAGAGACTTATCATTGAGTCAACATTTTCAATGAACCAAATTAAATATTATAAACACTATGCAACTCCAAAGTGTCTTTAGATAGTTTATAGCCTTACTTCACTAACATTGTAAGTGTGCAAAAATAAAAATAAAACATTAGGTCATAATTAAAGCTCATCATAATTTCACAGTGGTTTCTAACAGTTATTAATTAAAAAAAACTTTTTTTATTGTCTTAGCTCCATCATTCCAGAATATTTTTTAGTCTATCTTTTCTTGTTTGTGACACCCTGAAATTATTTTCTTTCATTTTTTTGGCCTATCCTCAAATTGTCATAGAAAATTTATATAATACTCATTTTTTGACAATCAAAACTGACTTTTGCTTTCTTATATTCATGAAGTCAAACTTACTTATGAAAATTCTACCAAAACTCTATAATATATAAAAAGTAGAGTGGTAAGAATAAGTAGTTATATCACAAAACCATATTGTTGCCTCATATATTTCACCTGACTAGTGTATGACATGGTCCTTAAACAATTTATCTATTGTTTTAATTTCTTCATTTAAAGGATAAATGGGACGAGCAAAATTACTATATGTTGCATTTTTCTGTCCTTTTAAAATTAAGTTTAGTGGCTTTAGCACACATTCAATACACACGTATTCAATATCCACAGTCTTAAAGAGAATTTTTAAATCCATGCATGCACGCACACACACACACACACACACACAGAGAGAGAGAGAGAGAGAGAGAAATACATATACATCTTTCTAGTGGATTTGCAAAGCCAAAGAGAAGTTATTAAGTAGTGAATGTGTCAATCAATAATTTAATGGAGGAAAAAAAAAAGAAGAAAGGAAGAGAGATAGATAAAGTAGAAATTAAAACAAGATATGGTCAAAATTTGAATAAAGTTTTCCCAAAAGACTTCATAAAGTGAAAAGTTGGGCTTCTTGCCACAATTCTGAATCAATCCATATCAGATGCCTCTTTAGAACATTGAGGTTAAAAAACAGTGTGGGGCATCTCTTTTCTTCATTCTTTGGTATATTTGACCTTTTACCCAAACTGGTTTTCTTTTGTGTCCCAAGACGGTTAGCCTGACTTTCCTCAGCATCCCATAAATGGTCAAGGGATGAAGGCTGGCCCTGCCTTTTCACCTGTGAGTGTTCTTGTGACAAATATTTACAAAAGCCTATTTCACACAAGGTCTGTGCCGGTCTGTAGGCTCTGTAATAAGCTTTTCGTCACACACGTACTATTTTTAGTACTCTGTCCTTGCTGTTAGCAAGGCTTTAGGAGAGAAGAAATATTTGAAATTGGGTTATATCCAAATATATTTTGAAATATATACTAGGTCTTCTGGGTGCTAGCCTCCCTTTCTTTTCTTTAATATAAACTATGCTCAGAGGAAACTTTATCAATTCCATCATCTGCTTCCTTAATGAATGCTGGATGGTTAATGAAGGATATAGATGTAGATATCAGGTCACCTGATTTTCTGGTTAAGCTTCTATATACTAATTTCATCATCTATCATCATCTTTTCATTAAGCCACTTGTAAAATATTTCAATTTAGGGAGTCAACAGTAAATCACTCCTTCAGACACAAACATAGTTCTTTTTCTATTTCCCGTAAAATTGGTGTTTAGTTAACACTTAAAAGCATTAAGCTATCAAGCAGATATTCCATAAGCTGCTAATTGATTAAAATTAAATGTTGCTCCCATTGGATACAAAAATAATTTGATTAATAATACAATATCCCCTCAGCCATAAACTTCTATACCACAAGGAAATGTTCTTTGGTAAATAGCTGATTAGACTTGAAGCCAGTTCCCAGAGAGATACATTTCGCATTTACTCCTCTAGCAAAGAATCACAATCATAGAGAATTTGGATTGAAATAAGACCTCTGCTATGTCAGTTCAATGCACTCTCTTGGACTAAGGTAGGATTGATTTCAAATGCTATTTCTGTGTTTGTGAAACACTTTGATCTACCTATTTAAATAAAATGTCTTCTTCATTATGCAGATCCTTAAGAAAAAGTCAATTATACTGCTCATTTTGTAACATAAAGATAGTTTCCAAGATATTTCCATGTAACTGTTACAAACTAACTTGAAAAAATAGTTTTCTATTATTAAAATGGGGCTGGGGATATAGCTCAGTTGGTAAAATGCTTGCCTTGCCAGCCCAAGGCCCTGGGTTCAATCACCAGCACCAAAAAATAAAATAAAATAAAATTGTATTTGGATGTTCTATTATTAAAATACTGTCAACTGGTTCAGCTTGGACACTGAACTAGGTGGTGTAAACTAGGCAAGATCAGGGTTTTGTCCTATTGAGAAAGAACTCTTTCTTTATATGTGGGACAAATAACTAATCTCTGTTTACTAAAGCAAAATCAACCATATCATAAACGTATGCTAATAAAAAGCAGAATAAAATCAAAAGTGTATCCATCAAGGCCAAGTCATCATTAGTATTGCAACAATGTGTCACAGACTGTGTCCTACTGATAAGCCAAGTATTTTGTGCCCTAGAGTTGTTACAAGCACAGGTTACATAGTGATACTGATTGGGCTTATCACTATACTATTTACTATTTACAGAAATACACTAAGGTTCTTTATGCTACAGTGTCACCATGTATATTAAATAGAACTAAAACCCACTACAATGTTTGCATGACTGTGTGAGATACACCAGTAAACTGCTCAGCAAGGCACTTGCCACTGGAAACTGAATCATCCAATGTATTTACTAACCAGAGGAGAGTTGTTTCAAAACAACTTCATTTCCAGTTAAAATTATTTGTGAAATACATTTGTAAAACCATGTCTATATTTAGTTCTCTGGTAGGTATTAAATACATATATTTTTCCTCCACAATGATTAAATCTAATGAGCCTATGAATATTATGTTTACCAGTCTTTAAATAGTACTCATCAATTATAATAAACACAATTCTCTTCAGTGTAGACATTTAATTTCCAATTTTCTTTATCCTTTTTTAGACAATAGTGAAGGGAGTAATTCTGAGGTATGAGTTATTAGCTGTGCTTCTCAGCTTTGGTTGTGCTTTGGAATCATCTGGGGAGCTGCCAAAAACACACTGGTATCCCATTCCCCCAAGGGATTGATTTAACTGCTATGTTTCTCCACATGGTAAGATTCTTCAAGGGCTTGCAATAGGTGATTTTAATGTGCAAAGTTGGAATCCACCAACGTTAAAGTACCCTTAGCCTACATAAGGTCCGAGTCTGATACACTTTGATTTATCACTATCAACCCTTTAGCTACATAGTGTTTTCTCAAAGGCAAAAAGAGGAAAAATCTTTTTTCCTCATAACGTATATTTTCACTATTTGTTCACAAACATCAAGATTAATAAATTTAAGCATTAAAGTAAGAAAATGCAGGCCACATTTTAATATAACTTTGTTATTCTTTTGGTAAATATCAGTCATAAGCCTTGATTTCTTACAATTCAGCAATGTTGACCAAGTTTTCATAGAACTGTAAAATCATTCACATGGACTAATGTGAGATTGTTAATAGGCAAAAGACAGAGGCCACATCCTCTTTTCTTCATGCTGTTCTTACCTGTGTTCGTGGGGTATCATGGAATTCCAGGGCTGGCACTTGATGCCACTCTTGGTGATAGACACTGTTCCCTTGTAGCTGCCTCCTTTACCAATGATGCAGTTCCTAATGTAGTCTATTGAAGAAGCAAAAGAAAATGTTGTAAAAATGTGTCTTTTTTTAACCTTATTAATATTGTGTGGGTTTTTGTATGCTGTATTTATTAAAGAAAAAAAATAAAATTCCATTTAAATCTGTAAGAAATTAACTCTGTTCAACTATTTCAAATAACACAGACATGTTTTTCCTAAAGCTTCTACTATCTTCAAAATAACATATTTCAGAATAATCTAAAACAAACAGGAAGACTATTGAGAAGCTTTAATTTTGTGAGTATATTAAACATAGATAACCACAGAGATCAATCTTTATACTTAACACAGAATAATAGTCTATATTCTCAAGTAGCCAGGCCATTGTGGTTTGCTCATGTGCATAGTCTAAAGAAAATATTAAAAATAAAAATTGATTCTTAAACTTTGTTTTGAATTCAGAAGTTTAAGATAACAAAATTAATTTCTTTTTTTAACTAGGTAAAATTGTGTGATATATATATATATGATAATTATATTAGTTTGATTACTATTTTTCATATTTTCTCCAATATTTAAGCTGCTAAATTACAAGAAAGCTGAATTTTAAGAAGCTGCATATTTCTATCAAATAATAGTACTATAGCTGTTAACAAACTAAAAGAAAGAATGAATTAGAATGCTCTTAGGTTAGATTATGAGTTGTTTGTGGATTTGCAGAATTATTAGAATATGTAGAAAGATTACCTTATTTTCTACCATCAATTTCCTTTTAATTTTAGTTAAACATTAACCCATCAACACAAAAAATCTATATATAGTATCAAATAACCAAATTTAATAGGACACATCATGTTTTTTTGAAAACACTAATTTTAAAATAAAAGTTATTTTCATGTGTATAATCCATAATTATTGTTTTCTATGATGGGAGATTTGATTTGTAAATTGATATTTATTTAATATTTTATGATTTAATTTACATAATTCTGCTTTTGAACAATGTAAATATATTGTGAGTTCAATATCAGACCACCAGAAGAGAGAAATTAACAAATAATACAGTCTAAATCCCTTTTTAAAAATGTTTTAAACCTGGCTGAGATTGTGGCTCATTGGCAGAGCCCTTGCCTCGGAATTATGAGGCACTGGTTCAATCCTCAGCACCATATCTAAATAAATAAAATAAAGATATTGTATCCATCTACAACTTAAAAAAATAGAAAAATACTTTAAACCATTTTTTATTGGTACATATTAATTATACCCTCTTTAAAAATTTTTTTAAACTATATGATTAGGTATAGATCCAATTTATTTGTCCAGAATCTCCATATTTTATTTCTTATCAATTCACTATAATAGATTAGATATCCAAAGTTCTTAAAATTAAAAGTCTATAAGCTAAAAATTCAACACAATACAGGGTACTTAATCTAATAAGATAAGGAGATACTTTCTAAAATAGGAGAATAGGAAGAATACCAGTTCTAAAAGATGCCCCTTCAAAAACGCCAAAGAGGAAGGAGGACATCTAGTTTATAGAAAATTGGGGAAATATTCTAAAAATAGGGTACTCCTTTCATCAGGCTTAATGGATGAATTAACTGCAATAACATATTATCATATAATGGAAACATCAGTGGGGAAAAGCAGGGAGACAGGAAGTGACAGATGTGTTATTTCATATTTTATTTCATTATGAAATATTTAGGAAAATGTCAGTTACCTTTGTTTTCATAGAGGTCAAACTCATGGCCGAACTCTTTTTTTACTCCACTTGACATGCTATTGAAAGGCAACCAGAGGCATCGTTTCCTTGTTTTATCAAAAACAAAAGCCCTGAAAAAAAAATATCTGAATGAAAAGAAGGAATACTACTATTTATATAATTTTGAAAGAACAGCATATGGTTTACCAAGGAGGACAATATATAAAAACAGAGGCATTACTGTATACTCATAATAAAATCATAAGTAATTTCAAACTGACCATTTTGATGCCAGATGAGGAAAAAAAAATGTTTTGTAGGTATGGATTTTATATCAAATCAAATGCTATTTGCAATGTTCTCATGTTATTCCAAATTACTTGTAGAAAAATAAGAGCTTAAACCAGCAATGTCAATATGTAACACAACTACCTGGTTATCTGTGAAGACTTTTTATTAAATACCCACCAGGTTAGATTTTATTTGCAGTTACATACAAATTATTTGAGATATCGGAATGAGGTTCCAAAGTTTGTAATTGTACTAAATAGATTTTTAAATGTATTTCCTAAGGTGCATTAGACAAATGACCACTTCTGGAGATTCTCCTAGGAAAGAATGTTCTGAAATCAAATGTTTAAGATTTTTCACATATAATATCCCTTCTTGGTGAGTCATGATATACTAGAGATTATTGAAGGCTATAAAAATCTTGCTATGAGGATAATTTTGTTTGCTCAAATCACTATTTCCTAAATAAGTTTTCTTGCATAGGCATTTTAATAAAAAAAATGTAAGTGTTAGAGAATATGCTTTTGATGTATCATCTTAAGGAAAATTGCTAAAACGTGTCACTCCTACATAACCATAGCTAAGAATCATACTAGATTTTGCTGTTCTGGTTCATAAAATTTTTATCTAAAACAAAATGATAAATACCCCCAAAATTGCTAAAAAAAAAAAGTACTTTTTATTAGGAAAGTGGGTAAATGCTGGGATCCTAATTAGAATAAGTTATACTCTATGTATGTATAATAAGTCAAAATACACTCTACAGTAATGTATATTTAAAAGGAACCAAAAAGAAAAAGAAAGAAAGGAAGGAAGGAAGGAAGGAAGGAAGGAAGGAAGGAAGGAAGGGAGGAAGGAAGGAAGGAAGGAGGAATTAATGAATGAAAAGTATTGGTACAGAGTTCAGAGTTTTCAGTTGCTAATCTCATTAAACCTTTCTCTCATTCCGTTATAACAATATATTCTCTAAGAATAGCATTTTAAAACGTTGTTTTACACATCCATATGGAGTGTTTGAGACTGTCAATTACATGGTTGTATTTTCTTTCAAATATTATTTTAAGAGTTTTTAATCTGAGCTTTATTTAGATTACCATATTGTTTTAAAAAATGACTTTTTTCTATTTTCTAGTCGTTTTATGTCTGGAGGGCAACTTCATTACCAGGCAGTCATGGCTAGAAGAAAAAAGACTCCTGTTTTCTTAAGTCAGTTCATGAATTTGGAGAGCTATTTTCTGGAGAGCTTAGAACCAGGCATTCTGTCATCTTTCTACCTAGCAAAGAGGAACGCAGTTCCTATAACATCAACACTGTTGATTCCTGCTCAAGAGGTAATAGTGTTTGAGAATGTTCTATACCTCTGCCTCACTTTACACAACTTTCTTGATGTTTTCCAAGTAGTGTGGTTTTCATCACTTTTTAGTCCTATGACAACTCTGGAAACAGGATTTTTTTGATTCATTAAGAACCAATGGCACTGTCCAATCCCAGAGCTCTGAAGTAGCGCGTCTGCATTCTGAAAATAGGGTTCTTTACGACCGAAGTCTTTTTTTTTTTCTTTCTTTCTTTTTTCTTTTTTTAAATTCCTTTTTAAAATTTTTATTTTAAAGTCTGAAGGAGAAAAAAAGGTCGTCCCCCTTCAACCGTCGTCGTGGACTCTGTCGACTGGCCTCGCCCCTTCGTCGAGGTGACTAGGCGCTGTGGTCACTGTCTTGCACGTGCCGGACGCGCTCTCAGGAAAGCCAGGGCTCCCGAGGGCAGCTCCACACCATTTCATGTATTTTTAAACCCAACTCCTAGCACTGAAGATGTTATTAAAAAAAAAAATGATAAAAATTTTAAAAAAGAAAGAAAAAAAGAAAAAAGAAAAAAACCACAAAGATGAAAAATACCTAATCTCTAATGTGTAGCAGTTACATATTTACCAAATAATGGACTCAAAAGAAATAGATGTTTGAAGAGTGCTTTATATATTAAAAATTGCTTTATGTTTTAAAAATGATCAATGTTTTGATTGTTTTGCAAGGAAGAAAGACAATGGTATAATAACATACCCTCCAGTATGTTTTTAAAAAGTCTATGGACATTGTGCTCCCTGCCTGCTCGATCAGGAAACCTGTGCATTACATTTTTTTTTTAATTAGCTTTTTAATGGTTTTATCAAAACAAAAAAAACAAAATTAAAAAAATAGAAAAAAAAAAAGTCCTGCAAGATTGCAGATCAACAAAAGCTGGTTTTACAGAGGATCATGAACTATGCACAACCTAGGTTCAGAACTTCCCTCAAGCTTAGTAGTGCATCTAGCTGACGACCCCTCCTCAGAGTGAGCATCGCGTTGCCAGTACATGCATCCTACATATTTGATATGCATATCAAATATACGTGCGCGTGTGTGTGCGTGTGTGTGCGTGAGCACTCAGTCATACAGCTCCCGTGCTGCCATTTAGCCCTGAGTCGTAGAGAAAACTCCCAATGTTTTAAATTTGGGGAATGGAAGAAAGAATCTGTTTATTTGGGGGTTTTGTTGGGGATTTATTTTTCCTTTTTTTTTTTTTTTTGACCTTTTATTTTGAATTTAAGATGTCTGTAACTCTGAGATTAAAAAACAAGTTTGTGGCTCTTAATGTTTTTCCTCATAGAATGTGGTTGTTGAAGAACATGCACTGAAAGTTGCTTTCAACAGTACAATGCTTTGTTGAATCTTAATAAATGGCAATTTTTTTCTTGGCAAAAAAAAAAGAACCAATGGGCTGGGGTTGTGGCTCAGCAGTAGAGTGCTCGCCTAGCATGTGTGAGGCCCTAGGTTCAATCCTCAGCACCACATAAAAATAAATAAATAAATATATTGTGTCCAACTAAAGAATAAATTTTAAAAAGAACCAAATTTCAATATGTCCTTTCAATTCTAAATAACTGCTGTATTTAGTGACATGTGAAAATTTTACCATTAATGGGCAGAAGAACCTTGTCTGTACGTACGCAATATTACATGTGGTTTTCTGCATAGGTCAACATATATTTGAATATAAAATATAACTCAACAAGAATTTGATAAGAAAATCTCAAACTTTATATAAATGAGATATTAGAGTATTTATTAATAAGGCCAACGTGACATTTTCAAAGCAGCAAAATCATCTTAGCCTCTACTAAATAAAACAAAGTAAGAATGATGAATGTGAATATTCAGTGTTAGCGATACTTTTGTTACTTTTAGACCAAGGAGAATATGTTTTCAGATTTATAGTTAAAAATCAACCATGAAATACAGTTATCCTTTTCGAACCCTGAGGAAGAAAATACAATGCCAACCTATTCAATTGCCAAAAGAACATCTAGATAAATCTACAGAGCTGAGATGTTGACTGAAAGTAATTTTTCCTAATTTATTTCTAACAGTCTCAAGGCTTTATATAAAAGACGGGGAATGAAACAGAATTAAATAATTGTGTTAATTGTAGCAAAATAATCGTACAAGCAAAGTCAATTCTCACTCCCTTTGCCAGGAAATATTTCCCTGAAAGTAATAGCTTGGCTATAGAAAAAGAAAAGAGATAGTCCTTCTTATGTCTAAATCTGTTGAAGACATTCTTTGGCCATGTTTTGGTTTAGATATGAGGCCTTCCCCTGAAGATCATGTGTGAGACAATGCAAGAAGGGAGATTAATCCACTGATCTGGATTAACTGGGCTATAACTCTAGGCAAATAATGTATGGCTGGAAGAGATAGGTCATTTAGATTATGCCCTTGGGGTTTATATTTTGCCCCTGGTAAGCAGTGAGCTCCCTCCCCCATCCTCCCCCACTCTGTTTCCTTCCTTGTTGCCATGTCTTGAACTGCTTTCCTCCACCATGCTCTTCCCCCAATATGTTTTGCCTCACCTCGGGTCCAGAGTTATGGAGTTGGCCAACCATGGACTGATCAACTCTGAAACCATGAGCCAAAATAAACTTTCCCTCCTCTCTGTTGTTCTTGACACATTTTTTTGGTCACAGTATGGAAAAAGCTGATTGAAACAATGCCCTATGCCTGCAGGTCTATAATGTTCATTCCTCGAAGACTGACAAGATAAAAGTAGTACTTCTTGTCATGACATATTGCTAAACCCTGTGTTCACACATTCGGTGTCACTATTCAAATGTAATAAGCTAGGGTTAAAAATTTCAGAATTTTACACACAATCCTGTTTTTAAAAGGAGATAAAATTGGGAATGAAAGAAGAGAAATAAATGAAAAGAGAGAATTTTTACAAAGAAGAATAAGGAAATACACCTCCTCCTGGCAGTTTGGAAGACTATTGAGATGAAATCATCACCATTCTGGCCCCAAGCTATGTCTTATCCACTGGGATCACTGGCAAAACAGTAAGAATTCTTCCCTATGAGGTCACATGGAGACTGGTAAAAGATAAGAAACTGTCTAGTTCAGTCCCCTCCAGCCTCCTTGAAATGCTCAATCATTTTTCATGTGAGACTTCATCATCACTATCCCCTAACTTCTTTTAAACAGGCTCTGCTGCTGACACCAATCCCTCTAGTTTTTTATCTAACTCACTCAACACCTTTTATTTAAATCCCTGAAGACAACTGTATAAGTTGCAGTAAATTTTGGCTGTTGCCCAATTTTCTTCACTTCTTTTGCAAGGGAAAAGAAATGGTTTATTCTTAATAGAATATTTTTTAAATGTTGGAGAGATAAAAGTCAATTTAATTTGATTTTAGTTAGATTGTGCATAAGATGAGAAAACAAAAGAAAAAAAATCAAAAATCAAGGACACTGGATTTTAGAAGGTGGTTTTTGTACTCTTTCACTCAAGCCATACCTCCCTCAACTGAAAGATACATTTTCTATTATAATGAGGTAAATCTAGAATTCAATTTATTTTAATGGGCAAAGTACATATTTTGAATACAAAAAAAAGAGAGAGAGAAAAAAAAAAGTAAAACACAGTTACAATGTATATACATTTATGTGTACACAATATTTGGGGAAGTATCTTAAGAAGGAAATTCAAAAACTTACTTGCAAGTGAATGGAAGTCCTTTATTCCTAATACATCTATTGGCACATTGGTCTGGAGTATTCATTTTTTTGGTTTTAATCTTCAGTAATGGGTCTTCTTTGATTAGAGTTGTCTTAGCTGACTTTTTGAATTCATGGAGTGTATTTCTTCTTTTCTTCTGTCCCTCTATTAATTCAAAAAATAAAAAATAAATATAGGAGAAATCCTTGTAAGGCTTATATAGAAAAACAAGTGCTTAAAGATTACCTATAGCAATTTTATTCAGTAACATACTAGATCTCCAGGACTGGGGGGTGGAGTGAGTTAGGGAATAGTTAAGAGCAAGAGAAGACTACTTGTCATATGGAGTCACGGATCTACATTTCTTTCAAGTGAAGGATGCATTTCAAAATAAGAATACAGTTCATGCTAAAAATAAATAAATAAATAACCCTATGGAAACAGTTGTTAAGTAATTAGGATGCAGTTCACCCTAAAGAAGTTATATTCTCCCACCAGCATGCAAGCAAGCATCTGTGCAAAGACCATACCATGCCATGCTTCATAATTAAATTTTCCATTTTCTTTCTAAAATTGGTTCTTCTGTGAATTGAGTGTTAATCAGTAAGACAATTCAAAGTGAGAAACTTTTCACTAAAAAACACAGTGGACAAATTCTTCTGATCTGCTTTTGAAATTGTTTCATACTTTTCATATTTTAGCCCTCTCTTCTCATTTACAACATAAATGTTTTCTGTGCTTTAGGGCATTATCTCTTACTATCACTGAACTGTTTGTCTTGAGATCAAGCCAAATGCTGTAAATCAAATGTATGTAAAACTTCATCCTTTAATGTAGCAATATCATTTTTCTTCATGAAAATATAAAACCCTAAGATAACATGAACCCTCCTACTAAAAACCTGAAAAACAGAACCAAAACATCCTCTAGTCTTAATCTTATGGATAACTTAATAGTTCAAAAACGTATTGCTTTATTCTTGGTTTTCCCAAGTCTAATAATGATCATCATCTTTATAATATGGATCAAAATATTTTATAGATTACAGCTGTCATATAACAGGTATGAACATGATTGGGCCCCTTTGCCTGTCAATCTCTTGAACATCCTTATAACAAAGGCAGTAATGATGCCTTCATTTTCAAAGCAAAGAAACCAACAACCAGGGAAAAATTAATTGACGCACTTAGAAGATCTCAGATTGAAAAGCCAGCTGCCCGCCTTCAGAATTACAACTCTGAACTACTCGCCATGCCATCTTTATCTAAGAATTGTCAATAATGTCTGCGGAAATATGATTTGTAAACACTGAAGATTTGGTTCACAGCTATCAATTCAGAAGAAACTTGGATGGTAGAACAGGACATGTATTCCTGATCTTTATGTGGTACAAATGTGTCAAAAAAAAATGGTGAAATACTCTGTGTAGAAAATTTGGAAATCTGGCTAGCAGAGTGAGGTACCAAGAATGGCATCACATCCTGAGTTTGCCAGAAACAACTGGCTCTAGTTGGTTTACTAAACATGCAGATGCTATTTATTAAAGTCTCTCTTAACCTGAAGCCCACAATAAATAGAGAAAGCATAAAGTATTTTAAATTTCTGGTTCTCTGTAAAACTTTAAAACAATCTCCTAAACACTGATGTAATTCCTATAAGGATACTTTCATTTTTCTTTTTCTTCTTTTTATTTTTATTTTTTGCTTTTCTTTGCCCTTTAAGATAGAATGGCTATTGGGCTATGGTACAATAGATATAGGTTAAAAGATATTTTAACATAAAAATTCAATCAACCAAATGATCTATCAATGCTATTTAATGAAAATGGGGCCAAATGCCTTGTATAACATTGGCAGAGAGATGATAATTCTGGCCAAATGATTTAACTACCTGAACCATTAATGTACCAATTAATTTACAAAATGAAAAATATATTAATAGTGAATGAAAATGAATTATTTAAGCTATACTCATTAAATAAATATTTGGAAATAAATTTATAAATTTGATAAAACCATGTGCATATGCAAATTTTTAGTTTTGTTTTTGAAGTTGCATCTCCTAGCATCAAAAAAGGAAAAAAAATAAAGAAATTTTATCCTTTAATTTCTGACATCAGAGAATAAAAGGCTATTCTGTTAAACAAAGAAGACATAATTCTTTTTCAAAGTTTGGTTTCTGTCACAGACCATGTTAATCGGAGATAAGTTTTTCCATTTAGACTTTTCACTTCCTTTGATCTTACATCACTATTTCTTTGGTGATCTGAAATAGTTCATAGCATAATAATTTGATTTCCTTTGCAAGGCTGAATATTTCCCAGAAATAAATACTAGTTGGTTGATGGAGAAAAATCTACTAAAAACACTGTTCACCAAGATGGAAAATCGATATATATTTCTCAAATGAATTCCATTGACTAAAAATATAAAACTAATTTTTCCTGATGTATAATGTATTTATAATGTATTTATTAAACATGTCAAAGTGTAAGAGAAGAGCTTAAAAATACATTTAAAAAGTCTAAGACAAAATGAAATTCCTAATATAGTTTAGTAATTATCATTTAAAATAGAACTCCTGATCAAGGGTCTGGTTTGCTTTCTTAATACCATGCAATATGAACATAAGAAATGAGGACTATTTTGAAGAAAGGGGGTCACTGTGAATTTCTTGGTTTTATTTAATTCTACAGATCCTCAGCTTCCCTATTGAAAGGTCTTACTGCTGTATCACATAAAATACTCTATTCTTGCTTACTGGTCAGTTTTCCATGGCTAAAGATCAAAAAGTATTCTGAAAAACAAACCAATCTATAATTTTCATTTATTAGATCATAAATAGAAGTAAAAAGCTGATCTGGGGCTATAAAGCTCAGCAGGGACAGTCAGAACCAGATACCAAGCCTCCCTCCTCACTACTGACTCCTCCTGGCATATAAACTTTGCCTTATAAGTCATTTACTCTAGGTCAGTAACTAAGTACAAAAAATATAAAGTTCAAGCTAGTTGTATATCAGACAACCCACGTATCTATAAAATCAATCACTTATTCAATAAGAGAAAATTCAAAACATAAGTCATTGGAAAACAGCATCTGAAAATAAAATTTCTTTGCTGAAAATAGTTGCAACTTTGCCTTCCATATGTATTAACAACTGATGCTTGTTTTACCAAAAACAGTTAAAAGCCAAGCTTCATTTGGGAAGAAACTCAAAAATATCTTTGGATCAGATTTTTTCCTATTATTTTTGTGTGTGACTGTTAGTTGAAGTTTATAAACAAAATATTGAATTGAAATCAAAGGGTAAGAGATCACTGCAAATTTGTCATGCTTTCCTGTATTTTAAATCATAACTCTTTTTTTTAAAAACTTCTCCCAGTATGGGAAAATATTCTGTAAGCTATATTTCCTGAAGAACCTAAAGTCCCTATTTTAGATCTGAAATCATTAGGATGCTAGTGAAAACCTACAAACAGAAAGCGGGGTCAAAAGTATCAAGGTGCTTGAAGAAAGACACATTTCTCCCTCTGGTCCCAGGGTTTCACACTCATTTCTCTCAGTACCTCATATATTTTCCTCTATATGGACTAACCATTGACTTCAAAGGAAAATCGTGCAAGGAAAGGATTTGCAGGGTGTGAAGAGAAGAAGGAATTTGGCTCCACATATTCTGAGAAACCTACCTCCATGATTAGTGATTAACAGTTTGAAGTGGCAAGATGTTAAGATGAAAGTATAATGAGAATTAATGGAAAGAAAGGATTGTGGCTGGAGATGAGAATCACAAATAAAAGTTCCCATCTCCACTGTTAGAATCAGGGCTCAGAAGTCACGAATCAACAATCATCTCCCCTTCTTTAGAAAAGGTAACCAAATCACAAATAAGGATGACAAAAGGAGATTGGTCAGATTTAAACCAAATGTAGCTTTTTGAGAAGCAATATTATAATCTCTTCCATGGAGATTTATAAAATGAAGTGATCAATGGGGCTTGACACGCCTCCTTAATATTTCTCTCCATCTCCTTCCTTGTTCAGGGTTTCATTGATATAGAAACCCCATCCTAGTCTCTGATGTCACTGTCCACTTCTGCCTACAACTCTGTCCACATAGCAACTGAAGTAACCACACTGAAGTAGGACTTCAGTCAAGCATCTTGTCAATGCAAAACTTTCACCTGCTGCCCACAATATTCACTATAGAGACCACATGTTGTAGCCTGTAGGCTTTTCATTCTATCTCATCTCACTGTTCCAGTCACAGGCCAGACTCCCCCTCAGATTCCCAAATGCCTACTGTGACTTTCCATGTGAAGGTCTTTCTGGGGCAACGGTGATATTTTCTCACCTCTACACTTTTAGCCACTTTTGTCCTCCTAGCATAGGTACTCACCAGGGTACCACTCATTTTTCATACTTTTGGATACCATATACCTCCTAACCCTGCTTTGATTCACTAAGCTAGGAATGAACTCTCAATGATAGTATAATAGCATTTCTAAACAGAGGGTTTTTTTTTTTAACCTATCTTAGCCAAACGATATTTTAGAAGTACATTTCATTTGATTTTACTGCTTCTGGCTTCAATATAAGTAAAAGAAAAATAATTACACATTTCATTCACATAGACTTGGTGGAATCTGATCTCTGTCTCTTAACTAATGAAGATATTAAGACAATTAAGGTATTTAAACTTCAATTTTTCCATGTAAAATAAATCCAATAATGCCAATCTTATTAGAACTAAATAAAATATACTTTAGAACTTGTTCTATAACAGTTGCTTAAAAAATATAGGTCCCTTCCCCATTTGTTTATCTTTATGTTACCCAAAGACTCTTGGACATTAGGTACACATTTAATGCTTCTTTTGTTACAGAAGATTGGATGTTTGTTTCCAGTGTAAGTAGAAATGAAGAGAAGGTAATTCAATCTCCAATGACTCCAATAAGGATCACTTGGATCAACCATATTGAACCTAAGAAACTTTTCAAGAAAGCATCTCCATGATGCATTCTGTTCATCATTGTTGTGAACTTACAGTACCCACTTCTTTTCTAACAGTGTGCTAATTTGATATAATACATGAAAAAGTACAATGAAAACAAAAATAAGTAACAACAACTCTACATGTTCAATTTTAAAATACATTAAAAAAGAACAAGCTTTATACGCTGTAAGAAGACTACCCAGTTTTCATTGTGGAAGCCATTTTTTTTTTTAACTATCAAATTAAATTTGCCACCCAAAAATGGCGGGCCCTCTTTTGAGTATAATTTTAGCATTATCCACTTCAGGAATTATTCATAACATATATCTGTAATTCTCAACTGGCCTCTCCTTGCCTGCCAGCATACACTTGGGCTGCTTTCTCCCTATAGTCAGGAAACACAGTCATTTCAACATTAGCCAAAGTGAAATATAATTACAAATGTATATCTCCTGCCAAAACTTCGTAATGCATGCCAAAAACAAATAGACATTGTCTATGGTTAATCTACTGTTTGGGTTTTCCACACTGTGCTCTCCTTGCATTAACACAGATGATTTCAGGTAAATTTGATTCTACTTCAGCACAACAAATTATAATCTTTTAAAGGGAAAACCATCAAAAACACTAGCCATGATTTCAACTTTTGCTCAACATCCCCTAAACTAGTAATGACTTATATGAATGTATTTTAACATGACACATCTCAAGAATGATAAACTGCTTGATGTGCATGAATTTCTTTCTCACCTCCTCACAGATCTTACCTACATGACTATAAATTGACCTGCTCCAAACAGTTTCATTTTCCAAAAGGGCCACTTCCCCAAATAGAAGAAAGCCAGGTAGGCTAAATAATTTTTCTTATCACTTAGCAAATTCTTGAAGTTTTCAACCATTGTATTATCTCAGAAAGGAGATCAGAAGTCTGATAAATTCCATACTTTACTTATCTCAAGAGATTCAGCCAGTTCTGTTTTGCATTGTACAAAGCCATGTCTGCCATCTGGGCATGCGTTCCAGTCTTTTATTCCCCTGTGCCTACCCTGGACGTTCACTGCCTTCTACTGTTGGCACCCCAGTCACCACAATGATAATACACCAAATACAGATGTTTCCTCTTGTCCTGATAACAAGAGAAAACTTCCCACACCATAAAATGAGATCTCTAAACTTCCAGGCACTCTGAATGCCCAAGCAACTCCTGAGCAACCTGCAAATCCAAGGAAGAAAGTAGGAGCCTGAAAGGAGCAATACTGCATCTTTGATCTAAGTCACACACAGTTTTTGCCTCCCAGGCACTGCAGTTTCAGGGGGAAGGCATTCCATGCCCAGAAAGAATGAGAACTTAGAAGAGAGGCTTTCTCTTTCATTTTTATAACATGCATATAATCTGAGTTTAATTTGTCTGCTCTAAAGGAAAACCTGTATAACGTCATAATTTGGCTCTGCATCTTGACTAGATGATGTGGGGTAGTGAATTGTCTTGGAAAATTGTCCTCTGGAAAAAACTGAGTCTCTGTTGGACTGACCAGTCCTCTCCCCTCTTAGGACCAGACTCTTCAGCTTTTTTAATTTGTCCAAACCAACAAAGTTTCAGCCAGTCTTAGTACTTCGTTCTTATCCCATAATTCACAACTGTTAGGCTAAATGAGATGAAGCTGGGTTGGTGGGGGTAGGGGGAAGAAGGGGTGCTCTGGGGATGTTAATTGTCATTTTAAATGCTTTTCAAACAGAAAAAGAATGTCAAAAGAAAGCATAATGAGAGGTTTGGAAAACCCATACCACACACTGAGTTAAGCCAGGATGCTGGGAATAGAGAGAGTGTGTGTTAGAAGAAAAGGGGAAGGCTAGCAAGACAAGAGTTAAAATAATAATTATAATAAGAAAAAAAAAAAAACTAACCTGCATAGGGGATGGCGATGGGAAGCAGAAGGAGATGTAGGAGGACGTGCTGCAGCAGCAGGACTGGCAGAAGTTTGGTCACCCACATGGTGCTGCGGGACGCGCTGGTGGGTCCCACTGGAGGAGATGCCCCGGTGAAAGAATCCTGTTCGCAGTCAGTGCCTAAAAGAGCCAGTCGGCTCTGAGCTGCTTTTTATTGCGATGAGCTAAGTTTGTTGTGTGATTAACTGGAAAGATCTAGGTCTGAACTCCCTCTTACGGTAAGAAACTGTTTAACAACAGCCCTTTACTCTCTTCCAGCCCCTCCCTTCCTCACTCCCCCCACCACAACACCCAACAGATCCCACCCCCCACCACTCCCCCCGTTAAGAAAGAAACTTACAAAGAAAAGGTCACCTGGCCTGAGGCCAGCTCCAATTTGGAAGCTCAGGCTCCAGATCCTAGTGGCTCCTATCCGAGTAGGGAAGGGAGGAGCAAGACTCAACCCAATAGTTAAATCAAGGCACAGGCAGAGGACCAATTCGCTCAATTTAAACAGGAAAATACATGTGTTTACATATCTATTTGGGAAAAGAGGAAGGGGAAGCAGCATAAGAAGAAAGCAAAGAGCTGCTTTTCTGCCAAATGTGCCCCAGCTCCTAATCTGTCTAGTTTCACTGCTGGGGCAATCTAGGGATTCAAATCACAGACTGGTTCAAATCACACCGGTTCCCTGGGGTTTTAAAGACTGGGAGAGAGGTGGGAGGGAGGGGAAGGAGCAGAACCCTGGCACTTTCAGCCTAGGTAGAGAGGGGTTAGGTAAGAAAAGGGTGTGGTTTTGTGAGACAAAAATAAATAAAAAAAACAACTGAAGGTCTCAGATTGTCTAGTGTGAGAATCACCTTGTCTGATGGGCTCAGGGCAGGCAATCTTTTTCAGACATTGTGCCAAACTCCCAAATCACCACAAATATACCCAAAATAACTTGTCTGATTTACTTGTGATGGTTCCTATTAAAATGTCTAAGAGAGAGTCATTGTCAATTGCTTATCTCTGACAGGTAAATATTCCTTTGGCAATATGTCCTTGTATATATGTACATCCATATAACATATATATATATATATATATATATATATATATATATATATATATACACACACACACACACATCAATATGCATGCATTTTCTAAAAATAACTTTAACTGGAAATTTCTCAATCTATTTTAATTCCTGAATAATAAATGTATTTTATATTTCTTTTCTCTAGCTCTGTTCTGCACACACCCACCAGCTTCCTAAAGTTGAGGTACAAGCTTGCATGGGGGTGGAGGGGATTCATAAGTATCACATTTTGATGAGATCATTGTCTGGACTTCTCATTTTATTCAGAAGATTTTTTTTTCTTTACAATTTGAGGGGGGATGCTCTGATTACAGTAGGCAACAACTTCTTTATCTCTAATGGATTTTGAGGAGTCGTTGCCTCTGTGTATCTCCGAGATGGATACCCATAAGAACCAGCACCACTGTAAGACAGGAAGGGAAAGTGAAGAAAAATGTGGGAATGACTCCAGAGCCCAGCACAGCTGTACAGAAGTCATAGTTGGCAAAATCAATGTCAGTCACAGAATAGCCTTTTCTCCCCTCCACATGCAGCCTCCCCACCCCCACTTCCAGAGAAAGCAAAAGAGTAAGAAGCAGGAAGGAAGGAAAAGAGGGAAGAAGAAAGAGAGGAAAGAAAGAAATAGAGTAAAAAGCAAAGTAAAAATAAAGAATGAAAAAATGAAAGAAAGGGAAAGAAAAAGAAAAAGACCTGCCTGATACTTGCATACATTTCTGAGATGGGATATTTAGGGAAGGGAAGGAATAAGAGAATTCCTTTTGAGGAGTCCATTTTATACTACCTTTTCCTAGTGCTCACCTATTTCTTTTTCATTTTTGCCTTTATCCGAATACATGTATGTACCATTTTGTAAAAAAATGAACCCAACTACTATGTATGACTATAATACTCTAATAAAATGGTTTTTAAAAAGACTCTGTCAAATTGTTTCATGGTTGGATGTCTGCCAGGCTAACCACCTAGTCCTTGGGTAATGGTTCTTGTGACTCTACTGAAAAGAATTCAAACAAAACACAGAGTTGTAAGCAAAAGTTTAATAGAATGAGAAGTGAAGGTAACATACAGCATGGGGTATGCACAGACCACCTCCAAGAAAGGACGGTGTGCACACAGGGTTGGAGATTTTAAGGAACCTGAGTCCCTTGTTCTTGCTTCAATTTCTCTTTTCCCCTTAATGGGTTTATTACCCTTTGGATGGCCCTCAGCAAACTTGCCTTTTGAGGGTCTCAATATGCTGATCGTCGGGGTGATTGGGTAGTTGTGACATAGTTTTACCATAAGGGAAGTTTCCAGGTACTTGGTCACAAGAGAGGATGGGAACATTGTTCTGGAAACAGGTTGTGAGGGAGATCTTGACATACCAGACCCTACTTCTCTGATGCTTATGTGTTTCAGTTAGAGTCCCTGGGATTTAATTAATACTTTCTTCAAGGGGTTATAATTCTCCACATCTTGGGGAAGGTTGGGCATTCAGCTCTCATTCCCAAATGCTTTCCTGTTTAGATAATGATCCCTGCTGTTTCAGTTTTATGGCTCTTGGATTTTTCTTGATGCATGGGCTTAATATCTCCCTCTACCTAACTGTTCATGGCTAACTAATCTACTTAACATTTCCCTCTTGAGGACAAGAACCCCTAAACTCTTTAAGATTAATTGACTGTGACTAATTATGGCTGATTCCTGATGAAAGGTGCAGCATTTAGGGGAAGGAAACCCAAAGTCCTTGCTTTCTGCCAGGTGAGTGAGGATGGTCCAAGGGTCCATAGTAGAAGGAGGAGTCATCTATTGATCAGTGTGCTATATTCCTTATAGGAGCTGGGGAATAACAATTGTCAAGTAGTACTGGGGGACAACGGGCAAGGCAACATATGAAATACTAGCTAGGATGATTTAAAAACAAGTCATGAGAAGGTCCTTCCACCAATAAGAGATGCCAAACAAATTATTCCAATAGTCTAGAAAAGACAGGGTTGAGTCCTCCATCGGTGATAATTAAGTTTTACTCACCTGGACAATACCAGAAATATTGCCAGGATTGCCAGAAATGTATACACAACACGATAGCACGTTCCTCCTTGAGCTGCAGTTAAAACATCAAGAGTCATCTGATTTTGGAATACAGCCTATCTCATCTTTGTGATTTCTGAGTTTAATAATTCTATTCCTTGAGCTGTGTAATTGAGAGTCCTTGTGTGTACTTAGGATTCTACAGGCCAAATTACCTCTTTGACTCTTAATGAAAGAATAAATATAGAGGCCAGGTGATCATACCAATGGAAGGCTCGTCTTGTCCATTGGTGTTTTAAATTTGCAGTGTTAGCAGGATTGGTTAGAGAGGCTGCCCATTGCCCCTGCAGCTCCCAGAAGTATTTCATTTGTCTGTTCAAAAGTAGCTCCCTCAGTGAAGCATCAGCCACAGCCTGGAGTGGAAACATCCTCAATGTCATTGAGATATAATCCACCAAGTCCTGAATTTATAGCATCCATCTGTAGCCCAATATTCCTCTAGGATATATCTTTGTAGGGCTAGCCACTCTTGTCCTTACAAAGAGGAATCCCACCAGGACAGCCCTGAGGTGCTACAATGAGGCATTAATTCACAGATCTGGCAATTAGTCTAATTAACTTCTTGGGCATGGTGTTGGGCTCAACTTATAAAAGAGTTAGCACCTTTAGTTTAACTAAAGTTTGACAGGAGGAGGAAAAAGTTCAGACTATTCATGTTATAGTTCAATGATATGCAGTATAATACCTACTGTGAATCCTAATACATTCAAAATTCTAATAGGAGGCCACTGATGTTGAGGAAGAGGGTAAAAGGAAATTTGTGGATCCCAAGTAGAACTCATATATTTCGGTTAAGTTTTAGTAAAAAGGTGTCATAGATCTTTTATCAGGGTACAGGTTAGTTGGTGTGTGTGTGTGTGGGGGGGTCTCTAGGTACTTGTTGGGATCATCTTTTTTAGTCCACAGCTTGACTCAGTAATGATGGATCCATTTGGAGATTCCTGGAACCTTGATAGTTATTGGAGTAGATAATGCTACAGGGAAAGGCCCCCTCCAGATAGAGTTTAATTGGGGCTTGGATTGATGATCTTTGGAACACTTAATTAGAATCTGGATCCTAGGAGGGAATAAAGGTTGAGAAGCTGCAGTAGAGGAAAGAAGTTGTTCCCTAAATTCTTTTAGTGTCTGCTGAAATTGTCCTAACTCTGTCACAAATTTTATTGATTGAGTTTGTTCTTCTTCTATGGCAATGTCATTTATTATCCATGGTAGATGTCACTGGATGGGCTGATTACTTCAGTGACCCTCTCAGTTCTTTTTAGGAGAAAACTTCAACCCATCCAGTGAAGTTATCTATCATGACTAACACATACTTAAATCCCTGACAGGGAGGCATTTGGGAAGAATCTAATTGCCAATCTTCTCCTGGTAATGATTATTTCTTTGAGCTGGTGAGACTAAAGCTGGAGTTCTCATGCTTGTGATTATTGAGGGCACATATCTCACATGCCTGAATTACTTATTCTGTGGTCTTAGTCTCTGCTCACTAAATAATTATTTGCACAGAGTTATCATATTGGCTTTGCCAGAATTTCAGGAATCATGTAACTAACTCTCTAAGGACCTTCCACTGAATATGGGAAAGGTGTATACTTTACCTAGATATAGCCATCTTTCTGTGTCTTGAGTGTTGCTATAACTTATGGCCCATTCTTTTTCCTCTAATGTATAAATGGGAGTGTAAGATTCTATTGCTGAGGTGGGAATTAGTGCAGCTACTGTCTCTGTGTTGAAAGCAGCTGCTTTAGCTGCTTTATCAGCTAAGTTACTGCCTTGGGCAACCTCCCTATCTCCTTTCTGGGGTCCCTCACAATGAATGACAGCTACCTTTTTGGAAAAGTAGAAAACTTCTAATGATTCCAAAATCTGTAGTCCATATTTTATAATACTATTTTTACAATTTACAATATGCATGTAGAACTAAGAATGCATATTTGGAGTCAGTTATATTGTAGCATATTTATCTTTACTAAGAATTAGTGCTCATGTTAAAGATATTAACTCAGCCAATTGAGCCAAGGTTTCTGCTGGCAAAGATTTTGCCTCTATAAACTCTGTTAAGGATACTACAGAGTAACCTGCTTTGCAGATTCACTACTGAACAAGGGAACTTCCACCTATAAATTAGATGTCATCTGCTGTTATGGTTTAGACATTCAATGTCTCCCAAAAGCTCATGTGTGAGAAAATGCAAGAAAGTTCAAAGGTGAAATGATTGAGTATTGAGAGCCTTAAACTAATCAGGAAATTAATTTTCTGTTAGGGACTAACTGGGCAGAAGGTAGGTAGAGTGTGGCTGGAGGATGTAGGTTACTGTGGGTGTGCATTTGGGATCTGTGTTTTGTCTCCGGGGAGTAAGAGCTCTTTCTGCTTCCTGATTGTCATGTCCTTAGCTGCTTTCTTCTACCACACCCTCCCACAATGGTGTTCTACATCACATGGGGCCCAGAGCAATGAAGTTGGTGATCTATGAACTGAGAACTCTGAACCTGTGAACCCAAATAAACTTTTATTCCTCTAAAATTGTTCTTGTCAGGCCTTTTTGTCACAACAGTGAAACAACTAACACATCTGCATTGAGTTGGCAGTGTGGAGATTACTTTTTGAATTGATTCTACTTGCATAACAGAGATTTATAACATGCATCTGAAGATTTCTTAGGTGTAGGGAGAAGAGTAGATAAGTTAAAAACATTACATCTCTGTAAGGAGATTCCTGGATTTCCAAAAAGCAGTACTTGATATTTGAGCAATCAGCTATTGGTGAGCCAAAAAGCTCCTTCGATCTCCAGTAAAGAACTATTTGGTGATGGGTATAGATTGTGAAAAGGGCCCCCAAAGTTATTTTGAAGGTCTCTACCACTATGGTATTTGCTGCAATTGCCCATAAGCAACTTGGCCCCCCTGAGCAAGATGTTTTAGATTCTTTTTTAAATTTATTTTTTAAATTTTGTTCTTTTTAGGTATACATTTCAGTATATTTTGACATATTTATATAAAGATGGTGTATATCTTATTCTAAATAGGATCCCAGTCTTGTGGTTGTACATTATGTGGAGATTCATTGTGTACATGAGATTCATATATGTACATAGAAAAGCTGTGTCAGATTCATTCCACTGTCTTTCTTATCCCCATCCCCCCTTCCTTCTCTTCTTTTCCCTTTGTTAATCTACTGCAGTTCTATTCTTCCCTCTCCTCTTGTTGTATATTAACATCGCATATCAGAGAGAATATTTGACCTTCGGTTTTTTGGGACTGGCTTATTTCACATAGCATGATAGTCTCCAGATCCATCCATTTACTGGCAAATGCCATGATTCCATTCTTATTTATGGCTGAGAAATATTCCATTGTGTATATATACACCACATTTTCTTTACCCACTTATCTATTGAAGGGCACCTAGGTTGGTTCCATAGCTTATGGTGAATTGAACTGCTACAAATACTGTGTCACTGTACTATGCTGATTTTAAGTTCTTTGGATATAAATCAAGGAGTGAGATAACTAGGTCAAATGGTGGTTCCATTCCTAATTTTTTTTTTTTTTTTTTTAAAGAGAGAGTGAAAGAGGGAGAGAGAGAGACAGAGAATTTTAATATTTATTTTTTAGTTATTGGCGGACACAACATCTTTGTTTTGTATGTGGTGCTGAGGATCGAACCCGGGCCGCACGCATGCCAGGCAAGCGCGCTACCGCTTGAGCCACATCCCCAGCCCCATTCCTAATTTTTTAAGGTATCTCCATACTGCTTTCCAGAGCAGTTGCACCAATTTGCAGTCCCACCAGCAGTGTATGAGTGTACCCTTTTCCCCATATCCTCTCGAGCATTTATTATTACTTGAATTCTTGATAGTTGCCATGCTGACAAAAAGTGCCTGTTCAGTTGCTTTGTACATTTATTGATTGGGTTATTTGGTTATTCAGTGTTGAAGTTCTTTATGTATCCTGGAGATTAATGCTCTACCTGAGGTGCAGGTTGCAAAGATTTTCTCCCATTCTGTAGGCTGTCTCTTCACATTTTGATTGTTTCCTTTGCTGTCAAGAAGAATTTTAGTTTGATGCCCTCACATTTATTGTTTTATTGATTTTACTTCTGGAGTTTTAGGAGTCTTGTTGAGGAGTTCAGTTCCTAAGCTGACATGATGGAGTATTGGGTCTACGTTTTCTTCTAGTAGGTGCAGGGTTTCTGATCTAATGCTTAGGTTTTTGATCCACTTTCAGTAGAGTTTTGTGCAAGGTGAGAGATAGGGGTTAAATTTCATTCTCCTAACAGATATCCCACAGGCCTAGAAACCAGTCCTATCTTTTGAGTAAGAATGCCTAAGGCTGTTGCCTTTGTTTTAATTACAGAGTTGAAAAGGCTTGTCTGCCTTGGACAGTTCTAGAACAGGGGCAGACAAGACAGCCTTTTGAAGTATTTAAAGGCAGTTTCTGAGTTTCTGTTGCTATTATTTTGTTCATTGCTCCCCCTTTTAATGACTTGCAAAGGGGTTATACTATATCTCCATAACCTAAAATCCATATTCCATAATATTTAGTGAAGCCTAGAAAAGTGTACCATTTTCTTCAGAGTGTGGGGATAAGTAGCTGTTAAATAACCTGAATTCGTTCTGGAGAAAGAATCTTGGTCCCCTTAACAAAATAACTTCTAAATATGTTACTTCTCATTTGATTAACTGGGCCTTTTTTTGATACCCAGTGTCCTCAATCTACCAAAAATTTTAGCTTCTTGTGTGTGATTTTTTGCAGCCTCATGGATGAGGGAACAATATAGAAGATTATCTATATTTTGTAAAACTGTCCCACTAAATTAATGTCTCTTAAATTCTTAGCTAATGCTTTCCCAAATAGATAGGGGCTGTCCCTGAATCCCTGAGTCAGTAGTGTCCAAGTTATTTGTTGGGCTTCTCTGTCAGGTTCTATTCAATCAAATACAAACAGATATTGAGAGTCTGGATGTGTGGGGATGCAGAAAAGGTATCTTTTATATGTAATACTGAGAACTAACCTGTATCTGGAGGGATCCTACTTCAGCATATACAGAGGTTAGGCACTTTAGGGTGAATGGGAATGACTGCTTCATTAACCATTCTTAAGTCCTAAACCAGAAGATAGCCCCTTTTACTCTCTTTAACAGCTAGAATTGGGGTGTTACAAGGAGCGTTACATGCATTAGGAGTCCATGTTTTAAGAACTTAGTAATTTATGGCTGAATGCTGACAAAAGCCTCAGGTTTTAGAGGATACTATCTACTTTTAGGTAAATTGGTAGGATTTTTAATTTTAATCTTCACTGCTAAGGCTCTTGGTGCTCTCCCTGGGATCCCAGTGCCCCATACTTCAGGATTTACATTTAAATATACAGGCATTGTGGGAACACCATCTAGGGTTTATGCTAAAGCATGAAATTCCATAGGTGGTTCCTGAAGATTTTCAAAAACAATTTGGGCTGTCCTCTTTTATAATATATCTTATCCTAACAGAGAGGTTGGATAGTCAGGCATTACTAGGAAAGAATGAGTAAACAGGACGTCCTCTTGCCCCATATGCAAAATACCAGTTTGGTGAAGCATTGGGTTTGAGCCTTTACAGCAATTTCTGTTACCAAGCAAGAGCCAGTAATGAGAGCAAAGAGCACCTGTATCAAGTAGAAAATTTTATGTGCAATACTCAGCATTATCCTCAGTTCCGCCCTATGAATGGCAATATAATTGCCATAGGCCAATCCTCACTGTGCAGGTACCAGGATATCAGCAGAGTTGGTTGTCCAGAAGTCCCTTCATTCGGCAGGGCAATCAGGATTCCAGTGTCCCCTTTGTCCATCATGGACGTGACTTGGAAGGAATACCCTTGTTGGGGAAGTTATAACTCAGTGGCCAGGTTCTTGGCAAAAATGGCACACCCAGGCTGAAAGGTCTTTTGAGGCTATTGAAAAATGGATCGTCTTGCACTGGGATCAAGAAACCAGCTTCCCGTTTAACTGCCTTAGGATTTCTTCAGGATACTATTTCCTCCTGTTCCTGGTTATAAAATAGAGAGGTGGTGATATTTACAACTTTTCACTGGGAGTCCCAGGACCCAAGGCTAATGTCAACTGAATGATAAACTTATCTTTTTAAAATCAACTGTTGTTCTAGAGAGTCTGGATTTAGAGGAGTATATTTAATAAGTGTTGACTTAAGTCATTCCATAAATACAGCAGGACTTTATTTTCCTGCTCTATTGTTAGCAATTTTGCATAGTTTTAGCTAAATCTGCACTTCATTTAAGCAGACAAGGTAATGGTTCGACATTTTTCTGTCCTCCTCCTCATCATAATTTCATTTAGGGTCAGTGGTAGGAACTGCAATAATTCCTTCAAGATAACTCTGATCCACAATATGTAGCTGATCTCCAAATGTTTGGGCTACCTCTGTCACTGTCTTTGTAATGGTTAAAGTCTGCCCAAATATTACATTTGTATCCTACCAAGGTAAGTCAAAAACTTGAATTAAGTATTGAAAGTTCTCAATGTATTGGTCTGGGTCATCCACAAATTTGCTTAAATCTTTCTTAATCTGTTTTAGATTCTTAACTGAAAATGGGACGTGTACCCACGTAATGCCATATTCTCCAACTGCCTCTTGTAACAAAAGGGCATCATTTTTAATTAGCAGTTGGACCAGGGTATGCTTTGATAGACACTAAAGTAAGAAGGTCTGGGTATAGAGAAACTTTGAGCTTTTATCATTTTGATCCTCCTTAGATTTAGGAGAAGGGAGTCCTCTTCTAACTCTTTTAATTTTGGGGTGAGAGATTTTTTAAGGATTGGGTACTCTGGAAGGATTCCTTTCAACATTGAAGTCCTGGATGATCCGTAAGAAAAAAAACAGCTTACATAAACAAAAATTTTCCCTGGTTCCTGCAGAATGAATCTAACTGAAAAAGAGCATTATAGTTTAGAATGCCATTTTGTGGCCAAATTTCTCCATCTCTTAGTGTGTATTTAGGCCATGCAGTAAGTATTTCATAAGACATTCTACATTTTAGAAGCCTGCAGTTGAATTTGTCCCAGTTATTCAAAAGCATCTAATCGACATCCAATTTCCCATCTGTATAAAGAAAAATCTGTAGGAAGTGGGTATTCCCTGTCATTCCTGAGTCCTAAGTCTCCTTTCTTATGGAGCTGACTATCTGCATTTGGGGATAATGTGTGCCCTGTGTTGTCCCCAAGGCAGAATAGAGACTTTTTAAAGCATCCATTAAAAAAATCTAGAAATATAGCATACTAGACCTTTCCTGATCACTTCCCTCTGTTTCTCCTCCTTTCTCTGCAACATAGCATCTTGAACAGTTTAGGGACCATGGAAGGAATGTGGAGAGAGAGAGAGAGAGCAAAAACCTATCTATGCAATGGTAGGGAATGGCAGAGAAGCAAGGAAAGCGGCCTGGTGAACACCAGTGCCAAAGCTTAAATTGCATCTAAACCCAAAGAGATGGGGAGTACTTTTTTTATCTTAGATGTGAGTTCCCACCAATTTGGAGCCTTGAATGTAGTTCCACTATGAAGTTCTGCTGATCCTTAGAAAAGATGAAAGAGGTCTCTTTACAGGTGCTGTGTTCCAAACGTCCCATGTTCACTGGCCTTCTTTTTCTAGAAGGGAGTTGCCCTTGCTGAGAGCCTTTCAAAAGTTGCCAGTGGGCAAGCTTTGTCTCCACAAAACAGTGGGGTTGAAAGCCTCAACTCTTACCCTTAATGGCTGCATTGTCCAAGTTCCAATCAAGAGATCTTCAGATTTTTACTAGAGTGTGATCTAGCCCAAAAAGAACGAACAAAACAAAACAAAACCCTGTTAATTATCTCAAGATTTTTTTTTCTCCAGTCATCAAGAATCTGAGGTACAGAAAAGGGAGAATTCAGAACAAGCAAGTAGAAACAGGCAGAAACACCAAATATTATATGGCTGGGGGCCTGCTAGGCTGAACCAGGGTCATCACCATAGTCCTTGAGTAATGGTTCTTGTGACTCTACTGAAAAGAATTCAAGCAAAAGTTTGATAGAATGAGAAGTGAAGGTAACATACAGCATGGGGTATGCACAGACCACCTCCAAGAAAGGACGGTGTGCACACAGGGTTGGAGTTTTTCAGGAACCTGAGTCCCTTGTTCTTGCCTCAGTTTCCCTATTCCCCTTAATGGGTTTATTACCCTTTGGATGGCCCTCAGCAAACTTGCTTCATGAGGGTATCAATATGTTGATTGTTGGGGTGATTGGGTAGTTGTGACATAGTTTTATCATAAGGGAGGTTTCCAGGAACTTGGTTGCAAGAGAGGATGGTGACATTTTTCTGGAAACAGGTTGTGAGGGAGATCTTGAATACCAAACCCCACTTCTCTGATGCTTATGTGTTTCAGTTAGGATCCCCAGAATTTCAAGTAATACTTTCTTCAAGAGGTTATAATTCTCCACATCTTGGGGAAGGTTGGGCATTCACCTCTCATTCCCAAATGCTTTCCTGTTTAGATAATGTTCCTTGCTGTTTCAGTTTTATGGCTCTTGGATTTTTCTTAATGCTTAGGCTTAATATCTGTCCTATACTGTCTTTTCCCTCTACTCACCTGTTCATGTCTAATTAGCCTACCTTAAAATCATAGCTTTAATCATCATGTGATCTAAAATAAGATAGACCGGAGTGAGATGGTATCTTAGGGTGGTTTTGATTTGCATTTCTCTGACAGCTAGAGATGTTGAGCATTTTTTCATGTACTTGTTGATTGACTGTATGTCCTCCTCTGAGAAGTGTCTGTTCAGGTCCTTGGCCCATTTGTTGATTGGGTTGTTTGTTCTCTTATTGTCTAATTTTTTGAGTTCTTTGTATACTCTGGATATTAGGGCTCTATCTGAAGTGTGAGGAGTAAAGATTTGTTCCCAGGGTGTAGGCTCCCTATTTACCTCCCTTATTGTTTCTTTTGCTGAGAAAAAACTTTTTAGTTTGAGTAAGTCCCATTTGTTGATTCTAGTTATTAACTTTTGTGCTATGGNGAGAAGATGGGAGGGGAGGGGAGGGGAGGGGGGATAGTAGAGGATAGGAAAGGCAGCAGAACACAACAGACACTAGTATGGCAATATGTAAATCAATGGATGTGTAACTGATGTAATTCTGCAATCTGTATATGGGGTAAAAATGGGAGCTCATAACCCACTTGAATCAAAGTGTGAAATATGATATATCAAGAACTATGTAATGTTTTGAACAGCCAACAATAAAAAATTAAAAAAAATTAAAATAAAATAAAATAAGATAGACCAATAAAATTGCACATTATATGATTATTTAAAATTATCTCACATTAAATAATTCAAAAAACCAAAAGAAAACTTAAAATTCATTTGCCAGCCTCTTTCCAATATTCTAATTGTCCACTTCCCTTTCTTTTTACTCTGTTACATATTAAAGAAAATCTCAATTGCAGTGTATTATTGACTATGACCCTGAATTATACCACAGCATCTCTTGTGCACTGTTAGGTATTAAAAGAGCTTCTTAAAAAGCTAGATTTTTCTGTACATAAAATCTTTTTGATAAAGAATGAAGGAAAACAGATTTTCTGTTTACTTTTTTTGCCTGAGAGAAAAGTAGTTAGAGTTGAAAGCATAGTAGCAATTATTATTATAAGTTTAGGGCAAAATGAATCTGGGTAGAGGACACAGAAAAACATAAAAGAATATTGTATCAATTTATGTATTCATTCACATATTTTCAAAGTTTTAATGACATTAAACATAGTAAACACAAATTAAACCTATTTCAAATTACATGCTCACATTTCTTTTTGACAGAATATATTTGGCTTCTCTTCAGTTAAATCAGCGCTAGTATGTACCGAGCTTTTAAACTAAGTACTCTCAGAATTGTCTTTAATTTTTATAATAAACTTAAGAAAGAGTTACTATAATTCTCATTTTATAGTTAGGAAACTTAAGTAAATTATTTTATTTCTTAAAAAAATTGCCTAATATCCCAAAAGATAAATATTCAGATGTGACTTTCAAATAGATTGGTCGTACCCCATAGGATGGGATAAATTTCTTTAAGTCCCAGGAAGAGAAAGACTAATGTGTTTAAGATTCTAAATGCCACAATTAGTCTAAGATTGAACATATAAGATACTCAATAATATTTTTTTCAAAATAAAAATGATATGTTGGCATGTTCTTGTAACTCCATGCTTAGGAGGTTGAGGCAGGAAGATTGTGAATTTAAGGCCAGGCTGGGAAAGGTAGCATGACCTCATCAGAAAAAAAAAAAAAACACAAATAAACCAATATATAAATAATTTCAAATCTTGCAAAACTATAATGGAATATATAAGAACAAAAATAAAATAAATTACTTATTATGATCTTTCTTAGGCTACTATTTTACTGTTGATAACACATTCTCTTTGCTCTTTCTAAATTATAACAATGACATCTTCATCCCCTTATAATTATACTCCTTAGCTGTTAAAATCTTTATATAAATCTCTGAAGTACATGTCTGCAAAGTTTTTGACAAAATGGAAAATTTGTAAAGAGAATATTTAAGATGCCACAATTTGTGTTACTCCTTACACACAAGATAGACTCTCTTTGCCATATACTATCATTTGAAAATTGTCCTTAGATCTAGATTTGTCATATTTTTAAAGACTGTAGTTGGTTAAATACACACACACACACACACACACACAATCTTCAAAAGTCTATTTTTTTTTCTCATCCACAGTGATTTTTTTTAAGAGGTACACTACAAAAAAACCTGATCTAATGCTGTGGTCTGCAGACCACTGATAAGTTCTGTGCTCTTGTACTAATCATTTAATTTCTTAAGTGCCTGGCACATGCCAGGTTCTATTCTGTTTGCTGTTACTTCTCCCTGAGATTCGGTTGAATTGTGTCTGCTTTCAAATCCCATGTGAATCATTATCAGGTAAAGATAATTTGTCTCATACTTCAGTTTGCCTACCACCCAAATGAGACACTGTGATCCCGGTAGTATACTGAACACTTCCTAAGTATTATTTCTCTTATGCATCCCTTTTCCCATGGGGGAATTAAAAAATAAAAAAGATTGTATGCATATCTAAAAGGCATAAATTATTATTGTCATTGACTTATAGATAAAGAATTAGAGATTTAGTTATGGCAATGAATTTCATTTAGGTTAAACTGTTAATAAACTGATTCTAAGCAACCAGACCATTGCTCCCACCTTTACAATTTGATTATTCTACTTATCTGAATTCTTATGTGATTACCCTACATCTATATACTTTTTACTTTCTACATCAAAAAAAGAACATCAGTGTAATCTTTGGTGTTGCTTAGTTTTCCCAGGTAACCCTAGATTCTCATTATTTCCCCGTTTGATTTTGCCCTCTAAGTTGTCTTTTTACTTCTGTCTCCCCACTAAATAATTTATGTCAACTACACTTAATGTGGAAAATAATTGCAAAATTCATTACAATTTGGAATCAGGAAGAAAATATTTTTAAACCAGTGAAACAGGAGCAATGCATAATAAATACAAAAAGTCATGATGACATATTTATTTTCAAAATTATTGAAGAGTGAATGCCACTCTCTATGGTATCCACAAGCCATTTGTGGCTATGTAAATTCAAAGTTAGATAACTAAAATTAAGTAAAACTAAACTTTCTCTATTGTGTCAGTGGTCACATGTGTTGTTGGTAGCTCTTCACAATGGACAATGTTAGGTATATAATCACCATAGAAAGTTCTATTAGAGGATGCAAATCTACTCTAAGATGATGGGTTTCATTGTCATATAAATGTGAATATGGACCCAACCAAAGAGGCAAAGCAGGACTATGACAATTAATGATATAAAAAGATACAGATACTAAAAGTTATTTGTATGTTGGTATCATTTTAATTTGAAACCTTCTTTTTATGCAGAATATTAAGGACAACTTTGTGTCTTACTGATCATGTGATAACAATGACAGAAGACAGCTCATTTTTTGGAGGGTATGTTGAGTTCACAATTCAGGTCCAAGCAAAATGACAAAGGGAAAATGGTCATGAGAAAACAGTTTTTGTTTTTTTGTTTTTTGTTTTTTTGCCTTTAAATAGTTTTTCTTTTTGAAGAGAACACTTATTTACTATGTGGAATGTGATGTGATCTCTTCTGTCAAATCTCTGAGTATGTGGCAAGTCTTTGTCTTTTACCTAGAAAACATGTCCTAACTGAAAGCAAGTAGAAAGACTTTAGGACACATTACAGACAAGGCAAAGTTGTTTTTCTAATTAATTCATTATTGATTAACCACTGAAAGGACCCTTAGTGGTTACTTCATCAAATCATAGGCAAGGCCACTCACCCATGACTTTTGCCACACTCCCAGGAAATCTGTTGCAGAACTTGTGGTGAGACCACAAGGCAACATCCAGGAACATGACAGTAAGAGTTAAAGTATATCATCACAGAGTTGGAATTGGCATGTACATAAAAATAGCAGGATTATTATTTTTTCTCTAGAAGTATGCCAGATTTACTTAGGCAGAAATAGCTTTTTCACTAGTGTCTATAAAACAATACCATAGTATATACTAGAAGAAATTCTTCTCACACTAAAAGGACCATCATGACTGGAGCTGAGCTTTGCCTTTGGGAATTAAAAGAAGATAGGCGTTGAGATCACCAGGAAATCTGAGCTGAAACTAAACTCTGATGCTGCATTTTCAGTTTTATTTTCTGAGCCCAGAGGGAACACTCTTTGAATCCAGGGGGCCTAGTCAGCTGACACTCATCACCTTGTGCTTAGAGGACAGCTTTTATGTGTTTCCAGGTGTTGGCTGCTTTGTTAAATCTGGGGTGCCCTGCGCTTATAAAGCTTGAGCACTCCACACCTGGCATGTGGGACACCAGCACATTCGTGAAATGCATGAACTTGGGGAATCTACTCCTTTTCTCTGAGTTTAGACTCCAATGATGATAAAATCATTAGTGTAAGAAAACTGAAATCTTCACAATGAGGTACTTACCGAAGCAACTGTTGAATCCATTCATTTCGGATCTTAAAAGCCACATAATAAAATAGAAGTTTCCTTTTTACTATATGTACATGTTGCATATTTATTGTGGTCTTGGGGATATCTGAGGGCAACTCCATTTACCAGATGGCACTCAGCTCCAGGAATTACATTTCAAACTAGGGAGAAAAAAGGCTTTGCCTGGTAGAGCACTGCTGAGGGTGGGGGCAGGGGTTGTTTTTTTTTTTTTTTTGTAACTCAGGTCATCCAGTGTATTGGCTCTGATCATGAGTTACTTAGAAACCTATTTAACTAATACTAAGTGGTCCCATATAACACATTAATCCTGATAAATTTTCAAATGACCTTATTTGTATCCAGTTTATGATTAATAAAGCAGTACTGTTGAGGTATTTTAAGAAGATTATACTTAGGCTCATTATCTATGAGCCTAGGAATCCTCTTTCTATGTAGCAGGTCCTAGGCAGACTTCTTACCTCTCAAGTTTAGGGGTGTTTGTACTCACTGGACTCCCAGGGACCTCATAGTAGAACCAAAGAACTACCAAATGCCTTGCTTTCCTCTAGCCATGGAGTCGTGTATGTGAAGAGGAAAATTCTCTTTCTTTTTTTTTGTTGGCGCTGGGGATTGAACCCAGGGCCTTGTGCATGCGAGGCAAGCTCTCTACTAAAAGGAAATCAAGGAACTGGGAGATGGGCAAGTGAGAAAGGAAAGATAAAGACCAGGCAGAAATACAAACAAGAGTTTATCTGTCATCGCTGACAAATAAAGGCATGTATCTCCATAGACAGAGAGAGGCAAAACAGGCTTGGGGTTTAGGACTTTTATAGGATAGGCTCAGGGATTAGAGCTGGGCAGGTCCAAATACAGGTGGTTAAGAGTGGGGTTGGTATGAAGGAGTGGTGATATGACCTTGGGCGGGAAAGAATGAGGTAATGAAGAGTTGGGTTGGTATGAGGGAGTGGTAAGCCTTTCTCAGAAATGTCCTTGGGTGGGAAAGTGAAATTTTTCGTAAAATGGGGGCTGTCACTTAAGATGGCCGTCCAGATGCTAAGCAAGGACCTTACAACTACCAACTGAGATGTATCTCCAATCCTGAAGAGAAAAATTCTGATTCCTGAAACTGCCCACAGTCTTTGATTACTTAATTTTGCTATACTCATATGGTTTTACAATTCATAATGATGTTAGCGGAAATGCAACAAATTACAGAAAATGCCAAGTATAAAGGATAAATGAAGTATGTTGCTCAATGCTTTAATCTAATCCAGAAAGAAGGGAGAATAATAACTCTAGAATGAACCAAATGTTCTCAAGCTGCAACTCTAAAACTGAATTATGCCTCGTATATTGAATAGGTGATGACACTAAGCAGAACACCCACTATGGAGAACAACAGATTATAGTTTCTTTTTTACAAAAATTTTTGGGGGCATGCAATTCAGTGATAGAGTGCCTGCCAGACATGTGATCCCCAGCACCACAAAAACAATAAACTAAAATAATTTTTCTTTTAAAAAAGCTTTTTTATGCTTTGCCTGGATTTAAAAAAATGTTTTATAGTATGCTAAATCTCTTTTGCATGTTTGATTAATTATTTTGTTATTTTTTTATATAACTAAGAGTGGTTACAGTCTTCTCTTTTAAGAGTAAAGTAAGTAAAATATCTTTTTCAACTATCTCTGTCAAGCTCCCAAACCATTTATTTATCCTAGCATTTCTTACATTTAAAGATGTGCTAATATTTTTTCCATGGGTCCTTCCTTCCCCAACTTTCTTCTTGGAGACATCTTAACTCTTCAAATTACTGTTATATTTTACAATAAAGCATTTTTCTAAGTGTTACTTACTAGAATAAAACTTTGTATTTTGCTTAAGTTTTAATTCAGAATACCTATATAATATGTAGATTTAATACCTGATTATTATTTATTTTTTTCCTAATGTACAAAATAAGACAGTGAAAAGTCAAAACCAGCTTGTTCAAGTCTTAATTATACCTCTTAGTACTTGGGAAAGCCTGTACAAATGTAGTCACTGTATTCATCTGAAAAATGATTATGATAAGGATTGTGACATTGTACTTATTATACAATCTTTAATTATAGTAATGATTGGAGAAATAGGCATATAAAATACAAGGGGCATATGGAGAAATGATGCAATTTTAGTTATTCTTCTTCATAAAGAAGCACTGAAGATATTCTTTTGGTCATTTGACATCTCAAACAGAAAACACAAATTAAAATGTGGAGTGAAGACATGATCTGGGCATAGTCAGTTTAGGAAACCACTTAGTGTTTAACAGTTATTTAATCCAAACTTTCTCTCTATATCTTATAGTGAACTTTAAGTGAAACCAAATATGAATTTCACTTTTCTACATGTATCTGTGTATTAACTAATGCAGAGAAGCAGAAAAAGCCACAGAAGAATCTCATTTTACAAAATATTGCTAGTGAAAAAATTGTGCATGACTAGAATAATTAAAAAATATAAAACTTGAGAGCATGTTCAACTTTGCATTGGCATCTTTCCTGAATAAATGTAATCAATGGTCTTGAAGTTACTTAAGAAAAATATAGCATTCAAAACCTAATAGCATTTATTCTGTTCCATTCAATAAGCAAAAAAAATAGAATAGATACCAATGTCATTTGTCAAAAACATTCCTACTGACTCAATTTATCAATGTTAAAAATTATAACTCTATTTTTCTATCAAGTCAGCCACTCATTGCAGTCAAGTCTATAGAGAATAGGTTCTGAATAGATATTGGTAACCTAGTAAGTTGGAGTATATATTTGGCATAACTTAATAACTACCAATAGCTATTTAGATGCAGAGTAGATTTTCTTCATTTTCACCTAATATGTTAAAAACATTTGATATTTGTCTTCAAACAATATTATTCACCATTTAGTTTTAGTCACACAGATACATATATAGTTGCATATGTATATACATGCATACAAATGCACACACTTACCTATGTAAAACCTATTCATCAAAACCACCATAAACTACTTGAAGGAAAGCCAGCTTAACATATAGAAGTCTTGGGCTGGGAATGTGGCTCAAGCGGTAGCGTGCTCGCCTAGCATGCGTGCGGCCCGGGTTCGATCCTCAGCACCACATACAAACAAAGATGTTGTGTCCGCTGAAAACTAAACACTAAATATTAAAAAATTATCTCTCTCTCTCTCTTAAAAAAAAAAACATATAGAAGTCTTCTAGCTCTTTAAGTAATCCAAGACCTGTCAATTTATAAAAGAAGAAATTGAAACTGAGCAGGGTTCTGCTTTTCCAAAACTCTTGGGGAATCCTCATTCTCTGATACACAGATCTTTACTTATTGATTTAAGACAAACCCAAGATCCATATCCACTGATGCTATATTGAGATTGAGTTTGTCTCTGATAAATACCATTGTAAACACTGTATGACTTATAATAGCAAAATGTATGAGTCATTAACATACATTAAAGTTAGAATTCATTTTTCTAATTTTAACATTTAATAATATATTTATAAGCATATACTTTTAAATTCCAATTGAAATCTTTGATTTTTTTTTTCTTGTACTGGGATTGAACCCAGGAGTATTTAATCCCTGAACTACACTTCAAGGCTCTTTTATTTTTTATTTTGAGACAAGGCCTCATTAAGTAGCTAGGGTTTCAATAAGTTGCTGAGGCTAGTCTTGAACTTGCAAACTTCCTGCCTCAGCCTCCTGAGTTGCTGGGATTACAAGTGTTGCACCACCACTCCTGGATGTATCTTTTGATGTGAATTTTTTATATATATCAAAAGCCATAGCCAAAACATACAGGTTTGTGTATAGGTGATATCTATTTTCATAAACCTAAATATACTTTCCCTGTAACTTCATTGTTTTTATATCTTTTTATTCCTTCAGTGACTAAAAATATTTATGGAGCACTCAGATAAGTACTCCAGATACCACAGTCATTTTATATGCTGTGGGAGGTAGACAATGGATCCAAAAACTATATATTCCCTAATTTCTGGAATTAGTGATTATGATACTATATATATATATATATATATATATATATATATATATATATATGATTTGGATATATGTTTTGTATGGAATATCATCCTGATGTATTAGTATGTATTAATCAGTTTTCTAATCCTATAACAAAAACACCTCAGATGATTAAATTAGAAAAATAAAATGTTTATTTTCACTAATAGTTTTGGAGGTTCCAGTTCATAAATGGGTTTGGCCCCATTTCTTTGGGCCTGTGGTAAGGTAGCACATCATTGTGGGAGCAAGTGGCAGAACAAAAAGCTAACCTCACAGCCAGGAAGCTAAAGAGAGTGAAGAAGCATTCAGGGACTCACAATCCCCTTCAAGGGCACACCCCCAATGACCAAAAGAATTTCCACTAGGCCCCACCTCTTGAAGATTCCACCATCTATCCATCATGCCACTCTGGGCACCATGCCTTTAACCCATGGGTCATTGGGGGAACATTCACAATCCATACCAAAGCTTCTTGGTTACCCAGGTAGGCCCATCCCATGAGTCCTCCAAATCAGAGAAATCTGTAGTTACTAAAGAAGCCTTAGAGGAATACAAAATTGCTAGTTTTGAAGATGGAGGAAGGAGGGCACAAGCTAAGAAACATGGGCTTTTGGATGCTGAAAAGGGAAGGAAACATTCTCCTTTAGAGCATCAGAAATGAATACTGCCATTTTGATTTTATCCCAGTTAGACCAATGTCAGATTTCAGACCTATAACAAAGATAATACAGTTATGTTGCGTTAAGTCACCAAGTTTATGGTAATTTGTTATAACATCAATGAAAGCCTGATACATATTTTGTAAACTCTTTACACACAGGAATTAAGTCATGTATTTCATGGTATCTTTCCAAATTATGCATTTATATCCTTCACACTTAGTATTAAAGGAGGTCATGACTGAATGATTGATACCTAAGAAAGCTTTTTTGTTTTTGTTTTTGTTTTTAAAGAAACTTTGTGCTGATTGTGTTATGTTGATGACTTTAAACTCATAGTAGTTTCTGCTTTGCCCTGTGCAATGGTGTGTTTGTTAACTGCTCTCCTAGAGAAACATTTTGAAATGTGCTGTTTATTCAAGTAATCAGGAGAAAGCTCAAAAATTACAATTGACATTGCAGGAAGATTAGCAAACAATAGTGCTATTTTGAAAGACAGAGATCTGTATCTTTGAAAAGGGAAGTTGCAAAACTAACTTTTCCTTTATCTATTCATATTCCTTAGAAAGGAGGATCTTAAAACTAGTATTATCCTTGCTGGAGATGCTTTTATATGCTTGGCACTGCTCCAGTCCAAGCTGATCTGATACCCTAAGGCTTCCCAGAGCCTCCTCTGGGATGTAGATCCAAAGTTCCTGTGCAAAATGTAACTGAAAAATTGATGTAGCAGAGAGGGAAAAGGTAAATAATTTATTTTAAAGGAGCAGAAAAATGGACAAAGTCTGTCAAACACAAATGGGTCTTGCTAAAAATCCTTGCCACATCCTCTAGACCTGTGGGTGTAAAGTGGGTAATTGAAAGTATTTTTATTCTCCTCTGTACCTTATTGGCCCATTTACTATGGCTTGGATGACTGTTGTATTTACACATCTTATTGCAAACATAAATCATAGTTAGAACCTACTCCAATTTTTGCACCTGCCAGGAAATGACATTAATAATCATTGAGTACCCAATGTACTAATAGATATGAGGTCATTCAAAGAAATAGGAGACATATTCCCTATTGAAAGAAGGAATTATCTTCTACTATAAGCCCAATAACTGGAGTAGAACCACTAGAGATTACATTATCACATATAAATACATGTTAAATTTTAAATATATATTTAAAGTTTAAAGTATTTTTATGTTTAATTTTGTGATTAAAAAACTGTTGAGTAAGTAGAGCTCAGTTTATTTCTTTTCTTTTCTTTCTCAATTACCCTGCTATTTATGTATTACCATGTCTAGTCACTATACCATTTTTTTTTCTTTCTCCTCCTCCTCCTTCTCTTCCCACCCTTTCTCCTCCTCCTTCTCCCTCTTCTTCTTTTTCAGTTGTGAGGATTGAATACAGGGACACTCTATCATTGACCTATATCCTCAGCCTTTTTTGTTTCTTTTTAAAATTTTGAGACAAGGTTTTACTAGGTTGCTCATGCTGGTCTCAAACTTGTAATCCTCCTGCCTCAGCCTCCTGGAAGGCTTAGATTACAAGCACATGCCAACACACTCAGAAATACTGTTTTTATTAATTTAAGAAATGTGCAAGGGAATTCCTTAGGTGAGCTCCCATATTGATTTTCTGCAAACAATTTAATAAATTAGCTCTAGACCAAAAATAATGAGATATTTATTGAAATTACTATTCAAGAACATTTTATATCTTGCACTTTTAAAGTGTTTTAAATTTTTTTTCATGACAAACAAATGAATAGGTGCTATTTTTATCTCCATTTAACAGACAAGGTGCTAAGCTTAAGTACAAACAGACAGTATAAGACTGGAACCCAAGCCTTCTGCTTCTGAAGTCTCTGGTATTAATCTTTAGAAGAAAGGGAATAAACATTTGCATAACAATGTAGGAATGGAAGATTAAAGTTTTCTTCTAATTTGAATTGGAGTAACTGTGGAAAATGGGTCAGAATCCCTCCATTAATAATGAAATGGATTTTTCTCTATCTGGTAGGTGGCAGCCAGATAGTCAATTGGTAGATATGTCAACTGTCTCAATCTCTACTCAAGCCTATTCTATCCCCAAATACTTGTAGACTTCTTTCCATTTTTTTTTCTGAATCCTATCAGTAGCTAAAAATTTCTTAGATATTAAAATAAATCATTGATTCTAGAATCCTAGTTTACCCATTGCTGTGAACATGTTGCTGCTAGCAACATGTTCACCCTATAGTCTTTCACTTTATCTATTTTTCAAAGACAGGAATTCTACCATCACTTTAAGCAGTTCTTTCTGTTGTTGAACAGTCATACATTAGAAAATTTTTCTTCATTTTGATCTGCAGTCCATTTCCCTATAACTCTAATGCTTTTGGTTGTGATTCTGCTTCCCAGAGCCAAAAAAATAAAAAAATAAAAATAAACCTACTACCTTCTAGATGCATCATGATGTGTACTGCTTCATATGATGCACCCCACTCCAGTCCATTCAACTAAAGTTTCTCAACTTTTGCTAAGGTTCAAATGCCCTCTTAAACCACCACATCCAGAGGATAGCAGCATACCATAAACATGAGCCAATTCACCAAGAATGAAACTCTGACTATATTTGTGAACTGAAAAATGAAGAGATGTCAAAGAGATTCTATGCTTATCATGCAGAACCTGCCATCTATTGACAGGTTATTAAATATCCAGGACTGGGAAAGAACTTTATATAACACCATATCATTTAATCCTATAACAAGCCCCTGAGGTGGGTATTGTGGAGAGCAAAGCATACTATTTCTATCCAGATGCAAATTTTCTTTCTCCACATTCTGTTCACTGTGGTCTCTCAGTGCCCACTCAGTATCACTTCTTCAGGCAGTCCCATGAATTTTTTTTTACATACTTTGTGGTTATTTAAGAGCAATAAAATATAAAATGTACATAAATATATTTTATAGCAGTATTAAAATGATGTAGTAAAACCATTCCCACATAATAAATCCTCATAAATGCAATAATTTTAAAGTGTTGTTTTCCCATGTAATCTTTTCTTTAACTCATGCTTATAAGGTGATGTCAACTCATATATTTACATATAATTTTATTATTTAATATTAACAGATAAACATTTAGTGATAGAACTTTTAGCTGTTTTTCCAAACTTAAATCTATAATAATTTAGAAAAAAATATCATTAAGAGCAAGTTGTTTGAAACATAAAAGACACAAAGTTGTTAGGAAAATAAAGACAACTACATAAAAGCACCCACAAATCACAAAGGAAAAGCTTTGAAGCATTTACCTAAATTTAAAACCAGAGATCCATGTTTTTCAACTGGAATAAAATTTAATTATAATACCATTAAGGTCAAGAATAACTGTCCAATAATGTGTTTTAAATTAGCAAAATTACACCTTACACTCTTTTCATATCTACTCCAGGAACTCTGATCTTTACAGTTCACAAAAATATAAATAGACTTGTCAGCCCTTACTAAATTTATTAAGATTTGGCAAAATGCCTGTGCAAAAATTTTATACATATATATAAATATATATAAAATATTGAATATATATTGTAATATATAAATTATTTATATATATAAATTATATATATATAAAGATTTACTGTAGTTTTTTAACTCGTAATTTATTTTTGAGTAAGAATAAAAGTCTAAACAATATATATTTTAGAAATATATATATTAGAAGGAAGTTTAAAATGAGTAAGAAAAATAACCTCTTGAAGTCAACTAGCAGAGCAAGCCAGTTTATAGTCACCAGTGAAATAGTAAGTTTCTTTATTATCTATCTGTTATACACGTAATCATTCCCTTCTTTAAAAAGCAAAGTTCTAAAATGGATTTGCTGCAACATGAGTTCTATTCATTGGGGCAGACAAAATCAAAACCTCAGTGGGATAAATCTCTGCCATTAAAATGATGCAGAAAGATAAAAGGCATATTATAAGAGAATACTGCCACCTACACAGATGCCTTAAGTTTGTTTTCACCTGCACCTTGAATGTACATAGTACTTAGGAAATCCTCCTTGTTTTAACTTGATTAAGCTAACTTTAGATATAAAATATTGGACCAATGCTACTTCAAAAAAAATAACAAAATGATAGTTAAAAATTCTTTCATAATATTTATAGAGATAAATTATCTTAAATTACCATTCTTAAATTTCCAAATTTTGTGTAAAGTGATTTGCATTTTGTTTACCCATAGGAAATTAAAAAATATTGATGAAAAAAAAAATATATATATACACACATACATGTACTTTCACATATTTGAGATAAGTGCAAAGCAATTACACATAAAAATTGAGAAACATTCTTTAAATAATTGACAATTTAGTGTTTTTAGTCTTAAGGGTTTACCTCCCCTTTGTTTGCTTTTATTTACAGAGATTTTTGTCAGGGTAATATTTTTCAAAGACAAATTCCTTAAAACTTAATGATACACTATATTTAAGGATGAAAAAAATATTATTTTTCAATAAAACACAAATTACTCCAAAGTTTTATTAATATGGTTCATTAGCTATGTTTATGATTATCCTGATCTTCTGTGTTTAAAAATGTCTGTAGCATCTAGCCCTGAAAATAGAGGATATGAATTTTCTAGATGTGTATATTGTTTAAATAGACTGTTGCTAGTGACAGAAGTGAAAATTACTTCTGAAAACAACAGTGACCCTTTATAAATTCCTAATTTTATTATAATTCTTGCAACCAAAATAAAAAGAAGGCATTTTGCCTTCCAACAAATGGATCATAATATTCTTGATACAAGTCAAAATGCAAAGTAATTTAGACTAAGCTATTAAATACATAATTACACATTGCTCTACTAAATTCAAATTGAAGTGGTAATAATTAAAATGTAATTTTTTTCCTGCCAAGAGAAATGTTTTCATTCTTGCTAATCTTTTCTAGGGGTTAAACAACTATTAATGTTACCTTAATTTCTAAACAGTGCCAGTGAATTCAGAGAAAAATTAATATACATAGTGGTCCAAATATTGTGCTCTAAGATAGGAAAGAATAAGCCTACTTACTTGTTCATATGTAGTTCATATTATGATACTTTTTCCATAATTTTTTAATTTTTTAATTTCCATTCTGTATTTATTATGCTACATAAATATGCATTTGAAACCCTCACAATGGAAACATTTCAAGGATAGGACCAAAACCAAGAAAGCTTTACTGTAGTTTTTTAACTTGTAATTTATTTTTGAATAAGAATAAAAGACTAAAAACAGATTTAATAAGTTATCATCTAAGTAGAACCCACATATTTTTATTTTGTCTGAACTTAATCAATAAATGGTATTTTTAAATTCTACACCACTAATGTTCAACATGGTTCAGTTGATTCCCATAATATTATACCATCATATTTTCACCATGTGCTTTTATTTTTAGTATTCTTTGAATCAGTTTCATTCCATTCACCCTATCTTGGATCATTCTCTAGAAATTAGTCTTTTATTTTATTCTTATGCCTAAACACATTTCCTCAGAAGACTGTTTCATTGTCAAGGCATAGCTTCTGAATGACTAGTCACATATTTCATTAAATTGTGAATAATCCTTTTAATTAGAGGTCCATATGTATTTCAGCTGTGTTATATACATTCATTCCTCCTTCCTTTTCCTTTTTTTCTTCAAGAATCGAATGAGTGCATATCATAGTATAAGGCTCTGAAGATACACTGGTGAACAGACGGAAAAAGGCCCCTTGTTACCTGAAAATGCTATTTTAGTGTGATGAGACAACAAAGAAGTAAATAAATAATAACTAAGATTATTTCAGATAATAATAAGTGCTATAACACATATAAAATAGTTATATATCAGAGCAGTAGAGTCCAACACATTACATGCTAATGTGCTAACACTGATAGGATGGAAAATTTAGATTGAACTAGGGAAGATTAAGAGAGAAAGGTAACAGAAAGTTATAACCAGAATGTCAGAAAGAAGTGATTTTGGAAAATCTGAAATCAGGAATTCCAGGCAAAGGGACCAGCAAGTACATCTGAAAAGCTATACTTCCAGAATGAGCCTGTTACCTGACCTGCCCTCTCAATTATCTTCAGTCTCTTCTGATCATTTCAATAAATAGTTGATGTTCATACTGAGTCAGTTCAACAGGTACTAATTTCCTTTTAACTTGCTAACCTTTTCAACTTTGTAACATTTTTGGTGACATTATCATAATTTCAAATAAGCCGGTGCAGAATCTTGAATTAACTAAGATGCACATCATTCTTGTGTGTGCCGCTCGCGTGCACACACACACACACACACACATACACACAAACACAATTAGTGAATATTCTTTTGAAATGCTATCCTATCTCATTCTTTTTAGTTTTCTATATATATCAACCTATGCCAATTACAAGATTTCCTTAAAAGTATGCCATCTGAAAAAACACAAGCAATTCTCCTGAAAACATACTTCTAGAGGAAATAATATGGGTTTTGGAACAGGCAAACAGGTTTAAAATCGGCCTCACCTCTTATTTACTAAGGCCTTGGGAATGTGGCAAGTTATTTCAATCACAGTTTCTTTGACTTGTAAGAAGGGAATCCATAATATAAAAATGATGTACTTGTTTCATAAGACTTTGGGAAAATAAGGAAGATATCATACAAAAATAATCTAACGTTAAGTATTTAATGACTGTAATAACTCCCCTGTCCCTTTTGATTAGAGAACTAAAGGACTTAATACAAAGAAAGGCACTTTACAGATGATATAAAATATTTTTCCAGCATTTTTTTTCTATTTTTCTTCTCCTTATGTTCTTAATATCACCAACTAATTCAAATCCTCATCTCTTCCTGGTTGAATTTCTCTATGATTCTTGAAGGAAGCCATATGCTGGTCTGATTTTGTGTTCTCAAAATTTGCACATCAAAACTGTAACCCCAAATCAATTCTATGAGGAGGAAATGCTTTGCGAAGTTGATTAAATCATGAGGGTGACACCTGCATGAGTAGGTAGTGCCCTATAAAATAGACCCCAGAGAGATTCCTCTCCCTTTCACCCGTGGACACATAGCAGGAAGACATCCTCCCTCTGTGAACCACGCAGCTAGCTGGCTTCAATGGACACCAAAGGCCCAATTTTGCTCTTGGAGTTGCCAGTGTCCTGAGCTGTGAGAACTAAATTTCTGTTGTTTGTAAGCCACTCTATTTAAGGTGTTTTTACGATAGCAGTACAAATGGACAAAGATCCTAAATGTAGACTTCAGAGTCCTCTGGCCTTTAGTTCTCTCACATTAAGCACAATGGAACTAAAAACTCAGAAATGGAGCCTGGAGCTTTTGCCTAGGATAAGTTTAAAAAGACAAATCTGTCATTGAGAACACTGTTTTGAGTGTTCAAATCTTTATTCTTACCCTAACATAAATAATTCCTTGGGAATGGATGCCTAAATCCAATGTTAGATAGAAGGAGTATTGCAGTCACCCTATATTGGATGGAGAACCCCCTCCTGGAAACTGAGATCTCCTGGAAGTGAAAGCCAGGTCTCATTCAACTCAGTGTCTAGCACAGTCCCTGGAACATGGTAGGTGCTTAATGAATGCCTGTGCTCATTTCCACCTGTTACTGATATAGTCTTGAGTAAATTCCCAAATTAAAGAGGACTATCACTGGATTTGAAACCATTAAAACCTCATTACATTGCCCACGATAGAGTTTCTAGGAGCTCGCAAGTCCACACAGAGTAATCTGTGACCCTTGGCATCGTGTTGCTTCAAGGACTGGCTACTCTGAAAGAACTGCCATGGCTGAGCCAATTGGGAGAAGAATCCTCAGTCCTGTAAACCCCACACCACCCATGATTGTGAACCTGGCAGCTTCTCTTGCAGACTTTGCCAACTGAGTGCCCAAAATATCATAGAGGTCAGAGTTCTCAGAGACCAAGAGATGATCTTTTTTTGAAGTTATTATTCCCTGCACTGGAAACTCCATCAAAGAGGGGATTTTGATGTGGTTGCTTTATTTGCTTTGGGGCATTTTCTCATTTTTGTTTTGTTTTGTCTTGTTGTTTTTGCTTTTTGTGTTGTTTTGTTTTTAACTAAGTTCAAGGCCAAAGAAGTGTATCACCCATAAAGTAACCCCAGGACTTCATGCCAGAGGAATTTCTGACAAAATGAATGGTTTCAAATGCAGCAGCTTGCTGACAAAGTTCCCAGCTTGCAATCTCCCTGGAATCCACAGTCATGGATTAAACCTTTACATAAAAAGCTTCTTATTCTGATGCCTCTGTCTTCTCTATTGTCTACTCCAACCCTAAGAACCCTCTAGGCAGGGTAAGCTAATTTGGACAATTGGATGTGGGGTCACACTTAAAAAACTATTCTGTTTTATTCTTTCCAAATACATACTTAAAGAATATAAGGAGAAAGTAGCAAAGTCTTTCTGAAAACTCAAATTCAAAACACAGCGGAAGGAACACAGGAAGTTTTACTGAGTAATTGAAGTGATTACATGCACAGCGCTTTCCCATAATCAGTGATTTTCAAAGGAGGGTAAAGGGTGATTGACAGTGTTGGCCACCCTTGAAACTACCTCCTGATTGGAGGGAATAATTACAAGCAGGGAGAAAGAGACCCAGTGCTCTACATCCCTTTTGTTTTCAGATTTAATCTGGGAGAAGAAAGATCATAGTAGAAAATAAAGTTTGGAAGGCTTGGAAATCTCCTTGGGGAGTGAGAGGACAGCAGTCCTTGCTGAACTGACCACCCCAGGTTTTCCTGTTTTTTCTATTATTAATTTACTGAGCACCTTGTTTTTGCTCCAGATCATGGGAAGAATCAAAGGATGTGATGTTATGAAAACCCAATTATGTGAACCATAAATCTATACACAGATATAAGCTGTATTTAGTAATACTGTGGATACTAACTTTTCCAGAAAAGTAATTAAGGCAAAATGTCAAGCTATGACTTCAGATCTAGCTTGTTGTCTGTTGACTGAAATGCACATCTATTTCCACATATATATGAGATGGAACACCGCTGAGGTCAGATGATTTTGAGAACACCAAACTCCAGGAAATCACTGGAAAGCTGCTGGCCTGGGAGAAAATGTCCATGCATCTCTGTCAGTTGTTGGTGCTATGACCCTTCAGAAGAAGAAGCTGGGCTATTTTCTCATTGTCCTTGAGATGCTTACTCTTTTATCCTCTGTCTTGTTCATTTACTGTAGTGCTCCTACCTCTTGATATTTTTCTCTATTTTCCCCAAAACTAAACAAAACAAAAAAAGACCCCAAACCTGCCAACTTTCCCCAAGATTTCCAGATTCACATATTTTTTTAAATCTCCCCCAGCTGCCTGTAACAACTATCGAAAATTACTATTTAAGTTGCATAATATTTTGTTATCACTAGCTCCATGTGTGAATTTCTTGTATGTCCCAAGAAGCTCATTAGGTAAGTATGGATGTTTTTTGGAGTGCTGATTATAAGAACCCAGCCTCTGGAATCAGCTTCAGGAGACTTGAATTCTGACTCTTCTGCTTAATTGCCGTGATTTGTAAGGAAGGTACTTACCATCTCTACCCTTTATTTTCTTCATCCAATAAAGTGGCAGTACTATTAGTTGGGATGCTACTATAACAATAATAATATAATTATATATGGTTATTAAAGTATTGAATAAAATAGCAAATGCTCAGTGTTTAGCACAGAGCCCTGCTCAGTATTGAATGCTCAGTAAATCTCAGCTACTATTACTACACCAGTGTTAAAACTATGTTCTCAGGAAAGTCTTACAAAATGGAATTCTGGTGAATAAAAATTAGAATAGGTCTGTGTTCCACATTCTTTCCCAATAAGAAAAATAGAAACTTTTCAGAATGTCACCCATTCACAAAAATGCATTGCCAAAGCCAAATGTGAGGGAAGGAGAAAATTTTGAATGGAACTGGCTAAGCAGAAAGTATATTAGACTAAACAACAAGCTGGGTGATGCAGGCAAATAAGGCATTAAGATGAAAGCATTGGCTTTGGAATTCCTGGTCACCCATGGTCAAGTTGGATGAGCAGAAAGTGATGCAGCCCAGCTGCCTCTCACCCTCTCTTCCATGTTGCAAGCATTTTTTTTTTTTTCTGATAGGCTTCATATCAACAGCATTTAGTCTGACCTTTATGGACAGTAGTGGGCTACATAAGTTAATTACAGGTGGCAGAATTTAATTGGTCTAGAAACAAGTGCAGAATTTCAATGTTTTTATAGACACAGATGCCCATTTACTCTCAGTGTAGGGACTGTCCCTTAGCTATGCTGTGTGCATTATTATGGTAACAAAGTGATGAACTGTGACACACTCAGCAAAATTTTTGGTTGCTACCAAACAAAAAATATCATATCATTTACAAAATGAAGGAATTTCACAGAGAGTATGTACCATGAAGCACCTTAATACGATTCCCCCTTTTGATTATATTAAAGCTTTTTAATATTGATTATATTAATATCATATCACACTTATTGTGATCATATTAAGTTTTTTTAATCTTGAACATTTTTCTGATTCAGTTGACTTCATAATGTAAAAAATTATTGGCCATTGGCCTGACACCATCTTATGTGTAAAAATTGCTACTTTAAAAATAATTGTTTTATCTTACATGTGATATATAAGAGCAAAAATACAGAATCCCACTTAAAAAATAATAAGTTATGTAAACTGTATATATAGCTGAAGACTTAGTGATCAAAAGGAAGCACATTTTCCTGGGTTCAGTATATACTGGATATTATTGGGTATACAACAGAGAACTCGAAGAGAGAAAATTGTTCTCCAGTTATTCTTAGTATTTTTAGAAGCCAAAGAATTGTAGGATAGGATTAACATCATAAATTTGTTGAACTCCTTCTATGGCCCGGAACAGTTATAATCCTCTGGTATGTTAAAAATACACATATTGGCCAACAGCTAATGAGCTGCTTTTTGTGCTAGAAATTATTCAAAGAACTTCACACATTTAACAATTCAAATAATACAATTAATTGTATATTATATCCCATGATACATATGAGTAAAATAAGGCACAGCTATTCTAAACTCACACAGCTATTAAGTGGCTATAATCCTAGATAATCTATATCAGCAGCCCCATTTTTTACCACAAAAAGAGAAATAGAACAGTACATTTATTTTTGTTAAGGTCTTGGCTGTTTGCTTACAAAAAAAGAAAATTGCTTTCTTCTGAAACAATTCCTGTTTATGTTTAAAAGAAAAAATTTAATCATTACTGATAAAGCTGATTTTTCTCCGGCTCTTAAATCACTCTTGCATTAGTAGTATATCAGGAAGTCTTGAACTCAACACTTGGCCTTTATATGTGGTCTATTAAAAATTATTTTTTTAACTCAATACTCTAGGGAAGAAAATTTTGAAAAAAGATTCTTCAAATTTTTTCTCAATTTTTTTCACTACACCAGATGATTTCCCAGACAAATGTTTTTTTGTCCACTGAACCAATTGAAAACTGCAGCATGAAAAGGTTAAGAAACATGCCATGTTCTATTTCATTGGACCTAGAAAAGGTTTAAAAGTCAGGTCTCTTTATTCCTACCCCCAAATTTTACCTACTACCTTTGCTCATTAAATAGTACCATTTGTTTTGTTTTGTTTTTAAATCACAATATAACTTCTGGGTTTTGGCAGTAGTGGGTAACATTTGTGTTCTGTCCCATCCAGTCTCCATCGCCCCCTCCCCCCTCCATGTGATTTCACTTTCAGGTCCAAGATCTGTGAATCTTCTCCTGAGGGTGAGTTGGAGGGTCTGGGAAATTTTGTCCCTCTGAGAATACCCTGAGGCACTATAACAAGACTGCTTCTCCCTTTTCTGGGGAAACAGCCTTGAGGTACAACTGAACATTTGGCATTCCCCTTGCAGAATCTGTTGAGGCTCTAGCTCTGCAGGCAATTCCTGGAATAGAGACTTTGTTTTCCTCATTCTCCTTCCCTACCTCCTCACCACTGTCCCCTGCTGTGCTTCTCTAAGAAATCACTGTTACCTGAATCTTTGTCACAAGGTCTGGTTCTGTGGGAGTTAATCTAAGACAGATGGCATTTATTATTATAAATATTGTTGTTATTATTGTTATAATTATCAAAACTTCGATTCCTCTACAATCCTATTGGCTACTGCAATAATACTGTCCTCATGTATCACATTCCTGCCTTCTCTAGAGACCTGCATTTGGGTTGGCAATTGTTGAGCTCCATCCACATGGACATTTTGAAAGACCCTCCAATGTCCAAAAGAGAAAGCATTATCTTTTCCATATACATTCAGTGCCTTTCTGTATCTCTGTTATTACAAATTGTTTACAAAACATTAGTCATTATAACTTTTTCCTACTTTCTACCTCTTATATTAAATCAGTCACCAATACTTGTTTATAGATTTTGTTTTGCAAATTATTACTACTTTTTTTCATTACTATAGTACTATACTAGTTGACATTTTTGTTACCTATTTCTTATGCTACTCTAATAATGCTTTATATTTCTTCATAGTCTCCATTATCTATGATCAATTTTATCCTATTTCAGGGTGATTTTGAAACATGGCCATGATATTTCATTACCTGAGGAACTCTTAGGGTCTAAGGCACAAGCCTCTTACCAATCCAGCTCTAATCAAAACTTCCAGTCTCATCTCATGTCAAATTCCTCCACTCAAGACAATGTTAGGACTCTTCAAGACTGCACATTACACCTTACAGCAAAGAGTTCCTGGGTGGTCCCTGCTTCTGGAGTATACTTCTCCCAGTTCATCTGCTTCCTACACACTCTTATAATAAATCAACCCCACGAAATTATCTTCTCTTTCTTCCTCAAAGTAGTTCTTCCCTTCTCTCTGGAAACTAGGACTTGTGCAATAGACAGTCACTTGATTTATCTAGTGTGCTTTGTCTGTCTGGGCTGTTAGCTCCTTGAGGGTAAGGGCTTTATTAATCAGCCATGTATTTTCAGTTTGAAGCACATACTAGATAAACAAAATTTGGAAAAAAATGCTAAATATTTTCTGAATAAAAAGGTGTATATTTTTAAAATTTTCTACTAATTCTGAGGACCAGGTTTACAGAATTCTGCTAACTTACTTTGCTGAATTTAGAAGATTCCATGCCAATTTCAGGAGCTTCTTGACAATTTCCCTAATATGGTTCACCCATAGTCTGTTGGCACTTGATATTCTAAGATTTCATTGTCTACAAGCAGACAATTATATCTATTTCCCAGATAATGTGTTGAAAAAAACAACAAAAAGAAGACAAAACTCTAGGGCGCCACTCCTACCCTCACAACTACAACCACAAGCACAACAACAACAAAACAAAAACAAAACACCTCAAGGGACTAATAAGCTCTTATAAATGCAGGTGTTACTTTTGGGCACCAAGGAGTAAGAGCAAGAGAAGAAACAACCTTTGACAGTATGTTTATTGCAAGACAATTTCTTGGAGAACAGATTGTCAACTCTATTTAAATAAACCTATTCTTTCATTTTCTGTAAAGCTCTAAGTCAGTGAAAAAAACTTATCTAACTTAAAATGTTAATGTAGATACCATATAGTAGCCTTGCAAAGGACAAAAGGGAAATCTTCAGTGGAAAATAATTACAACAAATTTGTTTCATTCACTGTTTCCTCATAGGTGACCAACAGGTTACTCTAGACTTGGCAGTTTGTAGATTTATTGTAAGCAATTTTTACCTTCTAAAATAATATTCTTTCATTTAAAAATAGATTAAACATTGTAGATTCTGTGTTTTTAAATGCAGTTATGTCTGATAGAACATTATTTTCTTAAAAATATTCTTTGGTTTCATATAAAGTAGAGATAGATGTATAAATTGCTTTCTCTAATGTGTGTATATATTATTATTATTATTAATATCATTAATATTATTATTATTATTAATTTGTATTTGCAGTGCTTGGAAATGAACCCAGGGCTGGGCCTTCTGCATGCTAGGCAAGCACATTACCACTGATCTATACCCCAATGCTATAAATATCTACATACACACTTTCTTAAGTCTAAATGCATGAAAGCATTTAAAACTTTCATATTTAAATATTAATATACTTAACCATTAAAACATGCACATTAACACACTTTTCCTTTATAAAATTCCATGATAAATTTTGACGTCCCTAAGTAATACTTTGAAGAATTTCATTTCTTTGTTACATGAAAAGCAAAAGTATTTGGCTATAATACAGATTGTTCAGTTAAATTCATGAGATGATTCAAACGATTAGAAATTTTATTTAAATTGTACTTAATGAAAATGTACATGTAGCTTAGAAAATAGTGAAAGCACATATGTTTACCTTAGAAAAGTGTTTAATTTTAATGTATGAGAAAAATGAGTGGAAGATATTTACTTCATTGTGTATAGCCTTGTACTGAAAGGGTTAATAACAGATTTCCATTAATTAGTCAATGGCTAAATAGAATCATTGTACAAAATTTTAAATCCACTAAACCAAGGTGGGTTAGGAACTCTCAAGCTCCAAAATGTGAAACCAAAATGTAAATAAAAGATCAAAGACTTTACACAGCTGGCCATGGTGGCCCCTCAATTCACACCAGGCCTCATTGAGCAGTTAGCAAAATCATGTTTAATGGCTATGCTGAGTGTCAATGTCACCCTGAAAGCAGTGTAGGCTGGAGATAAGGGAGGGAGAATGGAAACTGGGTTATGAAGAAGAGAAGCTGAAAATATCAGCAAAAGTTCTAGAAACATTTGCTCACTAAAGAAGAGTGATTTTGGTTTTAAAATTTATCCTGTGGTTAATGAGCAGATTCATTTTGTAGACAAAAGCTCTAAACTACTTTTTTTAAATTAGTACACATTTTGATTTTTAAACCAAATACAAGACACTATCAAGTAACCTTAAACAAGATTTGACATACTAACTACATTATTCATTACGCTCTATCAGGCATGCAAATCCCAAGTCAGTTGCTGGGATGAAGATTAAATTATGTCATGCTTACATAAAATTCCTTTTTTTTGTAGAGAATCTTCATTCATGGAACCATTTCAAACAACGTGGTGATAAATATGAATTGAATTCTTCCAGAATGAGATTATTACATAGAGCAATAATGGGTGGGTCTGACGGTTTGAGAAATAGACCATCCCCCACCCCTTCTCTTTATTATGCCCTTTAAAGTCTGTCTATAATACATCTGGTGTTCGTTCTCCTAGACTGAAAATAACTAGTAGACCACCAGTAATTTAAATTGTACCCTGTTCCAAGGATATTTGACATGTGGTCCCTTTGGAAGAACTAATGCAAAAAACTGGCTCTAACCCTGGAAATAAGGTTACTATGGACTAACAGAAGGTTGCAATTAACTAATATCAAGAAGGTTAACCTGCAAATTTCTCTCTCAAATACATACTAATCTCATTTGTAAGTCATTTTATGCAGTTACAGAGAATGAAATAATAAGGGTTATAATGTTTAATTTTAAATTTGGTTTCTTTTCTCCAAAAAGAAAAATCAGAAGGAAATGTCACATTAAGTTAATAGTTACCAGTCTACCAAAGAACACACACATAGTGGATTTATTCAATGCTTATAGATAAATAATAGAGAAAGAAGGACACACACAATATGCACAATAAAACATGGAGCTTTCTTCAGAAGACCATATTTAAAGGAAATAAAAATTTATGTTTTAAGATCTTCCTCCCTCATTCCCCATCACTGTAATTTCCTGGTAGAGAAGGGAAAAAGGATGGATTCATTGGAATAATAGAAGATGAAGGATTAGAAACTGTATGATTTAAGCAACTGAACACTTCCTAGATAGATCACCAAGGTGACTTGCTGCGGTGTGTGCAGCCAGTTCCTGGCAAATGTGAACTAGAAATCTGTTTTCCTGATTCAAAGTCCAGAACACTTTTTTACAATACCATAGTGTCTCTCAAAAACTATTCTGCATGTAGCTCCATAACTGATAAAATGTGGGCATACTTAAATAGAAGGTTAAAATAGTAGAATATAAAACTCTCTGTGACAATTATTTTAAATTCTTGTGTGAAAGGTTCCATTTTAGAATATACATTTTAAATGGAGAAAAGGGACAAAGAGTGATTTATCTAAATAGAGAAAGTAATCTCATTATTTGCCTTGTAGAACAATAACATAACTAGATCATGTGCCATTTAACACTTTCCCATAGTTCTAAAGAATTATTTCAATTTCATATTCACTATTCCTCTATTCAAATATTAAATAGTAATACATAGTTCATAATATCCTTAAATCCTAAAATAGTAAACACTACTGCATTTAAATCATTCTGAATATTCAAAATAAACAAAATTGAACAAAAATTTGACACTAAAAATGTGACAAATGCAATTTTTGACATGGAGAAGGGGATGAGCATTTGAGGACCATAATGTCACTAATAATAAAGTTAATAACTCACATAAATAAACTCAGCACTATCCATAATTGATATTCTTAAAAAGTAAAGTATTTGAAAAATTTATCTTGCTTTCATAAAATTTTGACATACTTTTGACAAAATTTCTCTACCTGGAGAATTGATCTTGAGAGATATCAAAAATCAGGAAAGATAATAAATATGAATAAAAACAATATTCAGCAACTTTTCCATACATCACAAAATTCATTTCCAAAGTAGATGGAAGCTGCATTTATTTTTGATACAAAGTCACTTTAAGTTGAATATATCATATGTTGATATCAAGTTTCTCCTCAAGGCCTGAAGAGAAGGTGTTCTAGAAAGAGAAGTGATAAAGTAGCAACAAAACCAGAGAGATTATTGGTGTGACTCACTCCTTCAATTTGTTGAGCCACACTTTTCTCATCTCAAAAATATGGAAACTAATAAATATTTTGCAGAGTTGTGTTGAGTTTCATGGGTAATATATTTAAAATGTCTGGGGCAGAAGTAGAGTTTAATAAATGATAGCTAATGTTATTAATGTGAATGGAGAACAGAGGCTCAACATAGCATGGAAGAAACTCCTCAGAATCAAGAAATAGAAGACGTTACGTTTTTGCTAGGTTTGGCTCTATTAAACATCAACTTGGCAAGAAGAAATCCTTTGTACAATGTAGCGCTTTTTTCATGCAGGTGCAAATGCATGATTTATGTACTTATAAATAAATCTGGCTTTACACATGGTGGACTGTGTAAAATGGGAGTTTCCCTCCGACCCCCAGAGGATTGTGATCACAGTATATGTACATAAAGGAAATAGAAATGACGTCATCAAGAAAAGTTTGAAACATTTGAAAATAGTGGTTAAAAAATAAGATCAAGCCCTTACTCATGGTTTACTTTTTAAATAGTAATACTGCTGTTTAATATGCAATGATTAGCATCAATGTGCAATAAATAATATTCATCAAGCTATTTATAAGTTAAAAATGAGTTTAAAACATAAATCCCAGGCAGTGGATTATCTCATATAAATACCTATTCTGAGCATATTAGTGAACATAAGGTGTTATTTTAGTTATTCACCTACTATCTGTGGTGACATACATAAAACACTAACTAATCCTGGGCCTCACTAATGGTTATCTAGGTTAGCATGTCTTTAAATTTCCACCATTTTATTTTGTTTCTATTTTATCTGTCTCATAAGTTAAGACATAATATCCTTATTCAAGTGATAGCTTCCTCACATGCTGGCTATTTGAGACAGATAAAACCATCTCTTCTCTGGTTGAAGTCGAGATGGTGGCCTAGTCATCTTCCAGCTTCCATAGTGGTCTGCACATCCTCTTTCCAGTGATTTTGGTATGTCAGGGGACCCAGTTTGAAACTATCTCTTCAGGAGTCTTTTGACAGTAAAATATATTATGGTCAAATATTTCATTTAGTACAAGAGTTCCACTTTCCTTAAGAATATATCTCATTTTTTCACTATTCAAAAAAGAATAATTATTCTCTCCAATTTGCTTACAAAATAACAATTTGACATGAGTAATCTATAGTACTCCTGAGAAAAGGGTATGGTATAAAGTAAGGTTCATTTGTACATACCTGTATTCCCAGTGGCGTGGAAGGCTGAGGCAGGAGGATCACAAGTTCAAAGCCAGCCTCAGCAACAGCAAGGTGGTAAGCAACTAAATGAATCCTTGTTTCTAAATAAAAAAAATACAAAATAGGATTGAGGAATATGACTCAGAAATTGAGTGCCCTGAGTTCAATCCCCACTACCAAAAAAAGAAGTAAATGATAGCAAATTTTGAGCCATAAAAATCTGATTCCGTTTCACTTACAATATAGCTGATCTTGACTAAGTCATTTAACTTCTCTGAATCTCAGTATTCATAATTATCTAATAAATAAGATAATTTCTACATATCTCAATGAATTTTGTGAAGTTCCAACAAAATAAATATGTAAGAGTGTTTATTATAGTTGTAACATTCACATTATGTGCTGTAGCCCTAATTCCTACAGAACCAGGATATGGATTTTTGCTTGATACTGAAATTAGTTGCTGAATTATTTTAATTTTTAAAAAATATCTTTGAAATAAAATAGCAACGTACAGAGTCCTCATTGAATGTGTAGAATTTACACTTGCTATTATGTATACATATGTATATATGTGTATATATACACATATACACACTTTTCTGATTAGAATCCCAACAAATCATGCACAGAGATTCTTTCAGTTGAAGGCAAGTAAATATTCAGATCTGAAAATAAATCTGACATTCTAATTCCTTTCACTGGCATCAATAAGGCAACTAGACTTAATGAGAACCCAATCACCTTTTAGGTACATGCTCAGGAATACTAAAAGTGAAATGGAAGTAGGACCTTTTGTGCTTTCCAAAGGCCGAGGCTGAAGACAAAGCCAGTTATCAGATTTTGCGCAAATGTAATGGCTAAAGGAGAATTATTGCATATCCTTAAATACATTTCACTTTTAAGAGTTCTTTTTAGGGGCTGGGACTGTGTGGCTCAGAGGCAGAGCACTTGTCTCATGTGAGGCACTGGGTTCGATCCTCAGGACCTCATGAAAATGAATAAACAAAATAAGTATATTGTGTCCATGTAGAATTAAAAAATATTTAGTCATATTTATTTAAATAACTTAAACACTTTTTTTAAAAAAAGAGTTCATTTAGGTTTCAGTTTGTTCTTCTAGTTATTTTGTCTTTTGCTTGTTTTGTGGACATGACTATCCTTTCAAGTCTTTTTGAGAACATTTAATAAAGATTTACTCATATCATTCCCATGTTCTAATCAGGATTTGTATTATGTGTATGCAACCTGCACAGTTTCCAGAGGTCTCCTGCCTGGAAGCCTTTTCTTGGAATAATGTTCTGCTGTAGCCATCTTAATATTTTTAAAAAATTTTGAACAAGTGGATCTGTATTATTTTTCACTGGGCCCACACATTGTGCGGCTGTTCCCAGTCCTAAATGTCTTCCTTCTTGGGTCAATTTCATCTTATTCTTGTTTTTACTTTGTTCTCTGATTCTATTACTTCTTTCTTGCAACTCTGTAGTAATCACTGATAGCTTATCCAGTTTTTGAGTAATTTAATTGTGAAAATTCAAAAATTTTCTCTTATCTTATTTGAGTACCTGTGTACTGGTGGGATTTTTCCTCAAAGTATTCAAAGAGCCTCCCCCTATTTGTGGGGACTTAAAGTTTGTTCTTGGAAAATAAAATTTCTCCAAAGAATACATTTCTAAATAAGCCTTATACTGATACAGTCACCTTTCAAGTTAGGGTCATTCCAAAGTACAAATGAAAATAGGCCATTATTTATACTCTTCACATGCAGAATACAGCTGCAAATATTTTTCCTGAAAATCAATTTTCTATGAGTATCTGCCCAGTATTTTCTCATTAAACACCTTAACACAGAATTTATTTCAAATGTTAGGTAATATATATGTTAAGATTGACATGGAGAAATGCTTTTTGAATAGTCAAACAAACCCCACTTTATAAGTTAGGAGGATCAGGCATAGAAAATACTGTGAAGATTTCGAGATAAGATATTTTAGTATTTACTGTGGGCAAGAGATAATGTTGGCTTCTCTGTGTACCCACACATACATATGGGGACACCTTCTTCTGCATATGTTTAATGATAGAGCAGATGCATTGAAGAGAGTTGGAGATACACAGAAAGGCTAGGGATGCTGAGAAAAGCTATCCAAATCAAATCTCACTTTATCTGTCTTATTTTTATACATTTTATACTCAAAGTATTATTATTTTAAGATTTAAAAAATATTTTAATGAATGTAGTTTTCCAGAATTCACTAATTCTTCTCTGAAAAGGGGCTCAAAATATTAAATATTTGTAATAACACATCAATCTATGTGAAACAGATACAACTTACAATTGTAGCAAAACAATACATGAGTTTTTATAGATATAATTTCACATAAAGAAAAGAATTTCACATAAAGAAAGGTCATATTTCCTAGTTTTATCTTTGGTACATATTTCCAAAAGTATATTTTCTAATTTAAAAAAAAAGAAAACTCTTACCCAAGAACCATGTTCCTTTGAAAGGCTTTAATGGTCAATGAATATCCAAAATCATTTATAAACTTGTATATGGACATATGTATGTACAGATAAGACACATGTATATAGATACACACATCTATATAAATCTCACAGTTATATATTTATGTATCTCAAAATTTTATATGTCTATATTGTGTCCCTCTCACAACTGCATATCCATACATATATTTGTAATTTTTTTCCTGAGAAGAGAGAAAGAAGACTCAGCGCTATATCAAATTCTAATTCTCCTATGGATCTGAATTTTTTAAAAAAACAAAGTTTTAAAAAATGTTCCTGCTCAAGAAACTAAGAAAACAATGTGCTGAGAGAAACTGAGATATAGTAGGAGGATGTATTTCGGTTTCTTACCCTCACCAATTCTAGAATTTTGTTATCATTGTGTTGAAGAAAAATGGTAAGACTTTAAGTTACGAAAATTCAGTCAATTGATACCTTTTTCTATTATCTGGCTATTATAATGCTGGACTGGAAATATACCATAGATATCAATTGGCTCATTCTTTCAAAATAAGATTCTTTTGAAAAGTTTCTAAGATTATTTAGAAAAGATGATTTCTACATGTACAGAGAGGGTCTAACAGAGGATTTGGGCATTAGTAACAAGACACTTGCTTTTAAGGTCTCAATATCTAAATTTTTGTAAATTTATTGGCCAGAAATTTCTTATAGCTTTTGTTTTTAAAATATATACAAATGGCTAAAAAGTTAAATTGTCCTATGTAGATCAGAAATATACATTTACCAAAACTTTCAGAGAAAGTAACTGAACTCTAAAACATTTTATTTTTCTTAAAATGATATTGTCATCTACAACTTCATTTATTCAGTTCTTTTTCACAGAAACTTGATAATAGTGATCAATTTTCTAACATGTATTTTCCAAATATATTTGATCTTATACCATTATATACAGGGAGCTCTGATTTGCATTTATTTTTATGACAAGTACCTATATGAACAGAGTTTCTACATGTATTTTAAAAAGCTACTGAAGTTCTCCACAGGAACTGAGACCAAGACCCCTGAAGTCAGATTTGCATCTTGATTGTATCACTGACCATCTGGATGATCTTGCCAACTTTTTAAATAAAATCATAATACAAATTCTCCCCATTGTCATAGGGAGTTTGTGAGGACTCATTAGTGTGAAACTGGCCACATCACAAACCCTCAGTAAATGTCAAATAAGGCACTGCCATTGTTGGGGCTGCTGGGACCAGGTGTCAGACAGAGATTCTGTCTGGACAGATTACCTGGCAATCCATCACCCTTCTTTTGAATTCCCTTTGGTGAATTATCATTCTCCACTTTTCCTGGCACTGGGGGATTGGAAATTCACATGCCTGCTCTCCTACTAGGAAAGCCAGCGAGGTCCCAGGAGGTAGCCTATACCAGAGCCCTCCTCCCATGGCAGAGGCTCCCAGTGTCTGTTCTAAGCTCAGACCTTCAATCTCTTTGGACTTTAAATCCAGAGCATTATGCAGATATGGAAACATTTTAAAACATATCTCTTATAAAAATATCTTATTATTATTTTGCTTATTTAGAGTAGCTTTTTTAGATCTCTCTCTCCCTTATAGTGATGGTTTTATTTCATCCTCTTTTCCCTTCCTCCTATCCTCTGGACTGGGGATGGGAATGAGGAAGACCAAAGACTGATCCCCAAAGTGTTTCATTTTATTCTTATAAATTCTATCTGGTGCAATGATATTTAGGGCTTTCAGATTATTAAATTTCACTCTCATTTCAGTTCAGTATTCCCTCTCCCCTCCGCGTAGTTAATTTGCTTAGACATATTTATCTTGCACTTAATGGTGTCTACATGGACCCAGCAATTGACATTGTGGGAGAGGAGGGGTAGATGATGACAAGAGGAGGAAAGCAATTTTATGTCTCAAGTAACCACCAAAGTAAATAGTTATTGCAGGAAAAAAGGACAATAGAAAAATCGAATTTGTGCATCAGAGTGCTAGTACCTGACAGAACCATCAAAGTCTGTGCTTTGCAAGTCACCTAGCAATATTTATAGTCAGGGGAGAGCAGAAAAGGGACACTTACTGACGTGCTCTTACATGGGAGAGGCTCAGAATGGCCCAGCTACTAAGACTCTTTAAATGATCTGGTTCCCTTGGGGGTCCACACAGTTTCTTCAGCCAATCCTTGGGTACTGAATTTCCTCCCATCTTTTTAATACTTTGACTCAAGTTACCCGGAGGTGGCTTCTGTCACTTTACATGGTAACTTATGAAAGGAACAACTCCTGAATACTGTGCTAGAAGTAGAAGATTTGTTTCCCTGGCATTCTTTTTGTTTATTGCATAAGAAAATGTAGACAATTTCTCCTTTTGCCTTATCTGGTTGGACATTCAGACTAGAATTCATTGGTGACTGCAGTAGCTTCCTTTCAACAAGGATTTGGAGGGAAAAACAACACCCTCTAATTCTTCTATTACTACTTCTTTACTTTTATTTAAATTTTGATTACATATTTGCCTTTTATCACAATTTGCTTATTTTATGTTGAAATGGATGAATAAAAATCCAAAACTTTAAAAATATAACTGAAATCAAAGACAAAGATGATGCATTTTCTTTTCAGAACATCAAATTATTCCCCATTTCCATTTATTCTGCTATTCTCTCTGCAGACACAAATGAATTAACTGTAAAAAAATATAAATTTTTATTCAACTTAATAAATTGGTTTTGAAAAATTTCTTGTAAAAATTTCTTCTTTTAAGCCTGATATATATCATAGGTATGAAATTTTCATGTCAGTAAGTCAGATTATCGTGAAAATTTGCACAATTCTTTTTTCCCTCTGATATTTAGTGTCATTGGATCCTTTTCTTTATATTTAAACTCTTCAGTGACACTCACTAATGATTAATGACCCACTGACTTGTGCTGCCTTATAACATGAAAGTCACCGAAATGCCTTTTCCCTGGAGAGCAATTATTCTATGGAACAATATCCCCTACCTGGTGCATTGAAGTCCCAAAGGTTGGCTGTTAAACTTGCAGTTGTAATTCGTGAAAAAGTCCAGAATGCCAAGTTTTGAACTGCTGGGGATTTTATGCACAGTTTCATTTTACTATAAAGGACTTGTTTCTTTTCTGTCTTTGCTTGCAAAGATTTTGAATAAGTATCAGAAAATGTACAAACTTCAATGAAATGTTTTCCTGTTTAAATCTAAAGAAGTCTAATGAGCAGCTAAGTATCTTCCAGCATACAGTTTACAAGAAATACAGCAATTTAAGTATGTGTATATATTCTGATGTTCATGTATTTTGATATTTCAAGGCAGATAAGACAATTAGAAGATGCAGCATAAGCTTGTGAGATACATTTTGAAAAAGGAAAGAATTTTGAAATGTCATTCTGCATGTAAAACCTCTGGTTCTTGAAGTAAAGGGTTTTCTATTAACTGGAATCCCTTGTCTATAGAATATTCAGAAGGATAAGTATATAAATAAAGATAATATCATTAAATATGCAAATTCTAAAGAATTCAGCAAACTTCTTGAGATATTTGATATTGAGGTAGACCTTGCCAACTTTCCCTATACGCTTGTGAAAGATAATGCCTGTTTTGCAATTAGTAAAAATAATACTTTTATATGTCTTTAACTTTCTTGATGCTATAAAAGGTGAAAGTAATATTAATCTTCTACAAAACATCTTTACAGTCTTTTTGTGAACAATGAAGGAACAAAGTAACTGATGAAAATCATATGACTACAGAAAATATAGAAACCTTTAGGAACATGCTTACTCATTGAACATTGGGGACAAGGATTTTAAGCTGAGTTGTCAATATGGTTATAGATTGAATACAGAGAAAAGAGGTAAAAAGGAAGAGAGAAAAAAAATTCAAGGCATGGCTTTGAAGCAGAAATACTGTTGGTGACTTGTATAGTACAGTGCATAGAAAATGGCCTCCCTTGAATTTCTACTATCTTAGGAAGTAGACTTCTATTAGAAAGACCCAGACATCCCAGAAGTGTTTGGACTAGCCAGTGGCTGTGAAATTGACGGCCACTGGTCTGAGGCCAGAGTGGAGGATGATGGAGTGGAGTCAAGGGAGCCATCCTGAAGACTCTTTCAGTAATTTACGTCTAAGGCGATGAAAGCCTGGAGTAGTGAGGTAGCTGGGGAAACAGAGCAGGGAGGGCAAAGAGGAAGGAATGATAAGTTTGGAGACAGATCGTAGTTAGAGGTTGTAGGAGTGGAAAGAGTAAAAGATGGCTCCAAATTTTCTAATCTCATTCAGATGACCAGAAGAATAATAGCATCTGTGAGAGACAGGATGCAGTTAGGTCTTGATAAATTGAATGTGATGGAAAGACAGGATAGTGGCAACACCCCAGCAAGCATTTTCAAACACAGTGCAAGAGAATTGCTGAAAGTCGAAGCTATATACAGATACAGATACAGAGAATATATACATATATGCACTGTCATCAAAAAATTTGATGAATAACTGTCATCAAAAAATTTCATATACATATACACAGAGTATATGTATAGAGAGACAGTGAGAGATGTTGTGTGTGTGTGTGTGTGTGTATATATATATATATATATATATATATATACACAAAATTTATGGATGAATATTATAAAAATAAATAAATAGGAAAACAGGAGAGAGACCTAAACTAATTCAATTTTGAAATAAGTAAAATTAAACTGCCAAATTTAGAAATCTCATTTATTCAAGTCAAATATATGAGAGACCCCAGAGACATATCTCAGCCACCTTGCACATCAATTTCCTTAAATCTAAGCCAGAGAGAATTACTTTGGCACTTTTCAACTCCAAGGGAAATATCTAAACTTTTTACCCTAATTATGCACTGTACTTGTAAAAATAGTGAGTAGGTACAATATCAATAAATAAAAATGTTTTGTGTGTGTATGTGTGTGTGTGTTTGCATGGTATAATGTTTCTTAATGTTATAAAGATGTACATGTAATATGTCAACTATATATGGCAGTTTCTTGACAATTTTTCCTGTTGCCAGTGACCTCAACTAGCCAGCTATGGGGACTTCCTTCTGGGTTACCCTATTTTTATCCTTCTGATATCTAACTTGTCTAATGAAACCCATTATCATCTTATCCAGCTTCTCCCATTCTGGAGCATGGTGGCACTGACAGCTATGTGAGGAGGGACAGGACTGAGAAAAGTGTTCACTAGTCCCTGGATACCATCAGGCCATTAGCAGCTACAATATCCCTCAATTCTCCTCCTGCAATAGAAAGCAAGTGGAATGAGAAGAGGAGAAGGAGGAGGCAAAGAGGAGTTAGGAAGAATTAATCAGGGGGAAGGAGAGATCAAGGACATGTCCTTTTCAATCCTGCAGGAGTATTCTGAAGTCCCTCTTCATCACTTGAACACTTCACTCCTATTTCACAACCTTAATCTCACATAGACAATTTTCAGGTCTAGGATATTGAAGGCAGCCTAGAGAAGAAGACAGTCTTTTTGAAATCATCACTTTTCATTATCTGGCAGGACAAAAGGGAAGGAACAATTAAAAATGGGGAAGGGGGAGTTCTGCCCTTCACACTATAGTATGATATTCCTGGACCACGAAGCTCACTATTATAAAAGAAATTAACATCTCTGAAAATTTGAAGATTTTATTATCCATTACTTCTCCTTTCACTATATATGACATATTTCAGAGATGTTTTTAGTACTTAAGTTTGGAAATTCTATTTTGCATTGCTCTGTTCCTAATTGTGCTGCTTATAAATCTTTAATCTCTAGATTAAATACTGTCATTTATATTTTCTGTTTCTTTGATTTTTTAATTTAATATTTAAACCTTTTCTATTATTCTTTGTGGAAAATAAGTGCTGAACTGAAATGGAAATATAAAAATTTACTCTTTCCCCAATTCTGCCACAGTGGCCTTGGACAAATCATATTTATTTTAAATGTGATCTTTCAAAGTGTGGTCTTTTAAAGTGTATGCCCTCTCTGAAATTCGGTTGCCTCAATATAAACTGAGGATAATAATATTTATCTTACTAGGCTCTTGTGAACATTAAATAGTGTAATATACTTAGAGCACTAACTATTATTGTTAGATGATAGCTTTAAAATCCTATTTTATACCACATTTAATGAGAAAAATCGCAAATGTTTTTGGATATGGTGTGTTTTCTATAGTAGATGGGATAATGAAATGAGGACATTAAGCCACATTATGAATTACATATTATTCTTAAATTCAGAAAGTTTTTAATTTATAAAGATTTTTTAAAAGTTTCTGAATAGAGAAAAAGACATTTTAAAATAAAATGTAGATGGATAAAATTGGAGTGAACAGATGTCTAGAATCTCCTACAGTGAACAGATACTCTCATGTTCTTGGAAGAAAAGGTAATAAAATGGTCACTACTTTTGACCACTGTCAACGTCCAAAGGCAGAACTTGTCATTTCCCTGTGGCTACCAGCTGTGTATTGATGTAGGGTTTAGTCTTATCATGAAGGAACAGATACTTAGAGAACAGATGCATACACCTACTTTTGTGGGCATAACATAAAACAAGTAGATGGTTTTCATGTCACAAATAAACTATATTCTAAAAATATTTCCAAATATGATTTTAAAAAAGCCATAGAATTGAGTTGATTTTTCTCTTTGGACCTCCCATAGCTTACTCTACCACTCACAACTCAAACTGCAAGGCAGAGACAAGGTTGGCTCTGTACGCTTGGCCACAGAGTGAGGTAGAGACATGGGCTCACATTCCTATCAGCTGGTTTCTAACAGTCTCCACTCAGGTCTCATTAGAAAAGAACATGGATCCAAGGGAAAGTCATTCTGTTTGGGTTACTTCCCAAAACATTAAACTGAACATTAGAGAAAGTTTTAGAGAGAAAAAAAATATATATATAGAAGCCCAGCTTGAATGCTTCTTTGCTATCCTGTTCTGGGATTATTGGAAGCCTGCAGGAGGGAACCTTTATGCTCATGAGACAGGCCTTCTTAGACTTTAAAAAAAAAATAATTTCATCTAGAACTGGAATGAAACAAGACAGGACTGAGATTTGACTCGCTCAGAAGTAAGCATAATTGAGGGAAGTGTAGCTTCATATGTTGTCACACCAGAAATACTGAAGTTAATTTAGGGAACTTAGCATATATTTACAATGTCATAATCTTTACATTTTTTTTTCTGAAATTGGCTTTGTAGAAAAAAAAATAATATGTGGTTTTAACTAAAACCAGAGGACTGGTTCATTCCAGATGAAAAGAAAAGCAAGTGAAAGTATTCTCAGAATATCCTTAGTTTCTCAGGGACTCAGGAGTGAAGGTACTGTATGGCACAATTCAATAGATCAGGGCAAGAAACTGAATGAACTTACCCGGCAGTTTCTATAGATCATGTGGTCCACTCAAAGCCTTGTGCCGACACATGGATTGCTTGCTGACACAGCAGGATTATTTTTAAGGATTATCTAATAGTCTTGAGTCCTTTGTCGTGGGGGAAGAGCAAGTAAGATGAAGAATTCCTCTTTTTATCATAAGTAAATCCATACATAACTGGAGGCCCTGGTCAGATCACCAAGACCTGATTCAGTAAAGCTAACACTCTGGAACTGAGTTCCATGTTGCAGAATGCTGTGAATTATATAAGACAAGTTTAGATGCAAAGTGGCAGCAAATCCCATGATATCCATCCACGAACATACTTTTCTGAAATTTTGTGAAGGAAATTAGTTGCTGAAAGAGAGGTCAATCCTGTTCACTCTAATACTCAATGATTACTAACAACAACTAAAAGTACAATGTGCATATATAAACAAAGAGCATAGAGTTATTCTAGCCAGTACTGTTGGTCTTTAAAAAGAAAAACGCTATGGTGAGACTAGGTTCTGGCAGTTAGTGACTTCAGAGTCTTCAGGTCACTTTGGGAGTTATCTGATCTTCATAATAGAGAAATGCAGAAAACTTATTTGATCCACACAACAGAGGTGATATATACCACCTAGGTTAAGGTAAACTCTTCATAAGCCAAAATGACAGTTATCATGTGCAGCAAGAACGGCACTTACACTGGAAACCGAAAACATTGTGCCATGTGATCAGCTCGTTTTCTCTCTGTTCGAAATTGTCATGGAGATCCAAACCATAATTTAAACTCATAAGTTAGAATGGAGAGAGTTGCCCAAATCATCTCACCAAGGTGCACATCTGGATCACTATGGAGTTTACTAACACTATGAATTATCCAGCTGTACCTGCAGATTCTGAAGCATGGGAATAGTATTTTAAAAGCACCCACATAAACTGTTGGCATCAGTTTGTGGTTGGGAATAACTGAAAAATCATCCAGTGTATACTGGTATCACTCAAGGACAATCAAATGCACTTTAGAAACATAGTAACCTCTTAACTAAGCACTTCATGTCTCTATATCCTGTCCCTAGATGAATGAGTACTACCAATGAAACACTTTCTCAAAATATCTTTGGTTAACTATTAGTTATAGTTTGGGTAAGTGTTCCCCCAAAGATCCACAAGTTAAAGGCTTGGTTACCAGCCTGTAGCACTCTTGAGAGGTGGTGGAAACTTCAGGAAGTGGGACTTGGTGAAGGTCAGGTAATTGGGTTGTGCACTTGAAGGAGATACTGGGAACCTGGTTTCTCCCCTTTTTCTCTTTATATCCTGGCTGCTATGAGGTGAGCAGGTGCAGTGATGGATTGCCTCATCATAGGCCCAAAGCAATGGGGTCCATTGATCATGGACAGATGCCTCTGAAACAGTGAGCCAAAATAAATCCTTACAAGGGTAAGTTGATTATCTCACTTTTTTAAAATAATGGCAGAAAAATAACATTTTTTTCCTAACCAACTCTTTGTTTGTAATTTATTACCTTTATTTGATATTGTTGCATCTTGGTATCTGTTCTGCTTCCTACAATGAAAATTTCTCAAACAATAGTACAACTGATAGAGTGTCAACTTATGATGTATAAGCTCTAATGCATGTATTTGGCATCTCATTTAATCCTCACAATTACCCAGAAAAATTATTCTTATTTTGCTGATAAAGGAAATGAATTTCAGCGAAGTTAATTGATTTGCCCAAAATGAAACTGGTTAAAAAAATGGCAAAACTTGAAATTGAATATATTTTGGGTGAATTTAAAACCCAATGCTATCACCTCTAGGCATATTGCCTTGTATATTTGTTTTATACTTCAACTACAATAATTCATTGGTATTATTTAACAGTCTCTAACTTTGTTAGCATTTCTTATTTTTTCCACTAGAACAAAACATTTATTACTTTATTACTTAGTATAAAAGTAGTAAAAGCAATTTTGTACACAAAAAGTTAAATAAAATTATTATATTTTATTTATAAATCATCTGATTTTGCCAAATAGTAACAGAAAATAACTGTTAATTCTAAACACTTATGTAGCATCTTAGCATCTCTTTATCTTATGTATAAGCTGCCTAGAAACTTGAAATATCAGATTATCTAATAATGCATTTTCCTTGTCCAAGTTAAGGATTCTCAAATTATATTAATTAATTAATTTACTTATTTAAAAAATACTTGGTAATTTTTATTAGGATAGTACACATATATCTATAGTGGATTAGGAAATGACTGACATATATTAAAGAAAATATGCTCTTATTTCACCATAAAGTTCAGGGGAAAACATGTAAACCTCATATGTTTCAAATGCAAGATGTCAACATCACCCTTTCCTCTAATTGCTCTAGTTGAAAATTTATCAAACATTACAATCTCTTTCGGCAGTGAGAAGCAATGCATAAGTACCTGCCTACAAGGAGCATTGCCTAGACTCTCCATTATTGCAAGAACACTTTCCTAAAAACCAAGTCACAAACCAGAGGAAAACTGGAATTAAAAAAAAGTTAAGGATATCATGGAGAAAAGAAGGAAGACAATAGAAGACTATGGTCAAAAGACTTTGCAACTTTGGAAAGGAACTCTAATAGCACTTTTCCCAGTAAGAAAGGAAAATAATTCTTTGGTATTATTTAATAGTCTCCAACTTTGTTAGCATTCCTTATTTTTTCCACTAGAACAACACATTTAGTACTTTATTACTTAGTATAAAAGTAGTAAAAGCAATTCTGTATACAAAAAGTTAAATAAAATTATTATATTTTATTTATAAATCATCTGGTTTTGCCAAATAGTAACAGAAAATAACTGCTAATGTCTGACCTGGGAATCACCCAACTCAATAACCTTGGGAAGAAAATGAAGTGAGTTACTCAGAAAAGATGTACCAGCTGTCAGATTTCATTTTCCAGATAGAGAGAGCTGGATGAAAGTGCATCATTACCAGTTGACATGTTCCTAAGTGATTGGCCCACATGTTAGAATGGAGTTCAGCTGATTGAAATATTATTTGATCCTCCTGCAACATCATTATTAAATTTCATCTTGGGGTGTGCCATTTGACGGGGGAGATCCAGCCCCCTTGTGTGCGTAGGAAAACTTTTTGAAAATTAGAAGATAATAGGAGAGATTATAACCAATGTAGACAAGCTGTGGTCCCTCAGCATAAGCAAAGGGTTAAACAGAGATCAGATAATGTGGAGGGCAGCTGACTGAAAGTGATGAATGGTTGTCTAAGGAAACATGGATAAATTCTACTTCTGTTTTGTTGTTGTTGTTGTTGTTGTTGTTCTTTTTAGATATACATGACAGTAGAGTGTATTTTGACATATTATACATATATGGAGTACAACCCATTCCAATTAAGATCCTGTTCTTACAGTTGTACATAACATGGAGTTAAACTGGTTGTGTATTCATATATGAGCAAAGAAAATTTATGTCTGATTCATTCTACTCTCTTTTCTATTCCCATCCTCCCCTCCCTTTCCTTTATTCCCCTTTGTCTAATCCAATGAAATTCTATTCTTCTCCTACCTAGCCTCCATTGTTGTGGATCAGCTTCCACATATAAGAGAGGCCATTCAAGCTCTGTATGTTGGGGTGGGTGGGGTGGGGACTGGCTTATTTCACTTAGTATGATAGTTTCCAGTTCCATCCATTTACTGGCAAATACCATAATTTCATTAATTTTTTATGGCTGAGTAATATACCATTGTGTGTGTGTGTGTGTGTATCTCACATATTCTTAATTCATTCATCTGTTGAAGGGTACCTTCATTGGTTCCATAGCTTAGCTACTGTGAATTGAGCTGCTGTAAACACTGATGTGGCCATGTCACTATAGTATGCTAATTTTAATTGGGTATATGCCAAGAAGTGGGATAACTGAATCATATGGTGGTTCCATTCCAACTTTTCTGATTTTACTATTTGCCATAATAGTTGCATCAATTTGTATTCCCACCAGCAATGTATGAGTGTATCTTTTCCCCCACATCCTCCCAAACATTTATTTTTACTTGTATTCTTAATAATTTTCATTCTGATGGAGTGAATAGAATGTCTGTGTAACTTTAATTTGCATTTCTCTAATTGCTAGAAATGTTGAACAATTTTTTATACATTTGTTGACCATTCATATTTCTTCTTCTGTGAAGTGCCTGTTTAGTTCCTTTGCCCAACTATTGATTGGGTTATTTATTTTCAACAATATGCTATCTCCAAGAGACTAACCTCATAGACAAAGGCATCCACAGACTGAAGGTAAAAGGTTGGGAAAAAAATTATCATGCATGTGGGTCTTGTAAACAAGCAGGGGTTTCTATCCTCATATCAGATAGAGTGGACTTCAAACCAAATTAATCAGAAGGGACAAAGAAGGCTATTTCATACTGCTTAAGGGAATTGCACATCAACAAGACATAAAAATTATAAGATTTATGCCCCAAACAATGGAGAATTTACATACATCAAGCAAACCCCAATTTCAAGAATCAATTGGCCATAACATAATAATACTGGGTGACTTTAATACACCTCTCTCACCACTGGATAGATTTTACAAACAAAAACTAAATAAAGAAGCTATAAAACTAAAAAAATATGATTAGTAATTTAGACTTAACAGGCATATATAGCCTATTTCACTATTTCATCCATCAACTACTGAATACAGTTTCTTCTCAGCAGCACATAGATCTTTCTCTAAAATAGATAATATCCTAAGCCACAAAGCAACCCTCAGCAAATGCAAAAAAAAAAAAAAAAAAAAAACCAAAAAACGATCAATCATATCATAATGAAATGAAATTAGAAGTCAGTAATAAAATAAACAACAAAAGCTACTATAACATCTGAAGGCTAAATAATACACTATTGAATGACCAATGGATAGCTGAAGAAATCAGGGATGAAATAAAAAAAAATACTTAGAGGTAAATGAGAATAGTGACACAACATCAAAATCTCTGGGAGGCTATGAAGATGGTTCAAAGAGGAAAGTTTATTGCATTGAGCACATTGATTAAAAGAATAGAAAGTCACCAAATAAATAACCTAAGATTACATCTCAAAGCCCTAAAAGAAAAGAAGAACAAATTAACATTAAAAGCAGTATAAGGGAGGAAATGATTAAAATCAGAGCCAAAATTAATGAAATTGAAACAAAAAAATTCAAAAAATCAATGAAACAAAAAGTTGTTAGCACTTTTTGTCATCTAAAATGATTGCTTTCTTTCAAGTAGAGACTAAACTTCACAATTTTGCCAGATGTTGGAGATACAACTTCTATTAAGTTATATGGTCCACACTTTCTTTTAGTGACTAGTACAATAGTAAAAGTAGTAGTACTAAGCCCCAAATGTTGTCAAGTTACCACCTCTTAATTTTGCAAAGAGCATCAATGGTACTTAGCAAGTGCATAAAGGGGAAAAAATTGTTCATTCTACTTCCTCTCTATTTTCACATTTGATTTTTCTTCCCCGTTTGATTTGAAAATCACTCTAGTTTTATTTACTCAACAAATTGTATTGAGTAACTACTATGACTCAGACAGTTACATAAGTGATCCCATCTGCCTTCTGATTAAAGATTTACTACCTGATGAATTTGTAACAAAATATCTTCTTTTCCATAATGTTTGATGTGTCTGTACTTTTACTCAAGATTCCTCTTCTTGCTGGCATGTCTTGCTATTTTGGTCCAAAAATTAAATATCTACTTTATATTTTAAAATTGAGGCCAAGATTGACCTTTTATCGTAAGCCTTCTTTGATCCTTCCCACTCCTTAGAATATGAACACCATTCTTTCGGGTTCTAATTAAGCTCATCTATGTTTTTGCACCTTAGTTATGTACATAGACCTTTAAGAATATCCCATAATAAATATTCTATTTTATCTCCCTAATTAATTTTTGGAAAATTATTTTACCCATTTTTGTCCATATGGTTCAGGTAGAACTCACTTCACCTCTCTGCCTGCATGATAGAAACATGGTCCAGATCAAAGACAGTCATAATTGTAAATTTCACTGACCACAATGAATAACTCAGAAGTGACAAAGATCCATGTGGTAAACACAAGATTCCACTTTGAAACTGATATGAATACTTGAAAACAAAGGGTCTCTTTACTGAGATCTCAATTACTAAACATTATGTAAATTTGTGGATCATACTTGCCATTGTTTATGGGAAGCAGGCCTCAGAGTGAGGTCATTCAAGAATAAAGAACAACCAAGAAGCCAAGAGGAAGACGAGTCCTAAAATATTACTTGAGCCCCTGGATCTAGCTGTGGTTGAAGTCTTTTGTATCCTTAGGCATTTTAGATATTCTTGATAATTGGTGTTATTCTGATTCAACTAGTTTAGATGAGTTTTCATAATTTGCATCCAGAAGAGTCTAGATTCATATACTATCTCTTTCATTACATGGAGATTTGAGAATTGCCTTTTCAGTGACAGAACTTTTTTTAAAAAGGGTACTTAATTGTTTTTGATTAAAAAAGAAATAAATGAATTAATGCATGAATGAATTAAAAAATAAATAAAGGAAGGAATAATTGGAAAACAGTGCATTTCATGCAACAGTCCCAGTACACCAACAATTTAGTGGGTTTTGAGTGGGTTGGGATCCCTGAAAAACTCCTTAAGATGGCTTAGTTGGTTTGGATGAATTTAATAAATGTCTCAGGACAATCAAGTCCTTTATTTACTTCTTAACAACAAATGATATCTTTCAGATCCTATAGTTATATTCAATGGCATATGAGATGGTGGCTCTGTCTCTTCCCCTGGGATTGAGTTTCATGGTCTAATCAGACTCACCATTAACAATCTTCCCCTGGACAGAACAGAGCTAATATAGTGTGATGAGAGAGTGTTGGCTGGTGGCTCAAGCAGCTCTGCAAGTCTGCACATGTGGATTCTATTTTCAAACCTATGATTGATTTACTTTCTGACTAAGGTAAACCCTCCATTCTCCCATATGATGCTTATCAACAAATGGTGTCTGCTTAACTCATTTGTTGAAAAAAAATGTAACCACATTTCAGAAATTTAAAATAATTTCCCATGAACAATCTTTGCTTATTTTTACCATAATGCAGTTCTGCATGTGGGATACACTACCTGATCAAAATAGTTATTTAATGCTTTGAAAATTTAATATTTACTTTTATAAAGATATTTTCTTCTTTTGATAATATATTATTTCTCTTATCTCAATTCCTATGTTATTTTTAATCTCTACCATAAAAAATACCTCTGAAGTATAGGTTGTTTTTAATATTCTCCAATTTCTTCCTAAAGATTTTAAACTATTCAGATAGGGAGAGATGAATATTGAATAAGCGTTTATTGATCTGTCTTAATAAGTCTTGAATTTGATACAATAATCATCATTTACACATATTTAATTTAATATTTGACATTTATTATGCATTGAATTAAGTAGTATTAAATATAATGCAATGAAGTTTTATCTTAGCCCAAATTTACATCTCTCATTTATAATTTTAAATGCAATGGGCTTTTAAAATGTTTTCTATCTAAATTTTATCTCATAAGTATTTTATATGTAGCTGATTTCTTCTTTTATTGCATTCTATCTAAGCTCTATCTCATATACATTTTTATATGTATTGGTTTCATTTTTAAATTTTTAAATCCATTTTCTGTTAGAAATATTTATATTAATGTTCTGAGATGAAACTAATAGTTGTAAGTTAAGGAAGTAAAAGAATTATAAGCAACTTATATAAGCTATATCTGGGGACAATATCTAAATATAAATGCTCACATTAACTATGAGAAATACAAAAAGATACATACATATAAATATAATCTATATTAGAAATATTTCTATATCTATATATAATAAAACAATTTGAGAAATACGCTCTAGTGACATGATGTTTACCCATAGATATAGTTGGATCAACCTTATTAATTAATAGATGCATTTATATCTTTTTCCCTGTTTGATTTTTTTGAGATAAGGATTTCTTGAATTAATTGACTATTTCTACTGATTTTCTATAGATTTAAGAAAGAATATGCAGTCTTGAATTATAAATTTGATTATCAGCTATATACTTTATAATGATTCATCTCTTATTCAGGCTATTACTTTTCTGCAAGTTTTATGTCCATTCTCAACATGAATTATTTTTTTCCTCATAACTTCTTTAAAGACATTGTCCTTTCAGTCATTATTTGATTTTTCATACATAAATATTTTATTTTTTCCCTAATGGTTACTTCCTTAGTTCTGTAATGATGTGACTTTAGTGAACTCATATTTCCACAGTCTCTAATTCATATCACTCTTGTTTCATTATTTCATCTTTGTCTTGTCATTTGTTTGTTTCATTGATTTTTTGTTCCTTTGCATTTCTATTAGATGTGATAAATTTTAAAAGAAATCCTTTTTAGCATCTTATAAAAATTCTACAACAAGTTGTTGTTAAACCTATATTGCATTTTATGTTATTAAAATTATGTTTTTTTTTTCATAGTGGCCATGTGTTTCCTTTTCATCTTTCTCATTGTCAATGTGGATAGTATGTCTGAATATTTTACCCAGATTTTGTTAATACAAATATCCCACAATTCTTTTACTTCTTTATGGGAGAAGTGTTGGTGTCCAGTACAGAGCATCATGTAGTATGAAAGCTGATTATTGCTGGTTTGTATTCTGTCTTTATGTTTGTGATACATTGGTTCCTTGGTAGAGGTTGTTTGTTGACATAACTGGTAAATTTGGTCTCTGAGATATGTGTGTGTGTGTGTATTGCACTAGGGATTAAACTCAGGGACACTCAGCCACTGAGACATATCCCCAGCCTGTTTTGTTTTTCATTTAGAGACAGGATCTCACTGAGTTGCTTAGCGCCTCACTTTTGCTGAGGTTGGCTTTGAACTTGAGATCCTCCTGCTTCAGCCTCCCAAGTCTCTAGGATTACAGAAATGCTATATTTTTAAAGTAAAACTTCATACCACCAAGTCAGAGTTTTCTCCTAATCCAATAGGAGATAACGTTGAGTGCATTTAAATTTAATATCAAAGTAAAACCATCATCCCCCTTGTATTCAGAAGGGTTGAGTTCTGCACTCTTGTCACCCTTTTCCCTCTCTCCATGAGCAGTCCACCTTCAGAGGAGAGAAAAATTGATAATGCCATAGAGTTCAAACATAGCTTTCTTTAAGGATCGCCCTGGGGTACTTGCACAACCTCAGAATTACCTGTGTAACTCATTTTCCCATTTGTGTTTCCCTCATACATTTCACATCTTTACTTTTGTTGACCATCATCTTTATTCTGTTGCCTCCACTGCCTTTCTTTCTCTGGAAAGATGAAGCCATTCACCTATAATGAAAAATTCTCATGGTGATGATGATGACAATTGCCTTCTCTTCTGTTTAACTATCTGTTTGCACATAGAATTAATTACCCTGGAAATGAGGTACCAATTATTTAACCTGAAATAATATCATTTTCCACAGCTCAATCAAAATCCTGGGAGGTAAAACTTTTGAAAGACAATTCTCAGTATCTACAACAATTTATTCACCAGAATACTCATTTGCTTCTAAAAAAAAATCTATTTTACTTTACTCCATGATAATAACGGGACATTCAGGTCATTAAAAATTCTGCTTTTTATTTTTAAAAGTCTATAGGCTACAATTTCTTCAAAGCTGAAGGCAAATCTATTTATTTAGTTTTTTCACACTAATTTGTCCTGGTCAAGCCAAAAAATATCATTTTAGTTCATGTGGTATTTAATTGTGAACAGCAATGGCTGGAGGATTTTAAGGGTCACTAGGTCCAGATGTTTGGTCATTAGTCACCACCATATAACCCTCCTTCAATATAATAAATATGGATAAAATAAGGAAACACTTCAGCCGTCAACAAGATTAGTGTTCAAGACTAATAGGAGCCTGATTTCTGCTTTTCAACTTTGTTAACATTTAACCCTTCAAGGGCAGAGGATTTCACTTGAAGTAAATCTCTCCTCACACACTCTGCTCTTATTTTCTGAAGTTTATATACCTTCATTAATGGCATGTCCATCACCAACGAAATGCAGGCGTGCTTTTAAGTATTTTAATACTTTACATAACACTTCATATCTTTTTCTTAACAACACATTGGAATGTTTAAGAAGGTGTTTTTGTTGGACAGTCAGGTAATTGTCTGATAAAGTGACCACTGGCTGTGGCTATGGAATGGCCTATTTAAAAGAATTTATAGAACATATCTGGCTGATCTGTACTCCTCAAATAGTAAAAAGATTATTTCAAAACTTCTTGTGTTTATATTTATTTTATAGAAAAGAAAAACAAATACCCTAAAATCTTTGTCTCTCATGTAGTATGTCTCCCTAGGCACAATGGAAATAAACACCTGCAACCACATGGTGCCAAGCCATGGAATCTGGCTGTGCTTCCAAGCATTTCTGTGACTTCTGTAGGTTGCTCTGCAGTGAATCGGAATAACTATAACAACCACAGAGTTGTTTGAATTCAGTATTCATTTTTTTATAAAGATGGTACACTTCTTCCAGGTCTTCGAGTCCTGCCTCTCACAAGAGCTAAAGAGCAATGACTCAGGTGAAAATATTTCTTCAACCAAAAGAAAACAGTGAGAAAACAACAGATCATTTACTTTATGGAGAGCAGGCTGTGCCTTGCTCTAGGTTAATCCATGATGAGTAGAACTGTTATTTTCAGACTGTGAATAACCCTGAGTTACTCCAATTTATAAAGCAATAGTTAGCCATGAGTTACTTCATTTTGAGTGTAAGTACAGAGGTCCAATGACTCTACACCTTGCTTATACAAGTAAATAATCAGTATCTGCCTCGCACAACAATAAGACACAAACTTAAGTAAATTAATTATGCTAATAATAATGACTATCTGTAAACTTATTGAATGAATCAGAAGCACTGGATACATGGACATATAAACCTAATATCAGACCACTAAACAAAGCAACCCCTTCACCCAAGGAAAATAAAAGAAGGGGCACTTCAAGACATAGCAAGATGGGATCTGTCACCTGGTCACTCATCAAGAGCCTTGCCCAGGAAAATTGCAACAGAGATGAAACTCTGATCGTCTGTCTTCAGTGTTCACAGTTTCTCCTGCTGGTGGTGACCACATATGGCTCGCTCCAAGCTCACATATCAAGTTGATATTCTGAAACGCTGACTCTCTGGCTCCTGGCCTAGAATGAGTTCCATTCTTTAACATCCCTGAGCCCTGAACAAGTTCTTCGACTGGTTCTAGTTCCTAGTCTTATCTGACCACATACAGTGACCTTTTACATTCCTGTCTGCTCTCTACCTCTGTTCTCAATTCAGCCTCCTGAGCCCCTGTGGACACTTTAGCCCTCTCTTAGTCTTTCTGTAATATATAAGTAAAATTGTGTAAAGTGTGATAATTTATGGCAATTGGGCAATCCAAAAGTATTCAGTGAAGTGCAACCACTGAAACTGGTGTGCCTATGAATTTATTCTTATTTGAGAAATTCTGATGTTGTAGAAAAACACAAATGTATTTCATGTAGGTTGATAGCATAGTTTGCTCACCACATACTTCAACCAAAAGGGGTATGTATAGGGTTGTCTAGTGACTAAATCCCTAAGCAACCAGAAAACCCTTCCTCTCATCATGTCTTCTTTTGTTTTCGTCTCTCTCTTACCACTCTCACTTCTCCCTCCCTAACTATAGTTGTCTCTGCTTCAAAAATTAACAATAATTTTCTCATGCCATACAGTCTAATGTCAAAGTACAATGCATTTATACAAATAGATTATAAAGTAAATTCTATGTCAATATGATCCCCAAAAGCCAAATTTTGTAAGCATCTATATAATTGACTGTATAATTTATTTTCTATTGAGATGTTTTCATATTCTAGAAACTCAATTGCCCTTTAGTCTTAAGCACTGAACTACATTATCTGTTATTTACTTTCTTATCTATAACCTCTATTTTCAGAGGAATTTCTCAATCAAGATATATAAAAGAGTTGTTTGGTGAACGTGTATCATATATATGGCTATCTATTGTTTGTAGCACCATATGTATATATACACATCAATGTGTAAATTAAACTCCATTTATTTTAATTTGCCCTCATAATTTAGAAAGAGATTTCCCAATGCCTGCATCTATCTTTGTAGAGGCTAGAAACATTGTCACAATATATGAAATGCATCACTATGAGGCTCAAGTAATATATCAAATTTCTTTTCCAAATGTCAACCAAACACTTTATGGATTTTTATTTCCTCCATCTTCTCCTATAACCTTCTTAGTTAAATTATTAGTACATCTGTCTAAAAAATCAGATTTAAAGACTTCAAATGTTTTATTGGCCTTAGAATTGATGTCTCAGGAGACTTTTCACTAGATAGGTACATTGGATTAGCACAACCTGTTTTCCTACTACATTCTTTAAACAGAACTGACAGCCCCAAAGTAACCCTTTTATTTGTTAGGGTGTGCATGGAATGTAAAGAGAGGACATATTTTCACCTTACCAGCATAAAAGAGACCAAAATAGGTTATCTAAGAAATAGTCTCATACCATTCCAATGACCAAAAGAAGATCACACGAAACACTTAAATGTGTGGTAAGCTTCTATTAAATGAAATGCATTCTTACAAAATGAGAGGAGAGGTTAATGGTGAAAGAAAATAATGTACCAGCTTAAGAGAATTGTCAACTCAACCATAATTCTATGCTAAGGATATTTGGCATATGATAGAAATCTTGAGAGCACATTATCATCTAGTTTTATCCAAACACATATGCCAGTGGAAGCCATATATGTTGATTAGCAGCAGTGAGGCATACTGAAAACTGAGACAGAAATTTTAATTCCTTAGGAGAAGAATAGGTTTAGTGAAGAATACTGCACTTGCTGTATTAATACTGAACCGAGTATGAAGACTGGATGATACTATGTAAAACCGAGTATAAAGACTGGATAATACTCTAAGATGAAAGGTAAAAATGTGCCACAAGTTATAAAGAACTATGATTTCTTCATTAACAAATAAATTAGAAATATAAACAAAATATAAATAATTTTATTATTACATGTTCCTAATTGTGTGAGGGCAAAAATGTACCTGAATAGAATACACATGTTTTGTTTTGTATTACTGAGACCTTTCAATATGCCAAAGTCCATCACAAAAAAATAGCTTTTGTAGACTGGACTATAGCTTTTAACTTAGTCAATGCAGACTATAGTTGAACTAATGATGTCAAATAATGAGATACTCTCTGTGCAGTGAAAATCAATAAATTCCACACAAACAACCTACACATGTATTTTTACCTTATTATTTTAGCAACAACAGAAACATTTTAATACACAGGAAGCAAAAAGTATCTAATTATGGCTCATAAAAAATATCAGATAATACAAGAAAAAAGTCTCTTTTTTAAAAAGTTGTATCCATTTTTAAAATTTTCTTTAAAGGAATAAAAGCTATGAAATAACAAATAATGATTATATGCATTAAATATATAGGTATATATTTAATAGTCCCATCCAAGTGTGAAAAAAAGCTGAACAAATGAAAAATTAGCAATTCTTTTTAGATGAGAGTATTGAAGTTACTAGTCAAACTGTTGCCATGAAAACTAGAAAGATGGACAGTTTCAGAGAATCACAGTGCACCTGGAGCAGAAGCCTACAACTGTAGCCAGTAGGAACTATAATTGATGAATTGCTGTAGGTTGAGTGTACAATAGCTTGAGAGTTTAAAACCCAGAGATGGGCCAGTCTTAGGTGAGTTCTACCTCCAGAGGCCCAATCAGGTTCTCACTATAAAGACTGGGAGAAAAATTACCCCTTGTTTCCATCATGGAGAGGGGGGAAAAGCAATTATTTTGAAATATACCCAGAATTCTCTGTTCCTATTAATTATTCCTGGCCTTAAGGAAACTCTTTTAACAGAGGCTAACTGATTACTAAGCCCCAACCAACCTAGGAGACTGGAAATACCAGCACAGGCTCACTAAAAGACTGAGATTTAATCATAGGACTATCGAACATTCCTTTTCCCACCTTCTTGCTGTAACAGAAATATGATTATAGTACTACAAATCTCAAACCCTACTAAAGAAGTCTCTAGGAAAACCACACAGAATGCAAAAGTTTAGACATGAAAGAAAATTTTAGCCCCTGACACCATAGATACAGAAAACATAAACACAGTCTAAACCCTAGACAGAAAAACATGAAATCTCACAGTAAAGACCTAGCAGTTCCTTTTTTCTAATGATCCTGTCTGACTTTCAACTAAAAGTTAAAAGACATGCTAAATGGCATTAAATAAATAAATAAATCATACTGTGATGAGGTCAAGCAAGTATCAGAACCAAAACAAGATATAGTAAAGATTTTGGAATTATTATAGTAGGAATTTAAAATGTCTATAATTAATATGTTAAGAGATTTGATGGAAAGGGAAGACAATATGCAAAACCAGATGAGTACTATAAACAGAAAGATGAAAATTCAAAAAAAAAAAAAAAACAGAATCAAAAGGCAATGCTAGAAATCAAAAACACCATAACAGAAGTGAAGAATGCCTTTGATGGGTTCGTTAGCAGACTGGACAGAGCTGTAGAGAGAATCAGTGAGGCTGAATATATGCCAATATAAATCTCTAAAAGTACAATGTAAAGAGAAAGAGGAATGAAAATATTTCAGAATGGTATAACTAATAGCTGGGGTTATTAAAAAAGATGTAATACATTCACAGTGGGAATGCCAGAGAAGAGAGAGGGAGTAGAAGAAAATGTTTAAAGTAGTAATACCTGAGAATTTTCCAAAATGGAGGATAGATATCACATCACAAATCTAGGAAACTAAGAAAATACCAAGCAAAAAAAAAAAGAATTGAAGAATTGACTTAGACTTGTGGTTTTGATATTTTAATTATTTTTAAATAGAGTTGAAATATATTTAAGAGAGCTTATTACCCTGTTTATATGTTTAAGCCATCATATTTATCAGAATTATTAGTATTTGGAAAGGTTTTTTTTGTTAATCAAATAAATTTCTTTGAAATGAAAAAAAAAAAGAAAATACCAAGCAGGATAAATATCAAAATTCTGTGCCTCATACAACATATTCCAACTGCAGAAAATCAAGGCAAAAGAAAATTTTGAAAAAGAAAAGAAAAAAAACTATTTTAACTATTAAGAATAATAATTTGAATTACAGTTACATTCAGAGACCATAAAATTCATATGCTATAGTTTGGATCACAAATGTCCCCCCAAGTCCCATCTTTTGAAGACTTGGTTCCAAGTTGGTACTATTGGGAGGTGATGGACACTTTTAAGATGTGGGACCTTATGGGAGATTTCAGGCAATTGGGGGCATGCCCTTGAAGGGGATTGTGGAAATCTGGTCACTTTCTCTTTCTCTATGTCTTTCCCTGCTAGCCATAAGATAAGGAGTTTTGATCTACTACAGAGTCCCCATCATGATGCTGACACACCAAAGGCCCAAGGCAATAAGGCCAAACCATCATGGAGTAAAACCTCCAAAACTATCAGCTAATATAAACATTTCCTTTGTATATTTTATTTATCTTAAGTATTTGTTACAGTAACAGAAAGATGACTAATACAACATCCAAGTAAAATAAGAGTGGATAGAAATATTATGTTATTGAAGGAAGAAAAATCCAGGTGTGGTTACAAACACCTGTAATCCCAGGGGCTCTGGAGGCTGAGGCAGGAGGATCAGGCGTTCACAGCCAATGTCAACAACTTAGTGAGGCCCTAAGCAAATTAGCAAGAACCTGTCTCTAAATAAGATATTTTTAAAAAGGGCTGGGGATGTGGCTCAGTGGTTAAGCACCCTTGTGATCAAACCCTGCATAACAAAAAATAAATAAATAATAAAAATTTTAAAAATTAACAAAACAAACCAAACTAAAACAAAACCCAAAAAATCTGTGGTCTACAAATTTACACCTCACAAGCAAAGCATAAAGACATTCTTAGACAAACAGAAATAATGGAATTTGTCCCTAGTAGATATGCCATGCAGAATCCTACAAATTCTTCAAAGAGAAGAAAATTATATAGGTTAGAAACTCAAGCCCCTATAAAAGGAAATGCATTAGAGGAACTGTTAAGTGAAGGCAGATATTTCATTTTTCTTGTTGTTAACTAATCAAATACATAATTTGTTCAAAATAATAACAATAAGGTATTCTGTGATTATAGCTTATGGACAAGAGAAATCAATAATAGCAATATTATAAAGTATGGGACAGAAAAATGGGAAATGAAGTGTTTGCTTTACCATGAAGCAATATAGAATTACTTGAAAGTAAGTTTGTATTGGTTGTAAATGTATATTACAAACTCTAGGGCAAATACAGGTCAGTCATTTTCCATGGCTTAACTCACATAATTATTTCAATTCTATGCAGTATTGTATTAGTCATGAGAAATTAAATATGCTTTAAAAAGCCAAACTAAAATTTTCTAGATGAAGAGACTAAAGACACATGGAAATTAGTTAATTCACACAACTACTTGTGGAAGACTCATAATTTTAAACATCTCTCTCAGTTTCAAAATTCTATACTTTCTACCACAAGTGCAAAATGCTTCCCATGTGTGATTTATCTTTGCAAGAGAATTCAAGGAGCAAATTCATTATTAAATAGTCAAAGAAAAAAACAAAATCATAATAGATATTTTTGTTAAAAATGGTATCACTATGAGTAAGATGTTTTGAAATTTCAAATGTGATTTGCACGTCTACATTAAATGACAGGTAGTGATAGAGAATACATATCCCCAAAAAGTGCAATTCTTTACATTCTAGGGATAATTCTATATGAACTAACTTAAAGGTATGAAACGTCAAAGGTTGGCATTTCTCCAGTCATTCCTTCAGTAAGCATTTGCCCACTGAGTACAGTGCTGCTGTAAACAGTAAGATTCTAGTATTTCTGGAATCTCTGCTCTTAAGTATCTTGTGATTGTTATTATTATTATTATTGATACTGGGGATTGAACCCAGGGATGCTTAACCACTGAGCCACATCCCCAGCCCTTTTTATATTTTATTAGAGACAGGATGGCACTGAGTTGCTTAGGGCCTCACTAAATTGCTGAGGCTGGCTTTGAACTCAGCATCCTCCTGCCTCAGCCTCCTAAACTGCTGGGATTACAGGCGTGCTGCTTGGCTTTCTCGTTATATTTTAATGGCTAAAATATTAGAAATTTCTTCTTTATATTGTTTTAAAAACTGTCCTTACTAGCCCTAATTCTGCACTTTGATAGAAAATATTATCTCTGCTACATGATAGCTCTGGAAATATTTGAAATATGTCTTATTACTTGTCAGAGATGAACATTTCCAATCTTGTTCCAATCTGCATGACTTGCAGTTTTCCACCTGGTACTCTGAGGAATAGTTCCAGCTTGGTAGCCCACATTTGCAGAGTATTTCTCTTGGCTAACACAGAATTAAGAAAAGATATCAACTGCCTAGATTAAAATGTTAGAAAATACCACACAAGACATACATTCCACATTTCGGCAGATCTATGAAGGTCTCTAAAACAAAGGCGTTGTTGCACATTAAAGTAGTGACCCTTTCGGACAGAATCCAGTGCACCACACCTCTTCCAGATCTTTTCCTCAGCTCAGCAGCAGCCCAAGAGACAGTTGCCATTTGGCATGTTGATGTTTCTTTGCTTTGGGTGTTTCTTCCCCCCGTTTTTGCTCCTTTCTTCTGTGCTCGCACCTTAGATAATTAAGTTGGTCTCTACATTATATGTCAGGATGCCTCATAAGACGCAATGTCCAGAACTAAGAACAAATACAGCATTTTTAAAACCACCTTCTTGGATCTTGATGCTGCAGTCTTATGTGAAGATAACTGTATTACTTGGTTTTGGCATCCAAAGTAAGCTTATATTAAATTCTCAAGGCTGAAGACCTGCTCTCCACACAGCTGGAATTCCTTAAAAACCACCTGCAGACTCGATGTCTCTCCACGTCTACCGGGTAGTTGGCGCTTTAGCTAACTTTGAGACTAAACAGAAGTCACCCCGGCAGTGACCCATAAGAATGTTCTAATAACTCAACTTCTACCCTCTTCTCACTTGCATCTTTAGTCTGTTGACTGGGTCCCTGCCTGTTTACCTGAGCAGAAGTTGCTGCTTAATGATTTGCTATTTTAGAATGTGTGCCTGGTTCCTAAACCTGAGTAGAATAACTGAGGCTGTTACCAGCTTTAGGAGGTAAGCCTGCCTGTATTTCAGAATGAGTTCTGTACTGGAGTTTCCTGTCACCCCAACATTGCCTTCACTATTGTTCCTGCTGTTCTTGTTAGGCCAGATATGCCTGCCCAGCACAGGGGCCTGCCCGTCCAGAGTCAGTGTATATCTAGCAGGCAGGGCTACATGAAGGTCCTAGGCACTGCTGGTGGGCTGCATAGTGCTTCTAGGAGGTAAATCACACTTTCTTTTTATATAAATAGTATAGTAATTCTTTGTCCTGTAACAATTTGAACTTGTTTTAAGTCTGTACTAATAGTGACATTTTATTACTGGTATAATTAATAAGGATATAATATTTTTGTATTATCATAGTTTACATTCTCCAGATATTCACAGAAATGCTTACAGTATCCATGTTTCCAACTGTCCTTTGCTTTCAGTTAACATCAACCTCCACATTGATTGTTTTGCCACTGAACTATACAGTGTATGGTTGAATTTTTTAACTGACACATAAAAATTATGCACAGTTATGGGATACCCTGTGATGTTTGGATGTACACATATATGTTGTGTAATGTTCAAATCAGGAGAAGCATAATTATCTCACACATTTATTATACTTTGTGGTGAAAACATTCAAAATTTGTTCATTGGGCTTTTTGGAACTATAATACTACATTTTCATTATCTTTAGTCACTCAATGTGTTACATATGCATTCTAGTTTTAAAGCTTAGAAAAAACGATACCTATCCCTTTATTATGTATGAAGAAAAGCAAATTGTAAGTGGATCAAGGACAGAGCCATGTGGCTCCCCTCGATAGACAGTTTTCTGGGTTAGCATTTTTCTTGATCTCTATGTCATTAGACCTTGGTTTTAGCTTTTTATCCTCTTCTTACTTTAACATAAATATCTTAAATAGTTGCAGAATATACAAAAAGTAAATGTGGGTTATGACCTTTACAAATTTTGAGTTATAGTTTTTCATCATTAAAATATAAATAGTCCAAATATAAATGATAAGAATTTAGTATAAGTGGTATAGCTAATATTTGATTTGTAGATTTCACAGAACTTGCTAAGACTCCCTAAATGTATTATATTATATTTACATTTACCTGCAAATAATACAGCAAAACTAAAATTTGCAAAAATGACTACAATAAAATTATGAACAATGCTTACTCACAATTGTTGATGCAAATATATCAGTAAAATATAAACCTGTCCAAAATTCTCAAAAAAATCACAATAAAGAAAACTTGATTTCAAGAGGGGATGGATAATTTGACAAAAGCAAATCTGATTATACTGTAAAATGTCATAATGGAAAAGCAACTAAGTCTCAACAAATTTTGAATAATATTTTATAAAAATCAATATCTAATCCTAATTTTAAAGTAATAATTTTAGACTAGTGTTCATACGACTCTTTCTTATCATGGCAAAACATATATGTAAGATTCAAAAACCAAAATTCATATTGAAGAATAAAGTACTAGAGACAATTTTATTAGAATTAGGAACAAGAAAATTGTAATAATCACCAGCATAGGTTACATTATATAATACAATGGCACAAGACAAAATTAAAAGTATAAATATGAGAAGGAGGAGACAAGATAATCATTACTACATTTAGTAATCATTACCTACATTTAATTTTGTCCAATGCTTAGAGACTTCAAGGAAAAAAGATACTTCATAGAGTCAAATGATTGAAAGAAAACAGAAAATATTGATTAAGCAAGATTTTTTAAAATAATCAAATTAATTACAGGAATACTAAATTGATCTTCATGGGTTAAAGTTGTCATTCTGTTTACATTAATAATAATAACAATAAGTAGCAGCTTAAAGTAGAGGCTATCTTTGTTAGGGTCACCTCCTCTCTTTAGCAGAATTCCAGTCTTACAGAAGGGAACTATAGATGTCCTCCATGGGCTATTATCCAGATCCTCAGTTATTCCAGCCACCTGTTTTTTTGTTTTGTTTTGTTTTGTTTTGTTTTTGTTTTCTGAACCCAATATTTCCCTTTGTTTATATAGATACCACTATAAAGATTCAAATAATTCAAAATTGTTTGTTAAAGTAGCTTTATTACTTTCAAGCAAACCAAAGAACTAAAAAGCCAACATACTTAGCACCAAAATAAAAGGAAGTTTAATCACAAAAACAAAATAACACATGAACAATTAGGTTTTATTGTTCTTGGAGAGGTATACCCAAACAGTAAAGATATAGGCTTTCTCCCAAACTAATATTACAATTCCACAATACCACTATCAGGGCAAGACACTTAATTAATACTATAATTTACTTAAAAGAAAAGAAAAGAAAACAAGTAGAACTATAACGCAGAGGATCTGCCATCAGAGAGTAAAGACTTAAGATATAAACCTTGTTTGTAATCAGAAGGAGCAAGAACATACACATAGATGAGTAGACATCAATAAATTGTAGCAAGAAATTCACAAATGATAAAATTCTAATTGAAAATCAGTAAAAATTACTCAAACAAATGAAGTCATACTCCTTGTCCCTCCCCCCCCTCACAAACACACACAAATTGGCTAATGATAAGAGATCGTCTCATTTGATGTAATAGTAAGAAGTTAATAAAATGCAATTATGACGCCTTGTAGGAATTTGATACAACATATTTGACAAAAATAATAAGCAAAAAAAGTAAGATACAAGTTGTATGTTTGTAAACGTTACAATCATGTGGATATGCATGTGAGATTTAAACAGATATATGAAGATTAATAGGATTCCCCCTAGTGTGTATGCACATTTAATCTTGAAATTCTTGGTAATTTTGTTTACTTGTACTTTCTAAAAACACTTTTAAATAAGGCATGCTTTGCTTCTTTCTATTAAGTATCTCGCTGGTCAATGGATTCTCAGGAGGCACTCAGTTTTACCACTGATTCTTCCTTGCCATTTCCTACCACTCATGTCTGTAGTTTATGCCTTGTTGTTTACTTGAGTATTATTTATTACAGTCCTTACAAACTTAATTATATGTTCCTATGTTCTACTTTTTTCTTATTTCCCTGACTGTATTCTAAGCAAAGTGAATATGACTATCATAACTGCTTATTTACACTCTTTTCTAGTAAATTTATTATATTTTCACATATTAAGTATTACATAAACAATATTAACTTCTCAGACCAAAAATAAAATCATCCAGATAGGAGAAATGCATCTACGAAGAAGTGAGAAGGACATGTAAAAAGAGAAGATAAATGCAATAATCACAAAGTTTATGCTTATATAGTCCTTTATTAGGTAACTGGCAGTGTTATAAGCAATTTATATGCTTATAACATATAACATATATTTAATGCTCATAATAACTCTATAAAGTAGGTGGTATTGATAAACTGTAATGTACAGATAAAAAAAACAACCTTAATTATAAAGATTTAAAAACCAGGTACAGCATTGAAATGAATTCAGAAAGTCTGGAGCACTCTGGAATTATCTAATATGTCCCTTTGTATTTCAATTAATATTATGTAAAATATACATTAAATAATGTAATTTTAGAAAACTCTTGAATATGTGCACATATATTTATATATTACACATATTGTTGAAACTATGCTACATATACTTTTTTTTGAGGATTTCTTAAATACAGGAGATATTATCATGGGGCCCATTATGATATATCTAAACTATAGTTAAAGTTTAATTGATAAAATTAATTAAAGGTTTTCTCTGACAAGATATAGACAACTCCAAAGTATTATTTTAAATTAAAAAAACCTTAAATTGCCTATATCAAACTTACACAAAATTTAGACTGTTTAGGGAGTTTGTAGTTCACATTGCTTTCTTGAGACTACCCAAGTAAATAAGACTTGCAATTACAGAATATGCTTGGTTGAGTTTTTCCCAAATCATCTTAATGGATTGCTGGCAGTAGGACAGGAATTTCATTATAGAGAGAGGAGCAGCCAGTAACTACTTAAAGCCAACCGACCAAAAGATTTTGGAAAAAAAGTGTTGTAAAGTCATTTTCAATGCAGCACCAAAAGCGTTTGAAGGAAGATAAAAATGTTTTTGGCAAATATGTTCTTCCACACCTTGAAAATGTATTCTTTACTTATACTTCTCCTACTCTAAGTAAACTGTGAACTTTAGCATTGCAGCCTTGTCAATGAAATAAAATGACAAGTTATTAAGCCATCTAAATTGCAAAAAAATAAAAATATTAAATCGTACAGTTTAGAGAGAATGCTTTACACACTTCCTCATGAATTCATATTTTTTTCCCATTTCATTATGGTTTCAGGCTATGGAGTAGCTACAGCCAGAATGGTCCTATCTAGCCTGGTGTTATTTTATTAGTTTGATACATTTGGCAATAAGAAACATAATTATCTTTTCAACAGACTTAGTATTGGTGGTATGAGACATTATTAATCTTCAAAATACAGTTTAATACCTATTTTAGGTTAATTGAAAGGAAAATAATGTTCTACTATTTTCTAGATTGTAATAATTTTTATTTTCATGTTTTGAAGAGCTCTGTGCATTCTAAAGACAGTGGATCTTATTTCTTAGGAAGACCATATTTTTTTATTTTATTTTTTTAGTTGTTGATGGACCTTTATTTTATGTATTTATATGTGGTGCTGAGAATCAAACCCAGGGCCTCACACATGCTAGGCAAGTGGTCCACCACTGATCCACAACCCCAGACTCAAAACCATATGTTCTTAAAAAGATAATATGCATTAAATAAATATGGAAAGTATCCATTAAGAAGTTTTCCACAATTCTTTCGTTCTGATTCTTACATCTTTTTAATTGTATTGCATCTTCCTCTCCATTTCCTTAGGCCTAAATTTATGAAACTTCCCTGCCATAATCCCACATAGGATAGATTTTCTACTAGTCACTAATCAATGTATCCATTCAGCCTTCTTGAGATAGGATGGGAGAATTTACCTCACACTCCAAAACTTTAATCTGCTTATTTTTTTTCAGTGAGTCAATATGCATTTATTTCAGGATAGAAGTCTTAAGATGATAATAACAGATAAAACAAACTTGTTTTTATTATCCTTCACTGTTTTTCAAATCAATTTGTTGCCACTTTTAGTATATGAAGGCACTATTTGTTGAAAGAGAATTGACTTTGGAAAATATTCCAATACCACTGCAGTTACCACATATAAAGTTTGCATTATTCATTCATTTAGTGCATGTGTTTTGTAAGCTGGTAGGTTTAGGTAGCCCACCAGGCCAAGCATTGAGAAGATATCCCTTAGGTCTGTTCTTCAACGCTTATCTACAATTTGAAGTACTAAAAACTACATTTTTCTTCTGCATTTTCATGCCCAAATTCTTTTTTTAATTATTTGTATATTGGGGTTCATTTTGATTTAATCATATAATCATGGAATATAATTTACTTATTTTTATATGATGGGAGAAGATAAGCTATTGTTTTACCATATTTTTATCTAAAAACCCAATGTATCTAGTTAAACATATGTGACTGGATTGAATTTCTTTTTTGGTCTTTGAATTTCTATCCCCCATTCTAACCACCCCCAAACAGAGCAGTTAGATTTACAGTAGGAAATATCTGGTAATATAAAACACCCACTGGAATCAAACAGAAATGATTCCCAAGTCCTTATTTTGCCATTTCATGTTTGTGGGATTACCACTGAACTACTTAACCTATCTAAACACCAGTTTCCTTATCAAGTGGGCACAGTAATACTATTTCTTAGGTTGTTATGTAGATTAATATATAACCTATGGCATTTGGTAGATACATATGATACTTAGTGCATTTTTTTTTTCTATAGCAACTTCAACTCCTCTTTTGGATAGCTATTTTTAGGAGTCTTAAAAAATCTTCTTTAGTGGCACCTATAATGATAGGAGTTATAAACTCTTTACTTTTCCATCCTAATAGGAGTGACCAAATTGCATGTAAACCAACTGCTTGTAAAAGTTCAAAACCAGAGGGTATTTGTTTAAGATTTATTATATGTGCCTTACAGACTCATTTGGATTCTTCATGTTTAGTTTCCCCTTTCACTTTGCATGCAAGAAGATGATAACTGAAAATAGATATAAGAAATGTTTACAGTTTGGTTTATCCTCTCGTGTTCTTCATTAACTTACTGTGGGTGCTGTTCTTTTAAAAGGCCAGGGTTCATGGTTCTGTTTTTTAATTGCAATTCGCTTTTTCCGACTTCTTGCAGGATCATCGGCTTTATCATTGCTTGTGAGATTTACAGTGCTTCCTTCCATCGTCAGCTTGCTAATAGGCAGTTGTTGAACTCTCCGGGGTCTAAGTGAGGAAATATGAGCAGTATGTAATTGCTACAGCTGGAATCGCATTCCACTTCAGAAGCTTCTTAACAGCATTCTCAGATGTGTGAATATCCATTAGTGACCCAAGGGGATTACTCCCTGGCACCAAGTTTACCTTTATGAGAGGCCTGGATGATGAGACTATCCCCTCCCATAAGCAGAAAGTGAGGCAAAGCAAGGGGCTTGGAGGTTGGCGGATACAAAAGGAACATGTGTGGGAACATGGAGTACCTAAAAGAGAGAAAAAATTCACAAAGAAAACCATAAAATTGGGCCTCAGGGTACATAAATTTAGTATTTATATTGAGTAAATACCTAACATATTTATCAAAACATCCAAGGGCAATAAGGCTAAGTAACATGATTTGATCTTCCTGTGTCTGTTTATGTGGATGGTAATTGACAGTAAGCAACACTGAACTTTCACTTCCTGTTCAGCAAATCTAGGACAGACAACACTGGGAGGATGACTCAGTTGCTCCGACAGCAACTGCCCTTTGAGGAAAAAGCTTCCTGATTTCACCATGGCTCTTTTTAAATATTTCTTCTTTTCCTGCCTACCCCCAACAGCTTCTCTTTTTGCAGCAACATCTCTAACCACTCTCCCCTAGATGTTTTAGCAATCAGAAAGTTTCTCCAGAACATGTTTTTCAGACTAAAGGAGACATGTTTTTAGTGGATGTGCCTATCTTACAGAAGAGGTTCAGGGATTCCCTCTCATGCACCATGCCCGCACTATGACATTCGCATAATCGGGGGAAAGACTATGGCATTGAGAAGACTATTACCTAAAGAATATTATATTGAGAAGACAAGTTAAAAAAAAAATCTAGGTTAAGTTTTTATGATTAACCCCATGATATCAGCTAAATGAAGAAAGTTCAAATCAGAATCTGTGGGTTCTCTGGCTATAATGGTACATTATTCACAACTCCCAGTATAGAAATTTTTGCTTGTAGTAATAGTGCATACTATTTAATAATAGTATAACAAATATCACATTTAATAATATACCATTTTAAATTACTGCTATGAGATTTAAAAGAATATGTGAACAAATGAATGAATGAGTATAAGGAACCATAACTAGAATTAGAAATGTCCTACGCAGAGAGGAGTGGGCTGCATGGTTCATGAACAGATGGGTATTTGGATTTCATCCATGAGAGCATATTTCACAACCCTGACTGCACATGAGAATCACCTAGGGAGCTTTTAAAAATGTTGCCTGAGCCCCACCTCCAGAAATGCTGACTTAATTGGCCTGTGGTGAGCTTAGGTATGGATATTTATTAAAAGCTCCCCAGATGATTCTAATATGCAGCCAAAGTTAAGAATCACGAAAGTACCATCTTGTAAGTAGTCTTAAAATGACTTACAGATTATAGGAATGAATATATCTCTTTGATCTATTAGGAGAAGAGAACTACAAAATAGGGAAAAAAGTATAAAGAAATATATTCTGATCTATATATTTACACCAATCTTTTCTCCTTTTATTTTCCACCATTTTTGCATTATGATACAGGATTTTCTGTGGAGTTGGAATTAGTTAAGCCAAAACCTTGTCCACAGTGTCTTTTCTTGCTATCAAATGACCGCTGAAAATATAGATTTATTAGAATTTTTATGATAAAAATAGATTAAGAAGGGCTGTGGCTGGGGCTTAGAGGTAGGGCACTTGCTAGGCAAGTGTGAGGCACAGGGTTTGGTTCTCAGCACTGCATATAAATAAATAAAATGAAAGTCTCTCAACAACTAAAAAACATATTTTAAAGAATAGATTAAAAAAGACTAATCTGCTGCTCAAAGAAAAATAGATGATTAAAAAGGAAGTGAGTGGTTTCAAAATTACTATAGCATCCAAAGCATTATAAATACTGATTTAATTAGTGATGTGTTGGTATTATGGACTAACTGGTTCTCTAAAAAGAGAGAGAGAGAGAGAGAGGGAATTTTTAATATTTATTTTTTAGTTTTTTCGGCGGACACAACATCTTTGTTTGTATGTGGTGCTGAGGATCAAACATAGGAAAATATATATGATGTATTGCATACATTAAGTAGCTTGATTTAGTTATTCTATAATTTACACATATTTTAAAACATGTTATACACCATAAAAATATGCCATTTTAATTGTTAAAAATAGTAACTTCTTTAAAAGAACCCAATGAATAAAAATCAGATATTTTAGTCGTCCAATTAAAAAATGAAATATTTTAAAATTCAAAATAACAATATGCTGCAGTCTGGCTGGGCACAAATAACTGAGCTGCCACACAGCTTTGTAGGTTCAAACAGCAACTCTTTATTCCCAAACTCCCACCGGCACTCTACACACACTTTTGGGGAACACACTCCCTCCACCCGGCTCCACGTGCCAGTTCTCTCAGAACCCCTGAAGAACTCAACGGGAACTCCAAAGTAGTGGGCGCCCGAGGCAGCAGGATCCACCCTAATCCTGGAGCCACCCTAATCCTGGAGCAGGGTCACCTTTCAACCATATCCTCTAGCAAAATGCCAGGCCTCATTCCGACTAAACTGTGGCTTTCAACAACAATGCGTTATGTAAAAATCATACAGCAAGAGCAAATACTATATTGTTGTCTTATAAATGAAAGAGACCTGTGTGTATAGACATTTAGAATTTCAAAAAGCTACTTATAGAACATTGTACAAAGCAGTTTTGTAGTATTGGTCCTATTAACATTTGGGGCTAGATTGTTCTTTGCCGTGGAGGACTGTTGTGCACATAATAGGACAAATAGCAGCTTTCCTGATCTACCCTCTAAATGCCAGTAAAATCCCAATTGTGGCATCCAAAAAATGTCTGCAGATATCACCAAATGTTCCCTGGAGATATTTATGTAAAACTCAAATCTGTTTTATTTTTGTTCTATACATATGCATGTTTATTAATAACTGCAAAGAGTATAATTTGAATTGTGAGATAATATACCTGAGTATGGGATGTATTGGATGCTGTGTAAAATTAAAGAATAATATACTTATTTCCGAAAATAACTTAAAGAAAAGAGAAATTTACATGTAATTATTGCCCATTTTTATTGGTATAAATACTTGCACCAAGACTGATTATGGCTTCAATGATATCCCTGAACCCAGAGTTTAGAATAGATCCACAAAACTGATTCTCGAATGTTAGTTCAAGCCATCTCTAGCTCACAACTGAGCCTAATACATAATAGACAATAAAATTAAGTTTTAGGAAACCGTTCAACTCCCATAAGATTATAGTTTTAGCAAAGAATATCTTGATTTTCTCATGAATTGAGTGCTGCTTCTATTCAAAATGCTAATAAAAGTAATACAGACCAATGGCTCTTAAAGTATGGTCCTGAGACCATACTTTATCAGTAGTATTCATGAAAACCTTAGAAATGCAAACTCACAGGCTCCTTCTCAGATCTACTGAGCTGGAAAGTCTGGGAGTGGGACACAGCAATGTGTGTTTATGAGCCCTCCAGTAGACTGAGGAACAGCAAAGTATGAAAACTATAGACCTAGAAGATAATAATTTTAATTTGGGGGCACTTGATGCTTTTCAAAGAATTCTCATCATCTCAGCTATATTTTCCCCAAACCTAATTCTAATGATATTGTAACATTGCTCTTAAGGAATATCAACCTAGCAGCATTGTCAGATTCAACAAAGAGAATTTGAAAATTTAGAAATAAGTTATGCCTCTGATTTATTGTGCTGTGAATGAAGACAGAAACAGTTCCAAGATAGAATCTGTAACATGACATCTCATTGGATATAAACACTAACACACAGAAAGAAATTCAAAATGTTTCCAAGTCTTTCAACTTAATTGGAAGAACAAGGGCTCCCCAGAATGCCCTGTTCACAAACCTATCCTGAGTTGTCTTCACATTGTGGCTTCAGTTTCCTTTATTTTGCATGCACTCGGAGCTTAATATATCTCACACAGCATGTAGTTTCCTTAATATTTTTTTTCAAGTTTTCCATTTGAGCATTCAGAGCTTTATTCTTCTTCATATCCCCAGCAAAGCTAGGCAACATGTCTTCCACATAGAAAATAGATAACCCTAATAACTGACATAAGGAATCTAGATGTAGAAAACATCACAGGAAGGTGACTAATTTGTTCAATATTTACTTTGACATCTCAGAACAATGGGGGACACTAGGTGAAAATATAAAGAACACAATTATAGATCCTATTTTCAAACTTAATGTCTAGAATTATATACTGAAATAATCTTAAAATTCAGTTCTCTAGTATTCTCATTCTCTGAAATAATTTGATAGAAAAAAATCCTTCACTTATATGTGTCAAATAGGACATAAACAGGTAGAGAATAAAATACGAACTCTTACTAAATATATTAAATGTATAGACATTTCTGAATTGATTTGTGAATCATAGTTTTAGCAAACTATATTTTCTATCAAGAAAGAAAGAAAACAAAAGGAAAAAAGGAAGGAGAAAATGCATGTGCAATGATAAAAAAAAAAGATGGTAAATTCATTTGAGTATAATCCTACCTGTCATAGTCTACCTGCAAATACGACAAAATTATGTGGAAGTGGATAAGAAATAGCATAGGTACTAGAAAAAGAAGCCTGAATTGAACCAGTTCTGCCACTTAAATCACAACATCAGAAATTTATTTCATATAAGGCTCAATCTAAAAAATAGTGATATGAATAATTCCACAAAGTGTTTTGCAAAAGACAAAAATTTTGATCCAAATAGAACAGTTAGTGTAGGACATGAGTCATTGTTCCTGTCTCAACTTTTATTAATTTACTGCAGTTTGCTATTAATATCATTGATGCATAAGGATAATATATATTAATTTATTGCAGATTGCTATTGTTATCATTGATGCATAAGGATAATATATAATAGTACACTATTTCCCCTTACACATATGCACAAACAGGATTTTTATAGAAATAGAGTATATGACATATTAATGAAGTAAATATGAGTGATAATAATTTTTTGCTGTTTAAACATCTGGTAGCCTAGTAGATATAAAGAATTGTAGTTGAATGAAGCATATTAATATATTAATAAGATAGGAAGAATAGGAAATTTCAATATAATGAAATGAAATTATCAGATTAATGAAATTATGCCAAGAGCTAGCAATAGGACAAATTTATCAAGATTATTATAAAAGGGAATACATTTCCAGTTTGCACTTGTAAAAAGCTCAATCACATGTAAGCTCATTGAAAACCAAAGGAAATTCTTATGTATCACATTGAACTTCATTTAACTCAGCCAAATCCTATATAATAGATATAAGGAAGTTTTGAAATGATCTCAAAATAAATAAATGTATCTTAATATATATGTATATATACATATATATGTGTGTGTGTGTGTGTGTGTGTATATATATATATATATATATATATATATATATATATATATATATTCCATCTAAAAGAAAATTTTGAAATCTCTCTTATTGGTTACATTTCTATTATATTTATCAAAATACGATTGTTCTGATCTTGTAAACATTTCATGCAATTCATTGTTAAGGCATAGTTGTTAAGGAGAATGTTTGGCTCCCAAGGAATTTTTATGATAAGAGCGTAATTGTACTTCAAAGTCACTTTTTAAAGTGACTTTGGTAACTGATGTGCTTTAAATAGACTTACTCTTACAAATGTCCTACTGGGGCCTAAAATTTTGGGCTTTATCTTTTACAAATATGTGACTTTCTGACAACCAGACATTGGTAATTAAATATAAGTGCAGTGAAAACATGAGAAGTCATAAATCATAATATGCTTCTTAAATGAGTTTAACGTAATGTGAAAGCATTTTTAAAAACCTGGAGCATGTTAACCTTGTTCAAAACAAAGCAAATGAGGCCTTCTGCATTGAACCTGAGGTATCTTAGCATTATTTTCATCATAGTTGTTTAATTCAGTGATTAAATTCAGTGATTAGTAGAGCAACACAATTTTCTAATTCTTGAAAGATGAAATTAAAAAAAACAAAATCCCATCTGTTATCCCTAGAAGAATTTATCCTAATCATCATCTAATTCTGATATTCAGACTACAGAAAAGCAGTCAGGGAAAAAGGGGAAAAGCTAAATCAAACAATATTACCTTTACAAGAATTATTATGCATCATAGTTTTAAGCTGAATTTATCAATACTTGTGGACAGAGTTCACGGCATTTTTCTGTTTAAGTGGCTATTTGCATACAACTCGATATATTTGCAAAGATTATTTCAAGAAACCTCAGAGGGTTATCATTTTTTTTAACCTGATGTTCTTAGTTTATGACAAAGAGTTTAATATCCATAGGTATTTTCATCTAATGTTGTTAAAGCTAATGATTTATGAAAGGAAATAAAATATATCCAGATTGGGTCTGCAGGAAATAGAAAGCTTAGAATTTTACAATTTGGTGATGGATTTTCTTTTCTCACACATATGAAAGTCCCCCTGGGTCCACATGGAATCATTATAGGATGTTACTCACCATTACTGATAACCCTTGACTTTGGTCGTGCTGTCAAGTGGTAGGATGGGAAACAAGTAGCCTTAGATCCTGATGCCATTACAGACTTTTCCAGTGGGGTTTAGACAGTATTAGTGTTAGGTTACATTTCATTCATCATAATGATGTGAATACAAACAGTGCAGTATAGGACACACACTTCTGAACCCAGAGTATTCTCCTTCACATGGATGCTTTTTGATCTACACTCTGTATTACAGAACAACTTCAGTTTGGCTGGAGGTCTAAGTGAACCTGAGAATCTTGTAATTCACCCACTGTCTCAAACTACACTTCAGATTTTTTATTTATTAAACTTTCTGCTATTCCTTCAATTTTTTTATTTGTGTTCAAGTAGTCTTGAAATCAGAGCGTGGCTTCATAATTCAAAGAGGAATTGGCAAAGAAGAAAAGGCGTCCTTTACTTACTGTGTGCATATTTTAAAGGAAATGGAACCCAAATGTCTTTAATTTATAAGACATAACCGATTCAAATTCAGAAGACTAGTCCCAAACTATTTATTTCCTACTTGGAAGAAGACAATGTTAGTATATGCACATCAATCTAAGTGCCATACAAATTTATCTATGAACTCTAAGAAGATTTGATAAACAGAACACATTTTATGATCCACATTCCTTTGTGTCCCTCAAATTTCAAAAACACAAGCATGCGTGAACATGCACACATACACACACTGACAGATTTTCCCAGTGTATTGACTCTTTTATATTTATTATAGCAAAAATGCATTCAGTTACATGTGGATTTTTTTCAGTAATATATTTCACAGGCAATATATTACTGCCTCTTTTTCTTTTTAGAATAAAGAATGCATTAAATTTTCCAAGTTTTATTCAGTTCTTAATACAAAGGAATGAAGATATGAAATGTATTCTTGATGTGTTTGAATTCTGATTTAGAAATAAGATTTTAAGGAAATTACTTAAAGAGGCCCCACAAAGTACTGCTTAAACTTACCATTGTTGTGTTATATAAGCAGCAAGATTTTCTTCAGGTGTTAGGTTGAGTAAACAAATTGTCAGCCACTATAGTCCAAAGGATTATTGGAGAGTGTTGCAAAGCAATTTGTAATCAGTATTCAGTTCTGACTTCTAAATCAGTGTGGCAGAGGATTATATACAATAGATATTTCAGTATGAAATGACTAATGAGTTTTTCATTTTATTACTGATCAGATTTTTGTTTGTTACTTTTTTTTATGTTTTTAGTCCTGTGATTCTTTTATTGCTTGGTATGAATAATAATTTGTTGTTGATCTTTCTTGTGATTTATAGAGGCAAAATGAATTTCAAACACTTTTTTTTTTATACTGGGGATTGAACTCAGAGTGCTTAACCACTGAGTACATCACCAGCCCTTTTTGTATCTTATTTAGGGGCAAGATCTCACCCAGTTCCTTAGGACCTCACTAAGTTGCTGAGGCTGGCTTTGACTTGTCTCCCAAGCTGCTGGGACTAGAGGGGTGCACCATGACACCTGGCCCCTTCTTTTTTTTTTTATAAACTTCAGAATCCCCCTTCATCTATATGATGGATATTTAGTCCCAGAAGTGTTAAATAACCAACCTCAGGTAGAATATAACTCTATAGACAATGAATTCTTTTTAAAATTAGGATTTAAAGAACACGAATTGAACCAAATTGAAAATAAAACAAGAAACTATTTCTTTGTTTTAAATTTTAAAATTGTATGGAAGATGGGAGAACTTCCATGTGTTATTTAGTTAATTTTAACAGCAAAGTGGTGTAAAGAGTCATGGGATTCTGTTGATGATATATTATCATTTCTATGTTGCTGTAAACTCTAGATTAGTATTTGTAATGGGTTAAGTGGTGATCCGCCAAAATGTGTTTGCATTCTATCTTGGGAACCAAGGAATGTGATTTTCTTTGGGGGAAAAAGGGTTTTTGCAGCTGTCACTTAGAATCTCAGGATGAATCCATCCTAGATTACCAAGGTGAGTCCTAAATCCAGTGACAAGTGTGTTAAAAGAGAAACACAAGGGCAAATGTGGAAAAAGAGGAAGGAGTCAAGTGAAGACAGACCAAGATTAGAGTTATACAGCCACAAGCCGCGGAATGCTGGAACCTTCAGAATGTGGAAGGGTCAAGAAGGAATGTCCGTCAGAGCCTTTGGAACATACTTGACTCTGCCATTATCATAGTTGCTAACTTCTTGGCTCCAAAATTATGAGAATATAAGTTATGTAAGCTGCTAACTTTGTAGCAATTTAGTATGGTAGCCCTAGCAATATAATACAGTACCCATTTGCACAAATTAATGAAAATACAACCTTCAAGTTGTAATTACAGACCAGTAGCTAGGCACAAGCAGGAGAGTTATTTATTTTGATTGCCATCAAATACAGAACACCAGGCACAAATTTAGTAGGTATTTAGTAAAACTAGGTTCTAAATGGCTTCTATCTTTTCTTTTAACACCACAATTCATGTAAAGTAAAAGTGTTAAGGACGGAAGTAAAGCAAATATTTTATATCTTATGGGATTTAAAATATTTTCTTACATATGATAAGAAAGAAAATTTTCAGTGGTTCTAATGTTTCAAGTTTCTGGGAAGTGTGGAATCAACAATGACCCAGGTCAACATTGACAAGGGTCCCTGTGAGAGAATGTGGAAAAAGAGGATGTGGTCAGGTGAAGACAGTCTGAGATTTGAGTTATGCAGCCTCAAGCCAAGGAATGCCTGGAACTTCTAGAATGTGGAAGAGGCAAGAAGGATTGTCCCCAGAAGCCTTATGTATACCTGTCCATTGTGAAAATATACTGTGCAAGGTGTCTTGTCCAAGAAAGGAAAGTTTCATTTGAAAAAAATTGCCCCTTCTTCTTTACCCACCATACCTGTATTAGTTTTCTAAAACAAAATAATACTATCATACACCTTAGCAGCTTAAAACACGTATTTGCTCTCAGGATTTATAAGTTCATTGCCTCATCAAAAAGTTAAAGACTCCCAAAGGATGTGTATGCTAAAGATGCCACCATGTTAGTTGAATACATCCATCTCTCTATGTAATTTGGCCCCCAAAGTTAGTTCCCAAGTCTGTTTCTCAAAGGTTCTGACCTGGCACACCCAATGTGTCCTCAACCAATTGAGTAACAGATATAAGGATCAGATGGAACTCCACAGTTTCTCTTTATTTCCAGGTCAGCTCTATTAGAGAATGAAACTTGACTGCAGGAACAAACTGGGACATTCTGTTCCATCTTCAGCAAGTGAATTTACCCACCCGAACACAAGGAAAGACCAATAAACTCCAGAGCTTAGGGGAAAAAGCTCACCATGGAAGGAAAAAGCACAGAAGAAAGCACAAACTTGATGAGAAGGGTTTTATTGATTCATGCAGGAGAAGTCTTTGAACTCATTAACTTTGCTACACGGGGCACAGGCTTCTGCAAGTAATGATCAGATTGGATAAACAGGCATTCATTGGCTTTCCAGAGGATGTGTCATGAAGTTTTTGCTTCAATTCTGGACAATCAAGTCATTTTGTGCTTTAGGTGTTTTGTTTTTAATAAGTCATAACAATTGTTGGCAGAATAACTTAACAATAACTACTAGTTTTGGCTGAGTAGTTAAGTTGGAATAAACTAATTACAAGATATTTTTCCCTCATGTATGATTGTGGTTTAAAGCATTGTTATGTATGCTGCTGAAATTTGAATATTGTACAACAATTTTTATATAAAGGTGATAAGAGAAACCAGGAGTATTTCCATGCGAGAATAGTTTAGCTGGCTAGACTTGGAAGAGGTATGACATTATTTTTCCATAGGCAGAAATCCACAAATACCTATGAAAACTGTGGAACTCCTTTGAAGTTGGCTACTAATTTAAAAACTTAAAATATTGAAAAAGAATTTATCTAATAATGAATTTATAACATAAAATATTAATAGTATATAATGTTAATATACAATATAATGCATAATGCATAGAATTGTCCCTTGAAAAAAAAAGTTTTATAAAATTTCTCACACTAACAGAAACTTGAAAAACATTGTTCAGTGAACACATTTATTCCCCCACCTATATTAATCTTTTGGTTGGTTGGTTGGTTTTCCTGGAATGCTCAGTATCAGTGATAAAGATCTTACTAAAATTATCCTCAAAGAATTAGAGACCAAAAAAATCTCTATGAATCTAACTTGACGAGTATGAAGAAATACCAGGGTTTCTCAAAAGCCAGCCACAGGGGTTATGACTCTTTGTCACCTATTATACACTTTCGTGCCTCAGGGTTGTCAACACTTGTATTCATCTAAAATAAAGTCCAAACATGACTTTATGTGGTACTGGGAATTTATCTGCTGTCATATGCAGTCTCCTTCTTTCCCTTGTTTGACTTTTAACTGGAACTGATTCTCACAATGAGCATTTCCTAGTCTCCTTTGTGACTTGGAGGGAGCACTTTAATTTTGAAGTGAAAGAATATTATACTCATTCTATCTTTTGTGCTTCACAGAGTATGAGTAAGCTTGTTTCCAGATTCCTACTGGAGAATATGTGACATCTTTATCCTTGATAATGATTTAATCTGTTAATGGACATGCATGAAATTCTAGTTTAAAATTTGTTAGTAGCTTGGGGAAAAGTATATATTTTATGTAGTTACCTCATCTCTAGAGATTTTAGTATTTTGGAGCAAAATATCAACTCCCATGGGCAAATTAGTAAATAAATCCCATTCCTATGTATCTCAACAAGAAAATAATTTTATTAAAGAGTATAGTATAGCTTTGAAATCAGATCAGAGCAAGCAAAAACAAGGCTTGGTAAATGTTAACTATTACTTATTTAACCCTCTCTAAATCTCACACTCTTTCTCTCACTGATTTTCATGAAACAATGCTCTCCTAAAGATTGTAACTTCTCTCTGAGCTTTATTATGAAACCACTTTTCATTTTAAGTAAAGTATATCTTTACATATAAGATAAATATACTTATATTTTCTTTCTCTCTTGTTCTATAATTTATCTTCACAGTCACCCACAGCTTTAGTTTTATTTGCATGATACATGCTAATAATGGCCGAATTTCTACTTCCAGATCTGTGTTCTTTTGAGCTGGACTTAATTGAGTTTTGAGTTGGACATTTGAGTATTAATTCTTTAGATTTATTAACTTTGACTATCAAAGGTCAGCATTCAGACGCCTCTGTATCCAAGAGGAGATGCCCTAGATAATTAGGAGATAGTAAAAAACTTTAGCTACTTCACTTAGATTCTCAGCGTATGGTTAGAAACTTAAGGGGGATGAATCTCACAAAAATAAAGGGAAGATTAGTGGAGTAGAGGAAGGAGATTGAGGGGAAGGAAAGAGGATTAGGAAAAGGAAGAAATTGTGAAGTGAATTTGAAAAATTATATTATGCATATATATGAATATACCACAGTGGATTGCGCCTTTAGATCTATTAATAAAGCACCAATTAAAAAAAATAAACAAATAGAAGGAAAACCAGTAGAGGAAAGGTAACTGGGGGAGGGAAGACAGGAGGGAAAAAGGAAGCACTGGGGACTGAAATGGAGCAAATAAAATTCCATGCATGTTTGAACATGTTGAAATGAACCACATTATTATATATAACTATGAAGCATAATACAAGCATTTTTAAAATGTGGGTGCCGCAGTCTGGCTGGGCACAATCAGAAGCCACTTGTCAAAAGAAACTAACTTTATTTTTAGAACCACACACGCCAAACAAAACAGCCTCTCAGGAAAAATCCTCAGAGCCTCAACTGCCACCACTGGCTTTCCACAAGCCTCTCTCTCCCACACAAGCTTCTCTCCACCTCCCACCATCCTCCTGCTCTTGAGGCCGATTGGCTGGGTCACGTGGGCGGAGCCAAAAAAGTCCCCCAATGAGCAGCTCCGTGGTCTGAAAGGGCAGGGAAACAGCCCAATGAGCATCACCGCAGAGGAGCCAATCAGCTAGATGTTGCTGGGGCCGCTGTGAGCCAATCATCAGCCGGCAGCTGGAAGTTTGCTGGCAGCTGGAAGTTTGCTGGGGCCCCTTCGGCTGTGGCTCTCAACATCTCCCCCTCTCTGTTTAAACAACAAGCATGTGGCTTAGGGACCGTGCCTGCCTTAGGTTGTCCAACAGTACATATGGTCCTTAGGTTGGTACCATTGCAATTGGATCTTACCCGTCACTGACTACCGGTCCAGTATACAGCCACACCTGTGGAGAGGTCTTTGTACCAGCGGGGGGGTGAGATTCTTTGCCTCACCTCTGTTGGTCCCCAAATTTTAGCTGGACGATCATGACAAGCAGAAGGGAGGAAGATACACCAAGCCAATTGACGGCTCCTTTTGGAAAAATTGTACCACCAATGACATCATCAGCAAAAATACCCCAACACTACCACAAGTCGCTGCACCAACAGATAGTTCACAATGCATACAGGTGAGCTCACAATGTGTCCAGGCAAGTTCTGCAAGCAGTTCAGTGATGGCTATTGTAGAAGCTGTAGATTGGTTTTATCTTTGACTTCACCAGCACTGGGATGAAGATAGGAATTCTGGCAATAATGGCTAAAGAAAAAATTATGTAACATTACAGAAGGCACTAAAAGAAAACAATTTTCTTAACAATTTACATTGTCTTCACCGGCACTGGGATGAAGATAGGAATTCTGGCAATAATGGCTAAAGAAAAAATTATGTAACATTACAGAAGGCACTAAAAGAAAACAATTTTCTTAACAATTTACATTGTCTTCACCGGCACTGGGATGAAGATAGGAATTCTGGCAATAATGGCTAAAGAAAAAATTATGTAACATTACAGAAGGCACTAAAAGAAAACAATTTTCTTAACAATTTACATTGTCTTCACCGGCACTGGGATGAAGATAGGAATTCTGGCAATAATGGCTAAAGAAAAAATTATGTAACATTACAGAAGGCACTAAAAGAAAACAATTTTCTTAACAATTTACATTGTCTTCACCGGCACTGGGATGAAGATAGGAATTCTGGCAATAATGGCTAAAGAAAAAATTATGTAACATTACAGAAGGCACTAAAAGAAAACAATTTTCTTAACAATTTACATTGTCTTCACCGGCACTGGGATGAAGATAGGAATTCTGGCAATAATGGCTAAAGAAAAAATTATGTAACATTACAGAAGGCACTAAAAGAAAACAATTTTCTTAACAATTTACATTGTCTTCACCGGCACTGGGATGAAGATAGGAATTCTGGCAATAATGGCTAAAGAAAAAATTATGTAACATTACAGAAGGCACTAAAAGAAAACAATTTTCTTAACAATTTACATTGTCTTCACCGGCACTGGGATGAAGATAGGAATTCTGGCAATAATGGCTAAAGAAAAAATTATGTAACATTACAGAAGGCACTAAAAGAAAACAATTTTCTTAACAATTTACATTGTCTTCACCGGCACTGGGATGAAGATAGGAATTCTGGCAATAATGGCTAAAGAAAAAATTATGTAACATTACAGAAGGCACTAAAAGAAAACAATTTTCTTAACAATTTACATTGTCTTTAAGAGAATTATTAAATATAATGAAAAGGAAAGGTGAAAGTAAACAAACAGATCTGTTAACCTTCTTTTTTGTTTACATATTAAAACAATCCTCAACAGTTGTTTACCCAATTTAAATTAAACCATATAAATCACGTGAAAAAAAAAATTTTGGATCCATTTTATCATGAGCGCTCATCATATATGATATATGGACATACATACATTCAAACATATAACACAAAACACAAGTGTGCACACATAATATAATACATACAACACATAACATTATAGTAAAGGCCTTATAACTTTTTACAGGTGAAATCTCCATTGCAATGTTTAAAAACTCTATAGTCAAAAAATAGAACTGATCAGCAAAACATTAACCTAGGTCTGTATGAGCTCAAAAAACAAAATAGAACTTCATGATATGGCAAAGGGCAATAATAAAATAGATATTGAAAAAAGCATCCTGGTTCTGTTGCAGATGTAAGAATAGCCAAACTGGAGTTTTGGATATCAGTTGTTATGGATTTGAGCCAAATCATCTTCTTTTTGGTCTGTAGAAATCGCTTTAGTTAATCTTTCTGGAATCCAAATCGGCTGCTGTTCTCCCTGTGGAAACACATAAACAGACCCCCGACTCCAGACAATCACTGGGTCAGGACCTTGGTTAATCTCTCTGGAATCCAAATCGGCTGCTGTTCTCCCTGTGGAAACACACAAACAGACCCCCGACTCCAGACAATTACTGGGTCAGGACCTTTCCATTGTCCTGTTAGAATATCCTTCCAAAGTACCTTGGGCTTATGTACATTTTTTGGACACATATGCCTTTCCGCAGCACTAAGTCCTGATGAATCCAAATTTAAAAAGTTTAGAGTAAAAAGGGTTATTTTAAGTTTATCTTTGGGGAATATATACCCCTTCCCAATTCCTTCTTTTTGCTTTAATAAGTACATTTTAATAGTTTGATGAGCTCTTTCAACTATGCCTTGTCCCTGTGGATTGTATGGGATTCCTGTTATATGAGTAATGCCAAATGTTGAGCAAAATTGTTTAAAAGAGGTAGAAGTATAACCAGGGGCATTATCTGTTTTTAACTGTTTTGGAACACCCACAGTGGCAAAATTTTGTAAGCAATGAGCTATAACATCTTTAGTTTTTTCTCCGGCATGAAGGGAGCCCATCAAAAATCCAGAAGAAGTATCAACTGTAACATGCAAATATTTTAATTTTCCAAATTCTGGCAAGTGTGTGACGTCCATCTGCCAAATATGGTTAGGTATCAATCCTCTAGGATTGACTCCAAGATTAACTTGTGGTAAAAAGGTCACACAATTTTGACATTGTTTTATTATTTGTCTAGCTTGTTCCTTAGTTATTTTAAAACGCTTTTGTAAAGTATTAGCATTGACATGGAACTTTTTATGAAAATTTATAGCTTCTTCTAGTGTAGAGAAAATATGTATGTCATGTGTAGTTTTATCTGCTAAATCATTGCCCAAACTAAGGGCTCCAGGCAATCCTGTATGTGCCCTGATATGTCCTATAAAGAATGGATCTTTTCTGTCCCAGATTAGACTTTGTATAGTGGAAAGCAAAGAGAAAACAGTAGAAGAAGGGGAAATCCTACCAGCATCTTCAAGAGATACTATAGCATTAACTACATACTGACTATCAGAAAATAAATTAAATACAGAATCTTTAAACATCACAAAAGCTTGTAAAACTGCATTAAGCTCTACCTTTTGAGCTGATTGTTTGGGTACTAAAAATGTAAAAGTTTGATCAGGGGTAACTACTGCTGCTGTACCATTATTTGACCCATCAGTGAATATATTTGGAGCATTCATGATAGGTGTTTTTCTTGTCATTTTTGGAAAAATTACAGGATGCAATGACCAAAAAGACAATAAAGGATTAGATGGTAAGTGGTTATCAAATGAAACATTAGATTTGCACATGATTATTGCCCAAGTATTTAACTCATTAGCTAACTCATCAATTTGATTCATAGTATATGGAGTAATAATTTTATTGGGAGAAATTCCAAACACTCCCTTTGCTGCTTTTATTCCTTTGAGTATTAATTGTCCTACAGCCTCAGGATACCTAGTAAGAATAGTGTTAGGAGAATAAGATAAATGTATCCATAATAATGGACCTTCTTGCCAAAATACTCCTGTAGGAATATTTTTTGTTGGTAGTACAATAAATAATAAAGGCAAACTTATATCAATTCTATCCAAATGCATATTTTCCATATATGTTTCAATGATTTTTAATGCCTTTCTTGCTTCAGGCGTTAACATTCGGGGTGAATTTGGATCTGATGGACCTTTTAGGATATCAAATAAAGGTCCCAACTCTCCTGTTGGTATACCTAAATAAGGCCTTATCCAATTTATGTCTCCTAATAACTTTTGAAAGTCATTAAGTGATTTGAGTTGATCTACTCGTATTTGAATTTTTGGTGGACGGACCATGGTTGAGGATAATAGAACTCCTAAATAATTAATTGGAAAATTTAATTGTACTTTATCTATTGCTATCTCTAGATTATAATTTTTTAATAAGTTTGTAAGTGTGGCATAACATTCTAGCAATGTGTTTTTATCTTTGTGTGCTAATAATACATCATCCATATAGTGAAATATTTGTAGTTCAGGATTTTGATTTCTAAGTGGCTGGATTACTTTGTTAACATAAATTTGACACATAGTTGGGCTGTTAGCCATCCCTTGAGGGAGTACTTTCCATTCATATCTCTGATCAGGACCTTCATGATTCAGTGCAGGGATAGTAAATGCAAAACGTGGACTATCCTCAGGATGAATTGGAATTGAAAAAAAACAATCTTTAATATCTATAACTAAAACATACCAGGTTTTTGGCAAAGCAGACAATTGAGGAATCCCTGATTGAGCAGGTCCCATAATAACCATCTCATTATTAATGGCTCTTAAATCTTGCAATAATCTCCATTTACCAGATTTCTTTTTGATGACAAAAATGGGAGTATTATGGGGAGATACAGAAGGTTGTATATGTCCTTCTGCTAATTGTTGTTTGACCAGGTCATGGGCTGCTTGTATCTTTTCTTTAGTCAGGGGCCACTGAGGAACCCATACTGGTCTTTCTGATTTCCAAGTAATTTTTATTGTCTCAGTGGCCCTTTCTGAAAATCCAACCCATGTCTGTCTGTTCCTTGATCTATTTGTATTGGTGCTGCTATACCTTGTTCTTGTTTTTCTAATCTTTTTCCTTTCCTAAAACCTTGTCTAGTCATAATAGTGGGTGCATTTTGGTTGATGTTATTTGTTAATGTCAAACCTAATTGATCTAGGACATCTCGTCCCCATAAATTTACGGGAAGATGATCCAATACATATGGCTGTATAGTTCCTTCACATCCTTCAGGATCCTTCCAATCTAATACCATTGCACTTCTATGGGGATTAGTCGCCACTCCTAGGCCTCGAAGCGTTTGAGTGGCTTGTTGTAATGGCCAATGTTTTGGCCATTCTTGACGAGAGATGATGCTAAGGTCTGCACCTGTATCCAGTAGCCCATTAAATTCATGTCCTTGAATATTTAGTTTTAGCATGGGGCGAGAATCTAAATTTAAAGAAAGCATAGCCCAATCTACACCTGTGGAGCCTAATCCCTTGGAACCTCTTTCTACAGTACGACTGGAAAATTTATCATGTAGGCTGGGTATTATTAGTAACTGTGCTATTCTATCTCCTGGTGAAATTACTGATATACCCTTTGGAGAACTGGCTATAATTTTTATTTCACCTTCATAATCGGGATCAATTACCCCAGGACTTATCATAAGTCCTTTTAGAGTAGAAGAGCTGCGTCCCAATAATAAGCCTACTGTTCCTTTGGGAAGAGGTCCTTTCACCCCTGTGGGAATGATTTGAACTCCCATCTCTGGAGTTAGTACTGCTCTGGCGGAGGCGCAGATGTCCAACCCTGCGCTCCCTCTGGTTTGTCTGATGAGGGATCTGATGGACAATGTGTCCTGGGCACTACCCTGATGGGGTTGCTGGGTTCCTCCAGTGCTCCGTATATTTGTGGTTTTGGGCCCCGGAGCATTGGGCCCCCCTGTCCATTTTTTGGCAATGGAGCCCGATGCCTTTCTCCACGATATCGTGGATAAACACCTGGTCCTTGTTCGTTTTTTGATAATGGAGTACCCTCTATGGTGGTTTGAGAACGGCATTCATTAGCCCAATGTCTCCCTCTACGGCATCGTGGGCAAATACCTGGTATTCTACTCCTTTGATACCTAGTTTTGTTAAACCCTCCTCCAATGGGGCAATTCCTTTTAAAATGTCCTGTTTGTTCACAATTGTAGCATGTTCTTGGCCTGGCATCTAAAGCCTGTTTTACTGCAGCTGCCACAATTTGCCCTTGTTCATTAATGTCTCTGGCATCTAAAGCCTGTTTTACTGCAGCTGCCACGACTTGCTCTTGTTCATTAATGTCTCTACATAATTTAATATATGTGTTTAAATCTTCATGTTTCCATGGTCTAATGATATCTCTGCACCAACGATTCGCTTGCTCATAAGCCAGGTGTTTTAGTAATGGCATTGCTTGTTCTGTATTCCCAAAAACTCTGGTAGCTGTTTGAATAAGCCTATCTACAAATTCAGCATAAGGTTCATTAGCTCCTTGTATTACCTTAGATAATTGACCTTGTAAACCTCCATGTCCTTGTAAAGTCTTCCATGCCTTAATTGCATCTACAGCAATTTGTGCATATACACCAGGATCATATGCAATTTGTTGCTGCTGATCCTCATAAGGTCCCTTTCCTAACAACATATCTAGATTTCTCTGAGGATAACCAGCTGCTGCATTTCGCCTAGCCGTCTCCTTGCAAAATTCCTCATTGGCAACCTTCCATAACAGGTATTGTCCTCCATTTAGCACAGCTTTACACATATTAGCCCAATCTGCTGGCGTCATGTTCAAGTTGTTAATGGATTCGACCATGCTTACAGTGAAGGGTGCTTGAGGACCATAGGTTGTTACAGCCTCTTTTAGCTGCTTCACTGTTTTGAAATTTAAAACTTGGTAAAATCGCTGCCCTCCTGCCTCAAATACAGGGCATGTTAATATTTGAGATCTTGTCTCAGGATCCCAACTATCAACTGCGGGGGTTGGGGACCTCCCAGCATATGGAGGTGGCCTTGTTAGTTGGACACTTACGTCCTCTGGTGATAGAAAGGTGTTAGTAGCAGTCTCCTGTAGAGGTGGTGCTGTTGGTTGGACACTTACACCCTCTGGTGATAGAAAGGTGTTAGTAGCAGTCTCCTGTTGTAACTTTCCCCCTGATGGCTTTTTCTGTTTTACACTTTCTTTCTCTGTCTGACTAGCTTGAGAGGCCTTCTCTTTTACTTGAATCTTTTCCTCTGTCTGACTAACTTGAGAGACCTTCTCTTTTACTTGAATCATTATGTCTTCTTCTTCCTCTACCATTGTCTGAACTGAAGGCTTTGGACTAAGCAAACAAGATATGAACGTCCACAATGGCAATGTGCCAACTGGCAGAGTCCCTGGGCTTTTCTTTTCTATTCTTTTTAAATCTTCACCATGATGGTTCCATTGGTGCTGATAACGCCAAGGTCGCGGGTTCGATCCCCGTACGGGCCACCAGACTGCGGCATGTGGGGAAAATAATGGCAATTAAAGAAAAAGCACTTTCAAAAGTCCTTGTAATGAAAGAAGATATTAAAATATTTGTTAATTTAATAAATTAATAGCATTTTATTGCCTTTTTTTGCATGATAAATTATCACTTTGTTCAAGTAGTCATTACTGAAATTATAATGTTCATATATATATATATATATATATATATATATATATATATTTATATATTTATGTGTCTGTTACAGTTTGGATTATGATCATCTCAGAATAGTACATAACTCTATTCACATCTCTATTTACAGTACTCACTGTTACTGATTGCTGTATGGTTACTTAAAGTGTTTACAGGTGAACTTAAAGAAAAAAGAAAACTCTTAGCTCAAGTAATTTAAAAAACTGCTACCAGTTTTGATATAACTTTGTATCAACCTATTGGAAGGTTGGCCTAGAAACAGTCATTGATCAAAATAGAGAAACAGAAGACAAATTATCTGATCCAAAGGGATGTAATCAACATAGGTGTACTTTTTTTTTTGGTACTGCAGATTGAACCCAGGGGCACTTAACCACTGGGGCACATCCCCAGCCCTATTTTGTATTTTATTTAGAGACAGGGTCTCACTGAGTTGCTTAGCACCTCACAGTTGCTGAGGCTGGCTTTGAACTCTCAATCCTCCTCCCTCAGAGTCCCAAGCCACTAGGATTACAGGCATGCGCCATGGTGCCTAGCTCAACATAGGTTTTATTTTGACTAGTTTCAGGGTTAAAAGTATCTTCTGGATTTGGTGCAGGAAAATCCAGGAACAAGAATTATATGGGTAATCCCATTACTTTGAGTGAGAGGACATGGTTTTGATCAGAATAACTATTCATTTTAAAATAGTGTTTCAGTTCACAAACAGAAGTACAGAGGTAGAGAGTGCAAGCATCCTCCCTTGAAGACAAAGATGTCGACTGTTAAACCAGGCATGGGATCTGAGCACTGTTATAAATCTAGCAAGGGAATCACAGGACTAATTTGGATCTTGAGCCAGTTTAATTATGGAGTGCTATGGTTTGGATATGAGATGTCCCCCAAAAGCTCTTGTATTAATGCAGGAAATTCAGAGGTAAAATGATTGGATTTTGAGAACTGTAGCCTCATCAACCCATCCTAGTTTGAATGAGTTGGGTGCTAACTGTAGGCAGGTGGGACATGGCTGGAGGAGGAGTGTCACTGGAGCCATGCCCTGGAATGTTTCATCTTCCCTGTGGCCTCTTCCCCATTTTCTTCTCTCTTTCTGCTTTCTGGCTGCCATCAGGTGAGAAGTAGTACCTCCACCACACACTTTTACCATCATGTTCACCCTTACCTTAGGCCCAGAACAATGAAGTGACTAAGAAGATAAGAGAAAATTGCCTTATCAGGCTTCTTGGTGTTCACAGTTCAGCCACAGAAACTTCTGTACACAAAGGTTTTATTAAATCTATGTCAGCGTCTTGGTATGAAGCCAGAAGCCAGGAAGATGACTTTGTTTTCAGGGTAAAAGTAAGAGTGTAAAAACTTACAAGATGTGTTAGAAGATGAGAATTAAACAAAAAGAATAAAAAGCTTTTAGAATAAATAATATCAATAATTCCAGCAATGTAATATCCAGCTCCCTAAAGAAATGATGATATGAGGTTACTCTACTTTTACATTATTTTATAAACCTTTATTACAGAACAAAAATTATATTTCTTCCATGAATTTGTTTTTTTCTTTCAATTAGAATTCAAAATATAATGTCTGTTGTGTTTTTCCTTTTCTAAACATATCACTTGTGAATTCTTAATTTCTTACTTTTGTCTCATGGCGGGACTTGAAGAACTTTGCTACATTTTAGTGTCTTTTCCATAAGGAAATTGTAAGCATAGTGGTATGATGATTTTATTATTTGTATCTCCTTTGGGTCTTTCCTAAATTCATCTGTGTGGCACAGCCTGATAACTGATACTACTACTTTTCTTCCTAAGAATCCAGGAAGACATTTCCAGTCTCCCTTAAAATTAAGTTGTATAGTCATGTGACTAGATTCTGATTTCTGTAATGTATCTGCAACTTATATTGGCCTTTGCAGGGTCTGTGTTCTCAGCTTCCCTCTCCTGTACTTCAACTATGATCCTGGAGGCCATATATTTGAGATGGCAGGGTATAAGATGGAGGAGACTCTATGTCACCACTTGTCCAACCCATGTCAGATTCTGATGAGCAAGAAATAAGCCTTCATTGTGTTAAGCCATTGGGTTTGCATGGTTATACATCATAAACACTAGCATTTGTTAATTTGACTATTACTTCTAGATTGAGTTAAATGTCTTCTATTTTGACATAGCAACACCTGTATTTATATATGTGTTACTCAGCTTTTCTTCATAATGACCAAAATATCTGATGAGAGAAATTTAGATGAAAAGTTTATCTGGGGCTCTTCAGTTTCAGAAGTCTCAGTCTATAGTTGGTTAACTCCTTCACTCAGTCCTGAGATGAGGCAGATCATCATTCATGGTAGAATAATATGGTAGAGGAAAGCTTCTCAGTTCGTGGCAGCCAGAAAGTCAGGGGGTGGGGGTGGGAAAGACAATGACAGAGAGACAGAGAAGAGAGTGAGCAGCAGATATAGTCCAAGGCCATGCCCTCAGTGACCTACAATCTCCTGTTATACCCCATCTACCTACCTCAAAATTTTAATCCATCAAGTAGATTAATTCACTGATGAAGTTATAGCTCTCATAATTCAAGCTTTTCACCTCTGAACACTGCTGCATTGCCTAACACATAAGCTCTTTGGGGAACATTCCTAGATCTAATCATAACAATATCTTTTTTAATCTTTATTCTAGTATCTTTAAAAAATATTTTTAGTCTCTCTCTCTCTTGCAAGGCAAGTGTTTTGCCTCTGAGCTACATGCCCTTTTTTTTCTCTCTTTTCTCCATTTCTCTTTTTCTCCGTTATTCTTTCCCTCTTGTAATTTCTTTAAGTTTAGGGACTTTGCAAAGCAATGTGTATATGGCAAGTGATCAGAAAGCACAAAATATAATTAGCGAATAAATCTTTACATCCATTGAATTAAAAAATGAATATTTTAAAAGTATAAATTGTTTTAGTCAATTTTGTTGCTGCTGTGACTAAAAGACCTGTTATGGATTGGATGTGAGGTGTCCCCAAAAAACTCACGTGTGAGACAAAGCAAGAAAGTTCAGAGAAGTGATTGGGTTGAAAGAGTCTTAATCCAATCAATGAACTAATTCCCTGATGGGATTAACTGGGTGGTGACTGAAAGCCAGTAGTGTGAGGCTGGAGGAGGTGGGCCATTGGAGGAGGTGGGCCATTGGAGATGTGGCTTTGGGGTATATATTTGTATCTGACTCATGGAGATATCTCTTTCTGCTTCCTGGTCATCATCTACCACACTCTTCATCCATGATGTTCTGTCCACCTGGAGCTCTGAGAAATGGAGTTAGTGTTCTATGGACTAAGATCTCTGAATCTGTGAGCCCTCCAATAAACTTTTTCTTCTCTACAGTTGTTCTGGTTGGGTCTTTTAGTCACATCAGTGAAATAGCTGACTAAAACAAGACCTAACAAGAACAACTTTAGAAGAGAAAAAGTTTATTTGAAGGCTCACTGTTTCAGAGGTCTCAGTCCATAGACAGCTGGCTCAATTCTTTCAGGGTTGAGGTGAGGCTGAACATCATGGCAGAAAAGTGTGGTGGAAGGAGGCAGCCCACATGATGTTCAGAAAGCAGAGAGAAAGGCTCCACTTACTAGATACAAAATATATAACCCAAAGGCTAACCCCCAATGACCTACCTGCTCCAGCCACTCCCTACCCACCTTCAGTTACCACTCAGTTAATCCCATCAGGGGAACATTGCACTGATTGGGTTAAGGCTCTCATAACCCAATTATTTTTCCTCTAAACTTCTTTTATTATCTCACACATGAGCTTTTGAGGAACACCTCATATCTAAACTATAACACTAAAGCAGAATGCTTGGGATTCTATTAGTAAATATTATTAGTTCAAATATTATACTTCTATGATTTGTAGATAAAGTAGCATTAAATTAAAATTTACACTTTATTTTTACATTGTTCTATTCTTTAGATGTTACTATAGAACTTGTAATCTGAGGCAGACACTTCAAACTTTAATAAGAATGCAGAAATAAGTTAGGCATTACAAAAATCATCATCTTTGTGCCATACAGTTTACTCCTTTTAAATACAGATTTTATAATGCAGTATTATGACAAGAAATAAGAAAAAAAGTGCTTTAAATGCCAGAAATTTTTAGGATTTCTAAGAAACCAAGAAGAGATGATAGAATCTAAAAGTGGCTCAGTAACCTAGAATGTAAGTGAAAGCCTGAGGGAGATAGCACAGAATGAGACAGCAACATTGCACTGCTCCAGGACTAAAAGGAAGCAGCTGCAGACAGGAACCACTGGGTGCAATTCAGAGAAAATCTGCTTGGTCATCAAAACTGTTGAAGATAACAGCACAGTGTTCTGCATCTAAACTCTCATTGGTACATGGCATAAGGGCATTTTTCTAACATACGAAAACTCAGTTCATTAGCAAAACACACTCTGAAAGAAACTACTACCAGGATAACTCTATCAGTACTCAAAATGCTTGCCTAACATGCATGAAGCCCTGAGTCCAATCCCCAGCAGCACATGAATGAATGAATAAATAAATAAATGTGAATTCAATACCAGTGACATATTAAAACAAAACAAAACAACAACAAAAAAACATAGTAATGCACCAATGATGAAAAAGTGAAAAAAAAAGTTGTCTAAGTATTATTTGAAAAAAATACAGAACAATCGTGTTTTTGCTTAAGATACAAACATTAGCTGCACTAACTGAAAACACTAAAAATAGTAGTTTATTTTTGTTCTATTATAAATCAAGTGTGAAGAAATAAAAGTTGACTTGAAGCTTTCCATAGAAAACTTGAAGCTTCATTTCATACTAGAGATAAAGAGATAATGTAAAGAGACAGATGGAAAATTCACTCCTTCTGTACAGGGCATTCTTGTGAATGAATGAAATGGGGGTGAGGAGAGGACTTTACAAATAAAACTTAGACACCCATGGTAAGAAAAAAAAGTATATCATAAGGAAGAGCCAGCCAGCAAGGGGCATGTACAAATGGCCTTTAGACCCTTCAGACCAATCTGTCAGAGCAGATGTGCATGACAGAATCCATTGTGACACAGAATTATGGGAAAAAGCAAACAAACAACCTTTCCTCATTGGTATTGAAAGACATTCATTTGTAAAAGCCTATACAACAACAAATCTTGTTTTGTTTGTTTATTTTTGAGAATGATGTTGTATTTATTTCCAAGGATTGCTTCAACAAATTACGACATACTGGTTTGTGGCTTCAAACAAAAAATGTATTCTCTCATGGTTCTGAATTCAAGAAGTCCAAAAACAAGTTATTGGTCAGGATTTTATCCCTATGCATTCCAATTGCTAAAAGGGAGAATCCTTCCTTACCTCCTTTAGCTTCTGGTGTCTCCCAGCAATTCTTCCTGTACCCTGATTTGTGGCAGTGAAGGTTTACTTCCTGCCTCCAACTTCATATGAACTTACTACCTGTGCCTTCTCCGAGTCTCTGTAGGTCTACATTACTTCCTCTTTTTGTAAAGACATGAGCACTGGATGTAAGGCCCACCCTGATCTTATGACCTCATCTTAAATTTGATTATGTGAAGAACTTGACCTCATTTCCACATAGGGCCACATTCACAGACACCTGGAGTTAGAACTTCAATATGTGACTTGGGAAAAACCATTCAATCCACAACAGAATGTAAATGCTTTTGTTGATTTGAAAAATAGACATTCTCATAATTTGTTGTCAAGGATTTGGCAACATTTCTGGAGGAAATTTTGCAATAATTATCCAGAGATGGAAAATGTTTATGTTCTTTGGCAAAATGAGTATTTCAATTTCTCAAATGCATTTTGAAATATGTCTCCTCAAGCAATAATATCAGAAATAAGTTGTAAAAAATACCTATGTACAAAGATAACCAATGCAGCTACATGTATAATAAAAGAATACCTTTAAATGCAAAGTATTTATATAGTATTAAAGACTTTAAATGATTAATCAAATAATTTTAATATATAAGAAGTGCTAATGGAATATTTTAAAATGAAACAGTAATTATAAAACAGTTTTTATTTTAGATGTGATATTCATATCTTCAGAGGGGTCACTCTAGGTGGACTTTTGCATATATTTTTTTCAAATGTTTGCCAATAGGTATACACATGTGTTACTTTCACAAATCAGGAAAATAAATAAGACAGTGTTGTTTAAAAGCCACCTGTTCTTGTGTTCATTCCAGTTGCAATGACCTCTCACTCTCCAATAACAATAAATTATATCTCTTCATCTGCTTTTTTTGTCTTCTGTTTTCCTGAATTATAATCATGTCTTTCCTCTGGTTCTTTTGATCAACATTGTTATTGTTTTTCATGTCCTACTGAAATAATAATGTACTGTGTCTGACTACTGTATTAATCAGGGTTCTCTAGAGAAACAGAATCAACATCTATCTAGATAATTATAAAAAGAATATAAATAGGGGATTTATTAGATTAGTTTACACAACCAGAAGCTAGATAATCCCACCATGGTCATCTGTAGAGCTGGAGGAACCAGTAGCTGCTCAGTCCAAGAAGCTAGAGCTTCAGAACAAGAGGGATCAATGATGTAGCCACAGTCCAGACTGAAGGCCTGGAAATTCCCTAGAGAACCACTGATTAATCTGCTTTGGAAAAGTAAAAAGCTGGAGTCTGATGGCCTCAGGCAATCACAGCAATGATCAAAGAACCCACTCAAGAAGAATACAATTGCTTGCATCCTTCCTTGTTCCTCCAATTTTTGTTCTGTCTGGAACCCTGACCTACTGAACTGTGTTACCCACACTTTGAGTGGGTCTCTATCTCAGTTTGCTGTCCTACATGCCACTCATTCCTAGAAATATCTTCATTGACACACCCTGAAGCCTCTGAAATATAGGCACCCCATCATACAATCAAGTTGATCATTCAGATTAACCATCACAACTAAAGATCTGCTCAAGGAAATAGAAAGTGACTCTGAAAAATATCTATGTTAAAAAAAAAAGCTTAGAATGCTATCAAAACAAGACACACTCCAACAACCTTCTGAGATATTTCGTTCTTTCACAGGAGGGGGAAAAATACTATCAATGAAATCTTAGCAATTCAGCCAAGGCAAGAAGAAAAGAGACAAGGAAGAACATAATCCCAAAATGGAAAAGTGAAGACTTGAGGGGCTAAAATGCACCCAGAAGTATTCAGTTATTTAACTATAACAGAGTATTTTCAAACATTTTGTGCTATTCTTGTTTCAGTACAAGATATAGCCTAAAATGTAGACTCCATAAAGAACTCACAAATGAATACCTGCTGACAATGTACTGAGCACTATGGACCCCTGTCTGGACAATCCACTCCACTCGACTGCAGTGCAGAAGTTGGCAAATCCCATCGGGAAAAATAGCGTAACATGCAGAACAATGTATGGGAAATTTAGATTAACTTTGAAAATAAGTTACTGTATTATTAATGTAACATAGGATGATGAATTCAAAAGAGGATCTGAGAGCATAAATTTGGAATTGTGCATCAGTGACGAGATAAGCACCAAGAAAACCTGCAGCAGAGGGAAAAGCTTGAAGGGAAGAATGAGCCATGGACCAATCACTGACTGTAGCAATTTCTGTGTTGTGAAATGTGCCCTGATGGCTTGCAAAGAGATGACAACCTGGTTGATGAACCTGACATATTGGTGATAACATAATGACATATCTTAGATACCTTGTGAATCTCAATGCTTCTCTAAAAAACTCATGATTTAAAGTCTTCAGAAGTATTTATAGAATATTTTGCTGAATTGAAGTTGTGTGTAGATAGCTGTCTAAGTGATACACAATTGCAGTGGGGTACTATTGCTTTTAAATTGGTCACACATTTTTTTCTAACATTAGGGGTTATTGATAATTACTTGTGGTTTAAAAAGAGATTTATAGAAAACAAAATATTATATTATTCTTCTTATACTGGATTATAAAACTTTAACAAAAATAAGTTTGCCAAGTGTAGGCCAGTGTGGGAAGTATGTGTGTTTTCCTGTGCTTTGGCAGAGCAGGTAATAGGCACATAGCTTCTGGAGGGAAGATACTATCTCTGTGAGTAGGACAATCTTTATTAAGGAAATTTGTCTCTGACTTTTATTAAAAAGAAACATAAAAAATATTCACCAGTAATATGCAAATCAATAGGTTCGTTCTAGTGTAGCTTATAAAATTCTCAAATTAGAAAAATAATTCAATATCCAAAACCAGGCCTTAGATGTTAAAAATTAAATGTATGAATTAATAATAATTAAAAAATAATTATCTATAAGTAGAACACCCTGGAGTAATTAATATATAATTGCATATTTGATGACATGGGGAATTATCTATGCTATATTATTCACCAAAACAAAATTTTAAGGTACACTATCAAGAATGTATGTGCTTGAGCTGGGCATGGTGGCACACACCTGTATCCCAGTGGCTCAGGAGGCTAAAACAGTAGGATTGCAAGTTCAAAGGCAGCCTCAGCAATGGTGAGGTGCTAAGCAACTCAGTGAGACCCTGTTTCTAAATAAAATACAAAATAGGTCTGGGGATGTGGCTCAGTGGTAGGCTGCCCCTGAGTTCAATCCCTGGTATCCCCAAAAAAGCAAAACAACAAAACAAGAATATCTGTGCTTAGGGTAGGGGATATGGATCAGTTGGTAGAGAGCTTGCCTCTTATGCACAATGCCCTTGGTTCAATCCCCAGTACTGCAAAAGAGGGAGAGGGAAAGGGAGAAGGAGAGGGAGAGGGAGAGGAAGAGGGCGAGGTCGAGAGCAAGCTGTTTTTTAACTTAAATTTTAACTAATACATAAAAACATAATAAAAAATTGTACATTTTACAAAAAGCAATTTAAAAAATAAATGCAGCACCCATTCATGTTCAAAACACTAGAAAAACTAGAGATAACAGCAACATATCTCAACATCATAAAAACTATCTATGCTGAGCTACAGGCCAACATCATTCAAAATGGAGAAAAATTGAAAACATTTCCTCTAAAAACTGGAGCAATACAGGGATGCTCTGTTTCACTACTTCCATTTAACATAGTTCTTGAAACACTGGCCAGAGCAATTAGACAGATGAAAGAATAAAAAGGGATATGGATAGGAAAAGAAGGACTCAAATTACCACTATTTGCCAACGATATGATTCTATACCTACAAAACCCAAAAAATTACACCAGAAAACTTCTAGAACTAGTAAACAAGCTCAGCAAAGTAGTAGGATACAAAATCAACACCCACAAATCAAAGGCATTTCTGTATATCAGTGACAAATCATCTGAAAGAGAAAAAAGGAAAACTACCCCATTTTCAATAGCCTCAAAAAAAATGGGAATAACCTAACAAAAGAGATGAAAGACCTCTACAACAAAAGCTACAGAACACTAAAGAAGAAAATTAAAGAAGGCCTTAGAAAATAGAAAGATCTCCCTTGTTCTTGGATAGGCAGAATTAATATTGTCAAAATGACCACACTACCAAAAGCACTGTACAGATTTAATGCAATTCCGATCAAAATCCCAATGACATTCCCTCATAGAAATAAAAAAGGCAGTCATGAAATTCATCTGGAAAAATAAGAGAACCAGAATAGCTGTCATATATAACAAATTAGAATAATTTTTTAAGTGGTACATTTTTATGGGATTTCTAGTGATGATTTGATCCAGTAAGACTGTCTATTATCAAAAAGACAAAAGCTAACAAGTGTATGGTGAGAGTGTAGAGAAAAGGAAAACCTAGCACAGTGTTGATTGGAATGTAAATTAGTACTGCATTACGGAGATTCCTCAAAGAAGTAAACCAAACTACCAGATGATCCAGCAAAACTACTATTGGTTATATATTCAAAGAAAATGCAATATGTATGTCAGAGAGACATCTACTCTCCAATTTTATTGCAACACTATTCCTACTAACCAAGAAAGGGAAACGGTGTCCATCAGCTGATGAATGGTAAATAAAATGTGTTACATATATACCATGGAATACTATCCAGCCATAAAAGGGATAAAATCTTATAATTTGTGACAACATGTGTGAAATTGGAGGTCATTATGTTAAGTGAAATTAAACCAGGCTCTGAAACACAAGTATGTTCTCACTCAGATATGGAAGGTAAATGGAGCTGATCTCAAAGAAGTTGAGACACAAAGAGTGAGGAGAACATGGGATGGAGAGAGAGTGGGGGTTGTTCAATGAGGACTAAGTTATAGTTAGATAGGAGTCAGAAGTTTGGGTGTGCTATTGCACAGTAGGCTGACTAGATAAATGACTGTATAATTCAAAAACCTAGAAAAAGGGAGTTTTAATGCTTTCACCATGAACTATAAATATTTGAGGATGTAGATATATTTAACATGATGACTCTCTTTTTATTCAGAGAGGTCTATAATACAGACCAGTTATCAGAGGTTTTAGGTAAACACTCAAATGTATGGTTATTTTTAACTTTTTGCATATATATAATATATATTCATGCATATATATCATTTATATGTGAGATATATTTTATTAATATGATATACACATAATATGTATACATATATAAATATATGCCTAATATTTTTTTTTTACTTTTTGCATATACATATGTGCAAAAGTAAAAAAAAGTTGAATATCTTCTAAGATTATTTAATATTCATATAATAATAACAAACAAACTGAGGAGACAGTATACTTGACTATTTAAACTATCTGAATTAGTTTGGATTATACTGTATTATTTATCAGCCTTTAAAAAATCTTAAAGCACAAGTCTTTTAGTAAGTCCCAAAACACCAAATATTTTAAAAAGTAGACATGGACTTTTTATAAATTTTCACTATATTGTGAAAATATTTTTATTTAATACTACATTGTAAAGTGGTATTTGTAGTTATAGCAGAATATATGTGCGAAGTCTTCCTTAAGGCCTTGAATGACTTTTGAGTACTTAAATTTGAACAATTTTTGTTCAAATTTTAGCCCAAATTTTAGTTGTGTTTGAAATAATGTTGCATTTAACAAATATCTATAAAGTACATAATATGTTCTAATACAACTCAGACAACAGGGACTTAAAAATGAGCTAAACAAGAAAATTTTTGTTTCATGAAATTCTCCTTCTAGTAGAAGAGATCAACAATTAAATCAATCAATCAATCAATCAATCATATTAAAAATAGCATGTGCAAGGGAGAAAAAAAAAGTCTAAATAAGCCAGGACAATGGAGGGAGTGTCAGTTTTCAGTAGGGGTCAGAGAAGAATGCTAGTTACACCCCATTTACTTACTCAGGTCTATTCTCCACATTTCCTTGTCCTGTTCTATGGCCCTAGGAAAATGATCTGTGTACTTCATTAAAGAGGCTCTCTTGTCCTCTGGATTTTTATTGAATTTGGGCAATAGAAATTACAGCTGGAAAGAAGTGAGAGAGGTCTGGTTATATATATTTTCCAGCCACTCACCATGGGTCATGGTTTGGCTGTGGCTCTGGTCTGCTATCCTAACCACAGTTACATTGGGCAACTTCTGTGGTGTGACAGAGCTCTTGTAACTCTCTTCTCTTAATAGTTCCCTCCCGTTAATATTGAACTTCAGGTGCTTAAAGTCTTCCCATCAATCATCCTCCCTGGGTTATGCTTACCCATATGCAAACAGTTTATATATGAAAGTGTTGAATTATCCCTTTATGTATAGTTTCCTCATTGGACAGTTTCTAATACTTTGATTTTTACCAAATTTGGCCCCAAGAAACAGAACTCTAAATAACATTTAAAACTATTGCTGTCATGTTGGATGGATGCAAACAAAGAATCTCCTTATATGAGAATCTTCTTAAATGAGACACTGCTAATTTGTGGCTTGCATTGGTATTAGCATTACTCAGGTTCTCACTAGTAGTAGCACAAAATTGTTCATGGAAGGTCAGACATTTCCACAGCTTGTGGGAGTGAAGGTTTTCGTCACTATGGTGACAGTGATTATAAAAACTACGTGGTGAGCTAGCTCTTTCTAACTAAACTAATGGCATGAAAAAAAAAAAAAAAGAGAAACACATAAAGAGAAAAACTTGAAGTATAGATGGAAAATCAACTGGCTCCCAGGGAGTTACACAAGAATTATTTTATTTAGCCACAGAGAAGAAAAAAGACCTGGCTAAAGATACACCATCAAGCCTGATTCATAGAGTTTAAGAATTGCAATTGCAATTCCAATTAAACATGCAATACTCTTCTGCCAAGAGAGGACATAGGCTTAGTAGAAGTAGAACCTCAAAATGTGATGTGAGGATAAGTGGAAAGACACAGACAAGATAAACCACAGGAGACTCAAATCCTTCTCAACATTCTCTAGATGAAAAAAAAGTAAAATGCCTTTTCCTTCACGCCCCCCCCCCCCCCCC